>NC_139838.1:13910825-14298325 GCF_963691815.1 Echiichthys vipera | reverse complement strand
GTTTCCCTCAGGGATTATTTTTTTCTTTCATGTAGCAGCCAGAAGTGCCATTTTCAGGAACACATTGGGTGCGATTAGAGGGATGAGGCAGAGGAGTAGCGAGTGAGGTAAAGAAACAGCCTGTTCACAATTGAGAAAAGATGACAGCTGGCACTGACTCCAGTAAGTCTCTCAGTGACTGGTAGGAAAAGTTGTAAAGATCAGAGGCTTGAGTTCAGATTCAGTTCAATGAGTTTGTAGATTTGATCTTTTTTGTTTTTATTTAAACTGAGCAAACTTTTCAATATTGCCGTCCTCAGTTCTTCACAGTCCACAGAGTCAAAACAGTCTTGAGAAACAATGCTTGCTTACATTTTTAGACACACTAGCAGCATAGTTCTAGGGATGGCAGTGTTGGGTGGTGCAGACTGCCATGACATTTGGCACACATACACTTACATAATATTGGATATTATACAGCAGGACTCTTAACCCACTCACTCTGTGATACTGCAAGTTTATTAAAAACATTTGGGGACTAGTGTACTAGTGTATACATGACATTAACAACTATTCAAAAGGTGTTTCCTTGCGATGTAGACCACATTGTTGTTCTCAGTGATGTTCACTATACACACTAACTGCTTACCTTTTCACATACAGAGAAGGAGGTTTAGGAGGAATAATTTTACTTCTTTTTAAAAATGTTTTAATAGTGGAGCTCAGTTTAACGCAGTATTGAAAAATTGTATAACAGAGAACAATATGATAGAAATAACCAAAGACATGAGATATTAGTACTAAATACTGGATAACTTAACACCACATCCATTCACCCTTTAAGAGCTATATCACAGACACACACACTCAGGGGAGGCGTCACTAGCCAGAATGTAATTTCTTACCATCATTACCCTTTCCAGCTATAGGGCTCTCTCTCTCTCTCTCTCTCTCTCTCTCTCTCTCTCTCTCTCTCTCTCTCTCTCTCTCTCTCTCTCTCTCTCTCTTTCTCTCTCTCTCTCTCTCTTGCTGAGTCGGGCTTAATGGTCTGACGCACAGACGCACACACTCACAGGCAGACAGATAGATGGGCTTGGCTGTGGCTCACTGTATTGTCTGGCGTAGATGACCCTAGGTGTGTGTGTGTATACAGGAGTGAGATGGGGATTATTAGATGAAGGTTTTGGTTTATCTGTATGAATATTCCTTTAGATCAGTTTGCTTTTGTTTTGGTTTTTTTCCTGCTGCTGTCTTTCAACAGCAGTATGTCAACCAGCCTCAGCAACCTAAAGCCATATTGAGACATTAGATGCTGTGAAGGTCAGAAAGCATTAGCTGACTGGCAGACAACCAGCTCACTCTCTGTCTACCTGTCAGGCTGCTGCATCCATTTGACAGCTCTGGGTGACGTGTTGGGTGTCACGGTCATATTAAATCCTGCTCTGCAGCTGCTGTAAGTTGTGACAGACTGAGAAAGGAGCCGAAAGGGCGATGGTTACTGCAGTTGTTGATGCAACCAATGGAGGACTTGATTTAGATCTTGACTTTTCAGGAAATTTGCACAAAAAATCGACAGCAATTTGCAGAGGCTTGCAGTCAGGAAGAGGAATTGAGTGGGGAGCCTAATTCTAGGAACTAAATAAAGGACTTACTATGACTACTCTTTAATTCATCTGTTTATTGTGAGTCCTTCAAGTTTATGGAGGTGTAATTCTAAATCACTTCACCTTTTATTTTTTTGAGTTGGGCCTTTCAATTGTTGTACCATCATGCAAATGAAGAAACATTTAGTTAAAGTCCGCTTGTTTCAATGTATTCCATATATTTAGAAATTGTGCACGAGGCAGAATATGTCTGTCTAAAATAAAGGTTCAGGATTAAATGGAAGCTGTAATGATTTTCATAAAACTGGATAAAACTCTCATGAAACAGTAGCTTATTATTGCCTGAGCTTCATCATTCTCCAGTCTCAAGAGTGATCGTGCTGCTTTGATTGGACCATTTCGTATCATACAAATGTGATAATTGGAAAATGAAAGTGTTATTAAATCGTCTGCATTTAAACATATTGCAGATATTGGTAGAATTGCTAGATTTTTGCTTGCTGTTATTACTTGGACCAAAATGACTTGGACCTCTACAGTGGAGACCAGAGTGGTTTGATGTATGCGTTGTGCCTTTTAGCAGTGAAGTATTAGAACAATCTGCTGTTTTCTTGAAGAATAATGAGAGCTATTTTTTCATGTGTGGAAGAAATAATTCAAAACCGAGATTCAGAATCTTTTTTTCAGTCTGGTTGTTATGCAGATTTCCAAGTAAATATTTAGCAATGGCGTCTCTTTTAAGTGATTTTATTACCCTGTCATAAATAATGGATCTTTTTATTTCAGATCAAGAACTTAGCTGACCTCTCGTCGTGTCCAGAGCAGAGCCAAATTTCTGGCTGTGTTGTGGCTCAGGGCGAAAAGGCTAGCTGGCATCCATGTCCTCTTTAGCCCTCCTTGTTTGTTTTGAGCTTCATCTCTTCTGTCTCTTGGGTTAGGCAAAAGTCTGGAGCTATTGCAGTGGAAATTTGTGACCATAAGAAAGTCTGGCACTGTTGTAATTATCACAATAATGTGAATATGCATGATAGGCCAGTTTGTTTGTTCTTGTGGTAGTTTTTCTGCATAAATCATGATCATTTTGACATGTATTTTTATAGACTAGTCAGGGTCAGTGTGTATGGGCTATATCATTATCAGTCACTATCAGCTCACATGTACACACAGATTGTGAATACATACTGACGCACAGGAATCACCATTAAATCAAAGAAAACAAAAGTATGGTTGCACAAAGCATTGAATGATGCTTTCACCTGTGTGTTCATCAGGATCAAGGTAAACGACCAGATCGTGGAGGTGGATGGGACCAGCCTGGTGGGTGTCACCCAGAGCTTCGCTGCCTCTGTCCTCAGGAACACATCAGGAGTGGTCAGGTACGATTCATAAACATGCAAGCCTCAACAATAAGCCAGTCAAAGCAGGTCATTAGTATGTGACTTCAACCACTTATCCCTAACGGGGTCGCAGGGGGAGCCGATCCCAGCGGGTACACCCTTGACAGGACGCCAGTCTATCACAGGGCACAAAGAGACAGAGAGAAACAGACAACCATTCACACTCACATTCACACCTATGGACAATTTAGAGTAATCAATTAACCTAACACGTGCATGCCTTTGGACTGTGGAAGGAAGCCAGAGAACCCGGAGAAAACCCACACAGACACAGGGAGAAGAATACAATCTCCACACAGAAGGGCCCAGCCCGGATTCGAACTAGGAACCCTCATGCTGTGGGGCGACAGTGCTGAAATTTAATTTGTGAAAATTAACAGAATTGCACAGCAGCTGAATGCTCACAATAACACGTGATCACACGAGAATTGCATTCACATGTCACGTGTAAAAAAATGTTTTCATTGCATTCACACATAAGATTTGTATGTTTTCACCCGCTGATGAGGATCTTTGGATTACCATAAGATTAGAGAAGTGTGTCAAGCAGCTATCAGCCCCAAGAACCAGACATACCATCGTGCAGTATCAGACATAATTACTAACAAACTGAAGCCTCTAAAAATCCTTCTCCCACCAATGATCAGTAAGGACAGTCTTCATTTCCACCACATGGTACAATTCAGAATGCAGCTCATTCTGCTGTCGCGGTGCAAAGGTTGCAAAACAGCCGCTTAAGCCGCCATGCTCTTTGAGATTTTGTCTTGCAGGCCCCATAACGCCATTACCATATCTTAGATATGTGAAGATGCGGAAACACAATATGTGACAAAAGTCTGGTGTGTTTGACAGTCGAGCAGTTTTTGGCAGGGGTATGCTTCGAGCAGTGGGGAGCAAAAAACACACAATTATACACACAGCATGGCAGGAAGGCTTTGATGTGAAAAGCCAGCACTGTCCTTGGCTATGTTGTTAACCTGCCATTCCTTTCTCTTGTCTTTGTTTTTTTCTTGGTATAATTTACTGTCTCTCCTGACCTTCTCTTTGACTCCTTTCTACTCTTTCTCATCTTCTGTGCTGTTTCCATGTATTCCCTGGAAGCTATGTTTACTTTGTCATGCTTCAGTATGTCTAAAATAATTGATCAATCTATCCATCCATCCACATGCACACTGCTCATGATAAGACAGCCGTGATATTGCTGTTAAACAATCCATGGGCCTCAGTGTGGCTTTCAACCATTCTGGCCACCATGTTCACTTTTGAGGTTGTGGAAAGATAGATGGGTGTGGGGAGAGTACAGTGCCTGGGGAAGAGCTCTCTGTTGAGCAAAGACATGTCCAACAGTATCAGAACAGATGCTGTTTGCTGAACTAATATTGACAGTGGAGGTTTTCCACATACCAGGATGTGGCACTAAAGGTGGCGCAGCCTTGAAAAGGTTCCATCTATCACCTGTCCATTTATCTAGCAAGTATAGATAGTTTAAAATAAGAAGTACAGAAAGCTTATAGAGAGTCTAATATCTCTATTTATATAGACTAGCATTGAATTACTTCAGTAATAAATAAAAATGAAATTTAGCATAGCACTAGCATACAAACCTGAGCTGTGCCAATCTTATAGCTAAGTCTTAAGATAATTACACTCTCTGCACACACTGATCATTTCCATGCATTCATCAGACATATCTTCACTCCTTTCTCCCTCTCCACTCTCTGTCTTCCTACATCATGTCTCACCCACTCACTCCTCCTCTTCAGTAAACCCTTTCCTCCGTCTTATCACCAGAGGTTTAATGCCCAAGTGTCCTAGATTTGCCATTTTTCGCTCAATTTTTCCCCAGTGTAACAGTATAAAACACAGTTTGACCAACAGGCCCTGTCATATAGATCAATTGTGGGGAAACAAAAGAGAAATGCACGTCGTAACATAATATGAAAAACAGACTCAATGGCAAACTTAGACCTAATTTAGCAAAGCAGTTTATGTAACAAAAGGAACGGTGTGATGATCATAACAAAAGAACATGAAGTGGTGGATGTGAATGTCAGTAGGATCAGGTGCCACCAGCAGGCACTGATCACTACTCCATCCCACAACTAACCACTTTACCACACAGACTGCTGCCTAACAGCAGGGTTCAGCACAGCTATAGAGGTACTCAGACTAATGTTGACCTGAAGCTTGTTCCTTTGCGTCGTATAGAGCTCCATTAATGTAGACGCACTCATAAATGAGTCACACTGTAGCACTGGGCAACATGTTCCTTTATTGTAGTTTATTTAGAGTCTTCCAAATACAGCATCCTATTCCTGTAAATACTCACTAGTGTACAAAATGTGTATTGGTAGACTGATGAAAATAGTACCAAAATGCACTTATCAACTTTGGGTTAGATTTACTAAAACTACAGTGTCCAGTCTTTTTAGAAAAGTACTTGGTCTTTTTTAACAGTAAACTATATATCTATATATTTGTTTCCATTTTTTCATTGCATCAAATGGAGCTGAAGGCCACAGACAGGGGAGTCAGAAAATACTGACAGGATTTTTTTTCTCGTAATGGGATTTGTGCAACAAAAAAAGAAAAATAGAATAACACCTTCTTCATAATTCATGTGAAGTGTTTACAACCGACAGAAAAAAGTCCCTAGGTCGACCAGTCATATCTGTAATGGGTGAACCTGCGCTGACATCCTTAAATGCCTGTCAACCCAGTGCTAAAGAAAGGGGAAGACAAGTGTGCTGCTAAATTTCACCCAATGTCACTTTTTCATCTTTGCTTTCTGCACTTGAGCTTTCTGTTTCACTCATTAAAGGAAAAAGATGAAAGATTTTATCCCTTTAAGTTCCTGCACCATACTGTACGTTTAACAAGAGCCATGTCCGTATTAATTAGAGTAAACGAGATCAGTAGTGACAGTTTCTGCAGTTGAACTGAAGCAGCGCTGTGTGTGGCAGCCCCAGAACAGTGGGAGGCAAAGAGGAACCAAGACAGACTCCCCATGCGTGAGGAGAGGCTGTTTCCAGGTCAGCTGCTCCGCAGACCTCCCTGCTGTCCAAAGGCTTGTTTCAGTACTTATCTTAGCCAGGGCCCTCTCTCGTTTCCTTTTTCTTTTTCTTTTTTTTAACTTTCTATCTCTGTCCTGCCCTTCAGTTGTTCCTTCACATGTAGATCAAATATGCCTCTCTGCTGGAGCGTAAGGCCTTTTCTACATCGCCTTTAGAAATATATGAAAGAGCTCTCGGGAACTGAATTCACTTGATTAGACCTGATCTCAAATCCCCTTTCTTTCTCTCTCTCATTCTGTCAGTCTTCCTCTCTCACGCCAACACTTACTTGTTTATATACAGTAGGTAGGAATGGGCTTGTTTTAGGCAGAGTTATGAGAAGAATAAACTGGAAATGATGTTGTGAATTTTCTTTTGAGTAGTAGTAGTTTTTTTGCAGTGAAATTTCAGTGGTGGGAGGAGTAAATCTATATCTATAATTATGTCAACTATGTGCTCTTCTTTGTCCCCGTCATACGAAACAAACACCTACACTTTTCCAAACATCATCATTATCTTCTTTCTTACTTTGTCTACTTGTTAATGAGATATTTATTGCTTGTAGGTCCCATGTGTAGCTGTAGTAGTTTGTAGCCAGTACCTCGGAGGCAAAGCCTGTGGCTTTCTCCATTTAGTCCCTTTCCAGGCTAATAACAGGCTGCCTGGCTGAGCTGACTGTCGTCTCATATTATTATGTGTGTCCCGTCTCCCAGCCCTGCCCTGATACGTCAGCAGATATTGCTGTCATTGCTATGTGGCTGGGGGCCTCTGTGTGGTGCTCTCACACGGTGTCTGCTGTGGTCATTTCACTGCATAAATTTACACCACCACATAAAAAGATGCAAGAAATATATTAAATTGCAACGAAATATACCTTACAAAGGACATGACTAACAGGTATGATGGGCAATGTACTTGCATGTATCTGGAAATCTGAGATTCAGTCTTTTTCAAAATACACAGTAACCAGGCCAGTTGGCTCTATATATGTTTTGCCAGGATTGTCTTTAACAGTGTGTGTTGTTGCAGGTTTGTGATTGGCCGAGAGCGTCCGGGCCAACAGAGTGAGGTGGCCACACTCATCCAGCAGACCCTGGAGCAAGAGAGGAGACAGAGAGAGCTGCTAGAGCAGCAGTACGCCCACTATGATGCTGATGATGACGAGGTAATGACCACACACAACCCTGGCCACTGTACATATTATCTAATATTAATAAAGCTCATTATATCTACATTTATTTGAAGTTCATCCACTGTCAGTACACACACTTCTTATACATGACATTACATTGGAAAATTGAGGCTTCTAGTTGTCATTTAATGTAGATCAGCTTCCCTCTCATGACATTTGACTGGAAGTTTTAGCTTATTAACTCCATAAAACTGACTGACAGTGGACTTTGATGCTGGCACACAAAACTCTCTCTCTCTCTCTCTCTCTCTCTCTCTCTCACACACAAACACACTCTCTCTCCCTCTTACACTCACACACACACACACACACACACACACACACACACACTAAGAGGATGCCATGTAAGCTTCAGTCCTAGAAAGCATCACTCAGCATTTCCCTCTTTGCTGCTGCTTATTCACAGCACATTTAATCCACCAGACAATGAGCTCATGTCCCTGCAGCTCATGCTGTCTGCCTGTGTGTGCCCAGGAGACACGCATGGACAGAGTATATAGACGCACTGTACTGTATATACAAATCCAATCACACACTGAAGTAACGTGAATCAATGCATAGCACACCTTTACTAACAAACACAAGAACAGCTGCACTCATGCAGACACACACTCACATGCAGTGTTGTTTGAGGTCCTTCATATCCTGGTGGGTGGTAGATTAAGAGTCTTCATGCATAAGAAACTTCTCACCAGGCCCCAGAAGCTGATCCCAGCGCTCCCATAATGACAGCCTCATACACATGTAGCACTGTCAGCTCCTGTTACATCTCCGGAGTAGAGAATTCTGCCTTTAGAGAAGATCTCAATCCTTTGCAGTCTGATACAAAAACGGAATAAAGCCTTCCTCTTTCCCCTTTTGTCCTGCTGTCTGTCATTCAGATCTAAGATAAGATCCCACACCAGGGAAATTCACTTTTTTTACGGCAGCTCAAGAATAATAATAAAAAAAAGCAAATAAAAAAAAATGATTTAGTGGTGAATACAATTGAAACAATATGAAAACAAGACACAAATACAAATAGAATACAATAAGATAAAATAAAATAGCTATATACATCTTTCACTTATACAAGTGAGGATGTATTGCACATAATAATTGCACCATTATGGATAATTACACCCATAAATTGAAAAACCCACACGCTGTGTGTATAATTGTACTAGCGTATAGAAAAACAAAAAAATATACATGAATATAGTCAATCAATATGAAAATGTTTTTTTATTTGAATGAACATCCTGTGCCACAGATCCCTGGGAGGACACATAAACACTAGTATGGGGATCATATTAAAATAGTAAATCCATACATAGATTACTAACCATTATAAAAACGCACTTGAAATCTGCCACTACTGAGCACCAAGCCATCCATAACTGCCTACGAAACTGCCGATAGGGTAAACAGTTTCAAAACCATTACAAAGATCCATAGGGCAATAAAAGAACCTCATCAATATTAATATCTCTATAAATATTTGAATGAGTTCTCACCGGGGGGAACGGGAAGGAAGGTTATTTCTCACTCTGAGTGCTGCCTGTGTTAATCTGACAGGCAGCTCTTTATTGGTGCGGGGACTCCTGTCCCCAGAGAAGAAGATGCTCCTTCAGTTAGCAATAGACATCACACACATGTCAGTCCATTTGTGAGTTTGATTATATGTAATCTAACACACATGCATGCCCATGTGTCCGCAGTTAAATGCAAACGCACACATGGGAAAAGCATGGGGACACACACATGCTACAAAATATGCACGTCTAACAATTCCTATATTCACTTTTAGTGCTCATTTTCTTGATATGATTGTAAATTAAATTAATTGGGGTTTGAACTATTATTTGGACAAAACAACTATTGGAAGAAATTGCTTTGGGCTCTGGGCTATTGTGGTCACCATTCTTCTGTTTTATGATATTTTATAAACAGTAAATAAAAGAAAAATAGTCTACACGCAATCATCATTTGTGAAAATAATCATTAGTTGCAGCCCATGACAAAGATATGTGTTGTATTTAGAAACACATGTGGAGATATAGAATAAAAGGCACATTCTTCCACTGAAGTCAACAAAAAGTCAATCAAGAATGAATAAAAGAAGCTGATTTGCATTATCATGCTAACAGATCTATTCTCTCATGTCGGCACCAATATGGAGACACGTGAACACACACATACACACACACAACCTCGGCACGTTTAAATTATATCGGATGGATGGTAGAGATGGGAAACATTACCATTTCTCAGGACGAGTGCATGTTTGCAGAATTGGTGGTGTGAAAGTAAAAGCATCCATAGAATTTGAGTTTCATTATCTTGAACAACGGGTTTTGGCTGATCTTATTCAGGCCAACCCTGTCTCCTTTAAAATAATGTTCCCATACAAGTAAACTGCATTCAGTTTGAGTGAAATGTTTTTTGCAGTGGCCGTTTTAAGCACCGCATTAATGTTGTGAATTGCTGCAAAAGTACCATTTTAGTTTTAGGCAACAAAAATACTTTGAAAGTTTAGGAAAAGATTGTTTTAGGTTAAAATAAATATGTTTGTCACATAACAAACTATAATAAGGACAAAAGGTCCCCTGGCTGTAAATCCGTGTTTTTTAATCTAATAGCCGAGCTGTTCCGATATTGGTTCTTTTGTGACCCATCCATTAACCCTGACCTCTTCCCTCTGCAGACTTCCACGGACCTCGTATTTGTAATATGTCAAAAACAAACTACTATAGTCTAAATGTAATCTAAAATAATAGATTTTTTCACAAACCTACATGTAAAAGGTAGTTTAGATTTATACTTTTAAGGAGGCACTGCTCATCATTATTTAGCCCCAAGTCAGAGCTTTCAGAATTGTTTTATTCCCCAATTGTAATGATGACTTTGATGTAGACATCGATGATATATACAATTTGTAAACTGCCAATCCCTGTTACTCATATATGACATGAATGCGGCAACATAGCATTTTAGTGTACTGACTTAAATAGAAATAAAAAATTAAACACAACTTGAAGTAATCAAATCAAAACATAGGTCCAATAAAACTAAAATATTGTATATACTGTACAATACAATTATATCAGTGCATAGACACAAACAAAGCTGTGCACACTATGTCATGTGCACTCTTCCTCTAAACAAAGGTGCAGTCCCAGCCCTTTCCTCCAGTGAGTGTCATTATGCCAACACCCTACTCATATTAGATATTCAAAGTGCAGATCACCACTTGCTGAGGTGAGCACCCTCTGAACAACAGCAAGATTTTTCCTTAAATGGTCCATTATCTCCTGATTTTTCATGCATGCGGTAGGAGGTGATGCATTTATCATATGCAAATTGGTGTTTGACTGCCCTGCCATGTGTTCAACGGTTAACTCCACCTCCAGTGAATGGGGCCATAATGCAGGATGCTGATACCATGGCAACAAGCAAGCTTATTATGGAAATGGTAACTCTATGTCAAATCAGGCCTGAGCTCTGTTATCTAGGTGGGAGATAAATGGAGGCAAGTGCAGGGAACCAGATGAGGAGAAAATATAGGCCAAGATGATGAGAGGGGAGGGGAGGGGAGGCGAGGTGTGTGTGTGTGTGTGTGTGTGTGTGTGTGTGTGTGTGTGTGTGTGTGTGTGTGTGTGTGTGTGTGTGTGTGTGTGTGTGTGTGTGTGTGTGTGTGTGTGTGTGTGTGTGTGTGTGTGTGTGTGTGTGTGTGTGTGTGTGTGTGTGTGTGTGTGTGTGTGTGTGTGTGTGTGTGTGTGTGTGTGTGTGTGTGTGTGTGTGTGTGTGTGTGTGTGTGTGTGACAGAAAGACAAGCAGTGAGGGAAAGATATATTTTAGATAGACACAAGATACAGATAAAAACTAATGTGGGACAGTAGTGACATGAATGTTAACATATAGATGATATTTTAACAGATGATCAACTTGGACTGCATTGATAGGAAGAGAGGACGTTAGACAGGATAGGATACTTGTGTGATGCTTACAGTGAGACAGCTGTTTTAGCTCAATTGGAATTATGAGGCTCTGTTGGTCATCAGCCAACCCATCCATTTACGTCGATCCAATGCTTAATGGCCAATGCCAACATTCATTTTTTGTTATTTTGAGTATTGGAGAAAAGAAAAAACGCCTGGAATACATGCAACATTATGGCCTACATTAATGTCAATCTAAAAAACGTTGACAGATGTTGACTTTTATCAGTCAGGGATTTTTGCTATATACCCCAGAGATTGCTAACACACGATTACAGACTCAAACCCCACTAGTTTTGACCAGTAACCTCCTTACACAAGAGGCAAGATGGCGGCTAATATTTAAAGATAATAAAAAGTGACACATGAAATTTGACAAGTACATTTTTTGACTTATTTTTACTGAAATGACACTCATAGCCACCAACCAGGCTGTCAAACCAATTTTTGTCAAATTTTTGGCCAACTAAGTGTGTTACCTCATATAACTGGGAGCATTAAAATATCATTAGCCTACTTATGAAAAATTGAAAGTGAAAAAAAGGAAGGAAATTTGGTTGGAGTTTCAAATGTCACTTTCAGATTTTATCGGTAGATGATGCTAGATCATACCCAGCATCATCTACCGTCAACGAATGGATCCGATGGGCCTATACAAGCTAACATGAGCTATGAAAGGGTTTTAAAGTTAAGGACAGTTAAAAGATAGCTGTCTGTGTGTTGACGCCTACGCGGTGTAGAACCATATTGTCGTTAAGTGGGTAAAACCTAGCGTTTACCGATTTTATCAGCTGTAGCTATATAGCAGGCAATTTGTGAAAAAAACGTTAGCTAACTGCATGAGTTGTTTAACTTTTTTAAAGATAAGATATGCCTTTATTAGTCCCACAAAGGGGAAATGTCCTTATTAACGCAGCAAAGTGGATAGTTTGTTCTTTTCACGTGTTCTTATAGAGAACCACAGATAAGTATATCGCAATCTTTGAAACACCTAGATGGTTCAATAATATCCCTGTTCCAAAGTTATAATCCTCAGAAGACTCAAAAGGCCTATTCTGTCTGTCATAACATAAAATTCCTGTTTCCCAAATTGTGACTTGTGATTGTGTTATCAAGATGGTTGCTGAAAATTACATTTCTCTTCCCTGAATTATACAATGCAGCAAAACAGAAACCATTAATATGAGTTGTATTAGTATATAATGATGTTTGTTTTCCAATATTTTATATCATATATATTTTCCAACATTTTGTTTGTATTTTACAAAAAGAGAAAAGCTAAATGTGATTTCTGACTACCTGGATCAGAGAGAAAATAGATGTCAGTCACATATTGTTTGTATGAAGTGTATCTGCAGAACAGTGAACTGACTTTGCGTTTCCTCTAACAGCAGACAGGAGAGTACGCCACAGATGATGAGGAGGCGGGGACAACAGTGGCAGGCGAGGACAAGAGCATTGAGGTGTTTGACTTGCCAGAGTCAGAGGACATCTTGTCTCCCTCAGAGTTAGACGCCACTAAACTCTACCAGAAGTTCAGAGAGGTAAATTAAGATCATTTCTCAACTGTAGTTCAGTCCCTCCTCTTGAATATCCCACTGTGAAGATCACATTACTGTCTTCTACTTCTACATTTAAAATAATAAATATACACACCCACTAGAATAACTTAGCCGCAGAAAAAAAGATAATTTAATAAAACAACAAAAGATAGCAACACAATAGAGGCCTGCTGCTGCGTTATATTCTTTTTCCAAGAGCTAAAATCCGCTTACCCTCCCTAATTCCTAATCTGGATGATAAGAGGTGTGAATACAAAAGCGATGTAAGATCTATGCTCATTACATCTCTAATCACCCATAATTGGTTAAAACCCACAGATGAGGAGAAAGCGCAAACACTTTAAACCATTATTTGAATCGATTAGTATGCTGATCTTGGCATCTCTTTATACGACTGGACTCTGAAAATAGAAACTCATTTTGTTGAACTTTTGCTACCACGCTATCCATGAACTCATCTTAAAAACTACACAGCTATAAAATAGAAAATGAACACACTGGCTGTTAACGCAGAAGCTGGCTGCTAATATTGATCGAACACTCCAGCACTGTTTTTGGCACCATAACACTTTGGCCTTTCTGTGTAGACTGCCACAATAGCTGTATGACACATTTAACAAATGGCTTTAGCAGCACTGCAGGCACCGCAGGGGCTATCGAGTGCAACTATAATGCAATCCCTACTCAGAGGATATATACATTTGCTCCATTTTGTCTGTATCTTGACCTCTGTCTCGCATTGTGCAGCTTTTACATTTTTCGTATAGAGGGCTCTTCCATTACCCATTCTTCCTTTTCTCTCTGCCTTTCAGACATGCTGGGAAATAAGCTTTTAAAAAGACACAAAGAAGATGTGATAGTAAAGATGCTTGTAGATGGACACACAGCACATCTTTCTTAAACCTTTTAAAGTTTTAAATGTATGTATAATAATGCAAGATGGCATTATCCCCTACCAGAATACTGTTCAAGTCCATTTGCCATACAAATAGAATTGACAGAGAAACAGAATAATTCAATTCTATTTCTATGCCATTTACTTTTTGAGGATGTTTTGAACCAAGATCATTTCTTAATGCCTCACTTAAAGAGTTAAGTTAGATGCTATTAACATAATCAGCATCATGGCATTCACTGAACTGAGTATGTTATTTATGTTGTGTGGAGGTTTTCCAAACGTTTGACCAAATTTCACATTTTTTAGCATTTTCACGAGTCATTGCTTAATCTCTGTAGCCCGTTGTGTAGATGAACAATGTTCAAACTCACAGATATATGGTTTAATCAGAATGTCAAGAAAACCAAAAAAAAATATATGATGAGTTTTGAGGGAATGTCTTAAATAATGGTCATTGCATGTAGATTTTTTTTCTAATTTAGTTTAGCCATAACAAACATGACACTCAGTATTAATTATCATAAAGCTTCAATTAAGTGCTGAAATAAGCAGATACAGACTGTTACTTTGATGTGATGTGAGTGAAATGATGTTCTAACTGTATTTTCTAAAGGGGTATTTAATAGATAGTCTGCCTCAACTCACATTGCCATTTATTCTCTGATAGCTGTGGTAGCTTTAATCATTCCCCCCTCCAAAAGCACTTTCCAAAGTTTATCTGAACTCAATATGAGACTTTAGCATCCTGACACTTGACACAGTATTAATAACACAAAGCAGAAATGTCATACTAAATTTCATAGATACCAATGTAATTTTCCCTTTAAAGTCTCAATAAAAACAATAAAAACTTGGTAAACTTTGTATGAATGTAATTTCCACTGTGAGGATTTGTTTTCTCCCGTTCTGTGGATTCTTAACAACCAGTACAGAACAGGGCGGTTATAATAAGCCAAATCTCTTGTTTTAGTACAGACTTTAAACTGGTCAAATCCATCCTTTAAGATGAAAAAAGAAGGCTTCAAGAAGTAAAAGAAAGAATGGTCATTGTTAACATTGTTACACTTCAAACTTTTTCCACAGCTCCTAATGTCCCTCCTTCCCCCTTTCTCCTTACTGGAACTCTCATTTGCTACCGGCCTCTTTCCCTTCATCTCCTGTTTTATTTCTTCTCTGTCATTATCACTCTCCTTCTCTGTATTGCTTTCTCTCCATTTCCAACTCCATCCAGTTAACGCTTTATATAATATGTAGGCGTATGTGTTAAGATTTTAAAAGTTTGGGAGATTAGTTTTTCTTGCTGGAAAAATGTATGAATTTTTAAATGTAATGCAATGTTAAATTCCTTTTAAATAAGCTTTTATTCTAGCTATTAGTCCATCTCTTGCTTCTCCTCTGAGAGTGTGTGTCAGCACTGGGGCTGGGATGCTGTCAGGGGAGGACAGGGTCGGCTGCCTCTGTCCGTCACACTGTATCGACAGCAGAGAGAGCCTGCGCAGCCATGCATTTGATTATCTGACCACCCTCTCTTTTCTCTCATATCTTCTCTCTTCACCGCCTCCGCTCCCAACAGCTCCAGATCAAACACACAGTGACCGAGGCCGAGATCCAGAAGCTCAAAAACAAGGTAAGAGATTAAGGCTGTCAGTGTGCGGGCTGGTTGTTGGTGCAAATGACAGAAGTTAGTCGAAGTTCAAACCATTTGTAAATGGATGTGGGACAACAGAGGGGGCAGGAGTTCAGATTGGTGTGAAAGCTTTAGGAATAGATTTTGTTTTTTTTTCTTTAGAAATAGGAAGCAAATTATTTTACTAAACCAGGATCAATCTGATCAAGCTTCTTGTAAGAGGCTGCAACAGCTGCCTTAAGTAAGACAGTGAGAACACCTGGTGGGATTTATTTTTATTTAATGTTCTGCAGTATAAAAGCTGTGCATGTGTGTATATGTTTACCTATATACAAATCTGAAGTGTATAATTGATGTGCATTGCCAAATGTTAATGACCTAATTGTGATTCCCAAATTAATGTGCGTAGAGTTGATACGATTAAATCCATCGGAGAAGTGATGTCTGAAAAGATTTTTTAGGACTAAGAGTAGATTCACTTTTATAGAGAAATAAATAGATGCAATTTGTGCTCTGAATACAGTGTTTGCTCTAAAAAGACTCTTTGTGAAGCATTTATCTTTTTCCAGCTGTGTGTGATGTCATTCCCGGTTTGGAAAATCTGGGTTTGTTTTGGTCTCATCACATGTTTTCATGCAGTTTCGGACAGTAAAAGTATGAAAACTAATAATTTGGTTTGAATGTCAAATTGTATAAAATGGTATTCTCCTATTAAGAGTTCTCATGTTGTAACCAAAGTTGTTTTTGTCCAGTTGGCGTCAGTAGAGAGGGAGAAGCAGCGTTGGGAGAAGGAGAAGAGCCAGCTGAAGGCCAGCATCGAGGAGAACAAGGAGAGGATGTTGAAGCTGGAGAGTTACTGGATCGAAGCGCAAACCCTCTGCCACACGGTCAACGAGCACCTGAAGGAGGCGCAGGCACAGTACCAAACTCTAGAGAAGAAGTACAACAAGGCCAAGAAACTCATCAAAGACTTCCAGCAGAAGTGAGTGAACCTGGGTTAAACTGGTCAATAAGGGAGGAATGTATTCTGAATGAAGAAGACTGTAGCGAGACTATTTTCCATCAAGAAATCCCAGTTAGATAAAGAGTTTAATTTGACCTCAATTTAGATGGATTGCTGTTGTTAGTTCAGTTTGAAAATATATGATTATCAGGGTATGTAACGGAACAATGAAGGTGGGATTAGAACCCAAATCTATAACAGATCCGGCGTTCTCTAATTAAGGTAATTTGTCTGCAACTGCCAAATGCCAACAGAAGTAATTATAGACAATGTAAACCTAGAATTATTCAGTAAAAATATGATGTACTAAGGATTTACATTTCAAAGACAATATAAAGCCATTATGTGAAGAATTTGTACGTGATTATAACATATTTCAGATTATTCTGATGGCCTCAGTGTGACTAGTTCAGGATGATATGTTTGTGGAGCAGTGTACATTTCTGTGTTGGCAATATTGAAACTTTTCAAATCCTAAATTCAGGGCAGGACGGGTCCAATGATTCTTAACTCAGTCAACAGATTGAGTTCACTCCTTTTATTCCTAATGGAGGTAGCTCAGCTGGCATCATGTGATGCAAGTATGAAACTTTGGTCATATGACAGGTGGTCATATATGCAGGGGGAGATCGTGAAGCGTTAATGCCTCCTTGATCACCTCTTTAACCCGTTTAGGTTCTGTTTTCCTTTTCTGTTCTGAGCGTTCCAGGACAGTCTGTTGGTTTGGTTGTCATAGTTATAATGTACTTCTTTTTAACGTACTGTCACCTTGACTTGATGAGAGAGGCCCTTGACAGCTTGAAATGTAACATGTCTATTAGAACTCCTTCACTTGAACCATTTCTTAAATGAGGCCATTGCATCAATCCTACCATTAAATCTATGCTTTAATAAATCATTTTAGATGACTTCCTCCATCATTCCTTTTACAGTTTAATGAACAGAATGAGAGTATCTACTGCATTTCCATCTGTGAGGCAGAGTGTCCCTTTTTCTATCCAAAGTCTTATCCTACTCGGATAGTAAGAGCACAGTGGCCATTCTCATGCAGCGCAGCTCTCCTGCTGTTCAGTGTGTTGATCTCTTTGGTCATCCCCATCACAACCTCTCCTGCTCAGCTCCAGTCTGACTGCCTCTAATTGGCTCGGGCCCTGCAGGCCAAATGGAGGCAAACTGATGAAACAAACTGGCCATGCTGATCAGGAGCAGAGAGCTGAGCTGCAGAGGAGAGACAGCAAGCTCACAAACCAAGGGGCAAAGCAGGCACGAAAGAAAAAGAAAAGAAGCAGGCTGTGAATTATTCTTAGGGATTGTTCACAGACTAAAGTCACACTGCCATCCTAAAACAGCTTCAGCTCCCTTATCACCACAGCTGAGTGAAAGGCAGGCACTGTGCCACACGATGAAACATGCATACACACATAAATGTATTCTGTTCTCCTGTGGTAACACACACCTACTCACCACATTACGATCTCCCTTCCCTGTCATCTCACCAGAGAGGTGGAATTTATCCAGAAGGAGGATGCGGAGAGGAGGCGGCTGGAGGAGGCTGAGAAAGCTCATCTGGCTGAGATCCAGGGATTGCAAGTCAGGGTAAACTACTTTAGATCTCTATCTCTCAGCTCAACATTTTTCCCTGTATGCCTCTCTGTGTTTTTGTTCTGACTGTGTTAGCAACATTCTGCATATTGAATTGAATTCAATTGAATTGTCTTTATTGTCATTGTACCAGTACAACGAAATTTATAGTACAATCCCTTAAAGTGCAGAAATAATTTAACATTAAAAGCATCAAAAAGAATAGGCTTGACCTTTAAAAGACACATTTAAAACGACAAGCTTACACACCAACACCAACACACACACACACCAACACACACACACACACACACACACACACACACACACACACACACACACACACACACACACACACACACACACACACACACACACACACACACGCACACACACACACACACGCACACACACACGCACACACACCATAGCAGCTTAAGGAGACAAAAACAATAAAAAATATGAAGGTTGCAGAGACCCTGAGCATCATGTACCATCATAGGTAAAGGTATTTGCAGTGTTAAGCACTGTTATAGCTTTTGGATAAAAACTGTTCTTAAGTCTGTTAGTCTGAGCATTCAGAGACCTGAAACGTCTGCCAATAATTCAATAAGTGTTGGTGGGACGAATCCCTTAGAATGTTTTTAGCCCTACTAAGACAGTGAGAGCTGTACAGTTGTTCCAGGGTGGGGAGTGAGCAACCAATGATCTTTTGAGCTGTGTTAACAACCCTTTGGAGGGCTTTCCGGTCAGCCACTGTGCAGCACGCAAACCACACACACATGCAGTAAGTCAGGATGCTTTCTATGGATAAACGATAGAAAGACACCAAAAGTTTCTGAGTTAGATTCTTATTCCTGAGAACTCTCAGGAAGTACGGTCTCTGTTGTGCTCTTGATGGTATTGCTTTCCAAATAGCACAGAATCCCTGAAGTGTAAATAAACTAAATGAACAACGAAGTTCCACTATGTGCTTAATTACCAAGATTGTTGGGTTTTGCATATTATATATGTATGTAGTACTTTTTCTTTTATAGCATAATATGTGCGTAAGAGGAATTAAAATCCAGTAATCATCATGATCATAAATATCAGTAACAGCACTCTTTCTCGCTATCTTGCTAACCTATCTGTGTGGAAAAGGCAATAGTGGTGGGACAACAGTGCTCTTCATCATGTAAGGCATTTATTTAAGTGTTGATTATAGCTGATACTATCGGTGTTTCCATAAACGTATTTTAATGTGCATTTTGAAGATTTATATTTAAAAAGCTGAATGGAAACAGCAAAATTCAATAAAACTTTCTCAAATGCGCATAAACGTTTTTTACTCTTTTAACTTTTTCAAAATAGGGTTGATGTGGTAAACAGGATGTGGAAACACCTCCGAATTAGCATTTAACTCACATGCCTGACCAGCTGTTGCCGCTGTTGACATCTTCTCAGATATTCCCATAACATCATCATCCCAGGACAGCATGGAACATGGCCGATCCTACGGTAGCTGACATGAAAGAACTGTTAAAACTTGAATTGAAACAAATTCCTGAAGAGCTCTTGGCATTTTTCTCTCGTAGATGTGGTTTAGATCAACAAGTTGACTTGTTTTGTTTCTAGTTGCAACTTAGACTTATTCGGCTCTCTTTACTGAAGGATTACAACCATGCGTAGCCTATAACACCACCTTCTGATGAAGCTGCGCAGCCTACTTTATTTGCTCCAAGACAGTTGATGGAAACACCTAATTCGAATTTCTTTTTTTTGCGACATTTCAAAAGTTTGCTTGAAATGCAGCTACTGATCTGTTCCTCTCCCTCTATAGATTGCAGCATTAGAGTCCGAGCTAATGCAGCTGATGAAGCAGAACGGCATCCAAGTCAACAACAACAACAGCAACAGTGCTGAGAGGATGAGCGCTCAGCAAAACAGCCCCAAAAGAGCTGCAGCACAAGCCAGAGGTGTGTTTGGGAGGGGACTGCTCTCTGCTAGGACCATTATTAAGATATCCAACACTTGCTGAGAGTTTGATGAGAAAAACCGACAACACTCATATGTCTGTCGTTAAAGAAATGCACAAATCATCCTCCTCATGTCCTGTGAAGGACATTGAAAAGATTGAACTCTCTTGTGGATAAGGGCGCAGTTGGCCCAGATGATCCATGCCGTGCTTTAGCGTGATTGTCCCCCCCTCCCTCTTCCCCACAGCCCTGGCCCGCTTGCACTCACATTACTTGAAATGATGCAGGCCTTAGCTCGACTGCTTCTTGTTTATAGACGTCATCACCCCTCTGAGATTTAGTCTTGTCTGACTGTTTTATGTTTTACGTTTTATTAAAGGATCCCCATTAGCTTATGCCATAGAAGTTCCCTAGTCTACAGTACCTAGGGTCAACATTCCAACAGACTCAATACAGTCCAACAACTTTAACAGTAAGAATACATTATAAATAAATTACAAAAAACCTTGAAAAAGTGCAGCACATAGTTCATTTAACATAGTGAATAAATAAATAAAAACAGTATAGCTTTAACCATAAACCCTGAGTCAACAACTGAAAGAGTACATCTTTAACGTCTTCTTGGGGATATTTAGCTTTTTTTCTTGATGGATATCAAATGGTAATCCATTCAAAATATTACTCACTCTGTTTTTAAATGTTTTCATGATCTGACCAGCTAAACACTCCACTTCTGCATCAGACCACCGTGAACTGTGCGGCAGAATCTTTTTAAATGTCCGTCGCGGGGAACAGTCGTATATAAGTAGACATCAGAACCGCCGTCAATGCTCCGGCACGTGCGCATGCTCATGCTCATACATGTGCATCCATGCTTTACAAAAGCCCACCTCTCTAAAACAGGCCGCGGCTGGCAAGCGTGCGGTGCCTGGGCGTACTCCCATTAGTCAAACAAACTAGACTTTAGCCGTGAAGCGTGCTTAGACACAGTACGAATGGACAGTGTGAGTGCGCCAAGATGCACAAGCAGAGGGAGGCCTGGGTTTCTTACACACACATCCTTCTATCCTCAGCTTCCTTAAGGCTCACACACACTTTCACCTCTGACACTAGTTTCACTTTGGACCTCGACAAACAAAAACAAACTCATAATCCCTTTTGGGCACATCTGTCTGGTTTTGTTCTCCTCAAGTCTTTTTAAGCTCCGCTGACTTTATTTCAGTGGCTGCATCTGTCAGAACAGAGTGTGCACACAGAAGTTCCACATCTGATACTGTACATTGCAGACAGGACAATAGAGTGATTGGATCTGCTCTGATTCGAGTGACACAGCCCATTATGCTATATTAAAAAGGGGGCACTGAGGGAGATGGCTGGAACAGGATATAAAGGAGAGAGAGAGAGCACGTGGGAGGAGGAGGCAGAATCTGCCGAGATGATCTTGAAATTGAAACGATTCCAGTTTTTGTCTCCTCTGACAGTGCAGTGCAGTCAGGGAATGAGCAGAGAAATGATAATTGCCTAATTAATGGTGTTACTTTTGGGGGAAGACTTGCTATTTTATACATGTTGATGTTTTTTTAACAGACTTATTGAATGGGGTTTCACTGTGTGTGTGTGTGTGTCTAGACCTGAGGGAGGGCTCTCCCCATTCCCCCAGTAAAAAGAAGGGCTACAGAGGCGTCGCCCGAGACAGCATCAGCTCCACAGAGGGAGAGGTTTGTATTAAAACATGCACACCTGCACATTTTTCTTTTTTTCAGTGATCCAACAGATTTCTTATTTAACAGCATCTGTTAAAATATCAACGAGATGTGTGTTTTACTTTTTTTTACATTATTAAATATCATTAGACTATTCTTACATTTAAGGTGCCATATTGTTTTGCATTTGGTCGGATCTACGTTTCGCCAAGCATCCACCTTCCGCCAAAAATACTCTTAATATCTTTTGTTAAATTCCTTCAAAGTCTTCACACCATATAATGTGAGTTTAGACAGTCATGGACATACAACTGCAAGGCAGTAATTCTAGTCATAACATTAAAGTATGTAAACTTGCTCTAATAGAAACCCAAAACACAAGTATGAACCTGAAAATGAGCATAATATGTCCCCTCTGATATGTCTTGATTTTAACCAAAGGGTGTTTAATAAGTGTGTGGGTTCATCAGCCTCTCTGTGTGTGTCTTTCACCCCTGTCCATTCCGCTTTATTCCTTTAATGATTTAATTGCTACGTGTTGCTCTGTGGCACTAATTGAGTCTGTGGTACTGTCACAATTTATTGTCTCTCCCAGTGTGATAATAACAGCCACAGTCCTTTTCTGGATGAAAGACTCTTGTCTGGCTAATGCTGTCACTTAACTCAACTAGAGCAGGAATGAGTTCAGATTGGATGAACAACTTTGAGAACTGGATTATAATTGGCAGGAACACAGAAACCAGGCAGTGTGAGGCTTCCAGGGGGAAAGGAATTAGAAATGGTGAAAGTATGTCAAGTGACTTCTTGCAGATTAGTCTGCAGCACTGTCTGTTCAGATCACTTTTCCTGAGATTGCACTTTAGTCTTCCTTTTTTTTCCTGTGGCCACTTCTGAGCCTTTACTGTCCTCAATTGAATTTTCTCCATCAATTATTTTTTCTCTGCCCCTCCTTTCTCTCATCTTCTTGCATCATCTCACTCCCTATCATGCACGTCATCACATTTCCCTCTTATTTCCCATCCATTCACTTTATCTTTCTCCCTCCTTTTTGTCCCTTTACGTCTGTATTCAGGTCTCAGAGGGGCACGGCAGTCAAGCCCACAGTCGATCTGGTTCGATTCGTAGTGTGACCTCTTGTGATGGAGGAGCTGCAGTCCTCAGGGCCCCTGGCAGCACAGAAAGCTCTCCGAGACGAACAATGCAACCGCCGTCCACCGCAGGTTAGTACTCCTGCATCTTCACTAGATCCCGTAATGAGGGATAGCATGGTTACTAATACATCTGTAACTGAACTCATTACTTAAAGTAGGAGTAATCTCAGTGTGGGGTGTTTGTAATCACAGGTTCTCAGTCTCCTTTGATGTCGAGCCCCTCTCACTGTGTGGAGGAACACAGGCAAGCTCTGGATCCTGGGTAATATGACACATTGTTGTACACATACCTAATAACATATAAGCATTTTGTGCAATTATTTGGGATCCATAGTTTTTTTTTCTACATATTTGATGGAAACAATATCGGGATTGGTAATGCAATTCATAAACAGTGCATCAATGCTGGACAACTCCTCATAAAGGTGTATAGAATGCAATAAGAACTTAAATTCATATATATTATTCATAGTTCTGTTCATTTTAAGTTCAGAATGAAACAAAGCACATAAAAGGTAATTTAAACCTGGTCACATCTTGTAGTCAGTTAAACTCAATTTTCTCACTCTAAATTTGTTCTGTTCAGGTTCTCTCTCAGGAAAACTAAAGTGAAGGACTTAGATTTCAGAGCCTCACCTGGAAACAGGTTAATAACAACGGCATCAGAGTTCCCCTGGATGTTTTTATGTGTATCTCACTAAATGAATCCAGGTCCAGAAAAGAGAAGGTGTGGTACAGTAATCGTCAACGCTGACATTTATTCTCTCTCTCTCTCTCTCTCTCTCTCTCTCTCTCTCTCGCTCTCTCTCACTCTCTCTCTCTCTCTCTCTCTCTCTCTCTCTCTCTCTCTCTCTCTCTCTCTCTCGCTCTCTCTCGCTCTCTCTCTCTCTCTCTCAGCTCCACAGAGCCGTCTGCAGAGGACAGTCCAGAGAAACTCAAGGTATATACGGCTTGGTGACTATACATTGGGCAAATAATGATTCATTTTACAGATACCTACAGCATGACATTAGAGAGCACTTTGTTTTGCCCTCTGTAATGTGATTATAAATCCAGATTATAAATCCAGTCAGAGGTACTTTTTGTCAGCCCTTTATACTTATACATACTGTATGTTTTATGACAAGTTTTCTTATGGTATGCCATTTAGCTGTGATGTGTTGTGTTATTTCTGTTGAACAGACCTCCCTTACATGGCCCCACTTCTTCTCCTATTCATATTACTTGGTATTGTATTGTTATGTGTTTTGTTCAATTACACCTTAATCCACTGAAATGGAAATAATTTGGTACTTTCACAGGTAAACAGGGTTTAGTAGTGAAGGGACTTATTGTAGTGCAAACATGCGTGATTGCATTATAAATTACAATAAAATCAATGAGTATTCCTACATAATCCTAACATATTTCTTGTAATATTAACTATGTCATCAGCAACACTGTAAAAATGTCCATTTTAGCAAATGTATGATCTGTTTTGAAGTTTCAAATTCCAATGTTGTAAAAAAGATCAGTTCCAAAGGGTTCCCTGTGCAAATCAGTTTGTTTCATTAAACCATCTTTAAACATTAAAATGTCAGATTAAAGTTGTTAACATGGGCATTTGTTCCAGTGTAGGAACTTTTATGAAAACTGTTTCTAATCCTGTGTAATATCAGATGTGGTTGCCATAGGATTAAAAAGCAGATTATTTTTGATCTTGCACCAATCCGGTTTCTTTCTCTCCAAGTACATGCTTTAACATCAGACGATAAATCAATGCAGAATGTATTCCCATTAATAGTTATGTGAAGGATTCAGCCCAGAGAACTGAAAATCTGAACCTGTAAGATTAGTTTCTCTTTTACCTCAGACAGTACTGAAATCAAATAACTCCTTTGAGCTACATACAGTATATAGCTACAAAGTGAAATGAAATATTACTGTATGCTTAGTTTTTGACACTCAATGAATGTGTCTTTTACTTAGCGGACCAAAGAAAAGACTGTATATTCCAGGAGTAGAAAGGGCCTACAAAGGCCAAACACTTGCTCTTTTTGATAGTCCATATTTCTCAGCAGCAGCTTGTCTCTGCATGTTTGAGCTTGTCTCTGGCACACTCACAACGACATAGAGAGGGAGAGATTTTTTTTAATTGGACAGCATCCAGCTACATCATTTCCAACCACTAATCACATTTACAGGTGCTGCTATAATGGTACATCTTAAAAATGAGGGATGTGCACAAACTGACATCTTGCTTAAATTGATTAGTCTAATGTACTTTTTATTGACTGTCAAATGTTAGGAAGAAGCACATCAATCATCGGTACGTGCTCAGAGGAAAAATCTTTTCTTTTTCTGTTTCCTTCACTCCTCCTCCAGTCTCTCTGTTTAAGTAGAAGAAACAGAGGAGCACTCCATCTAATCAACTAAATTCCTCCTCAGACCCAGTTGGCTATCACCACCAGTCTTCTAAGTGTGTTGTTGATTTCTCAGGGACCCATTCTGAACGATGAAAAGAGTGCCAGCAGCAGCAGCTCGGTGGAGATCAGCGGCCTCCTGAGTGAAGCTAAGATGCCGGGACACTTGCACACACCTGTGCTCTCCTCAGATGAGGTATACATACAAGCTTAAGATATTTTCTTTTTTAATGGAGGTTGGGAAGGGTGATGATCGTATGCAAATGAACATTATCAAAACGGTTCAAACACTTCAAACAAACATCCCTGTGAATACAAGCTTACAAAATGAACATTTAAGAAAAGTACATGACATTCTGACACATAGAGATGTGTGTCATCTGCATAGTAAGGAAAAGAGATCTTATGATTGTGTATTAATCTGCCAAGGGGAAGCATCTAAATACGGAATAGAAGAGGACAGAGCCTTGAGGTGCATACGTAGTTCATAGTGGCAGATTCTAATCAAAATACACTTTTTTAATTCAACTTGAAAAAAATGAACTAACAGGCCCCAACTGTGTAAATATGTAGGCGTCAGTTCATCCGTTTTAAAATATTAATTTAAATGTAAACAACAACAACTGAACTTAGACTTGCTGTACTGTCATTCTACACCACGAGTGCACATATTAGATGAAATTTCAATAACTTGGCTCACTGAGGAGTAGACACATAAAAATATCTTATATATGAATATTCACAGAATATAAAATACAGAATATAAAAAGCTGACATTACTTAAGAAAGGTTTAAATGATTATATGCATAACAAAAAAGTAGGATTTCCTTCTCATTTGTGTCAGTGGCCCCCATTTATTATCTAATTTCATTCACAACGTGTAAAAAGGTTTTACATTATGGGAGAAGGACAGTGTGCCTTAGTTATATTTCTCTGGAAACAAACAATAAACATGCTACAAATCAATGCACCAGTTTAGGCTCATTATATTCAAATGCTGGTCTAGGCTGCTGTAGTGTAAGCCATATTGTTGTCTCCCTGTTAACAACCCGGTCATCTTCTGCTGTTTTCAATGCTGCCATGTTCAGAGTCTGGATATGATAGATGATGAGGTGAGACCTATGTTTTACTGCATGCCTTTATGTGTCTGTTGAGTACAAGTACAATGTGTCTGTGTTTCATTCCCGCACATCATTCATGGTAAAGAATGATTTTCCTACGGAGTAAGTTGTGTTGCTACAGAATATACATTAGTTGTCACTATGTCTTGAATGTGTCACTGATTTCATCTGAGCTCGTTAAGTGTTCACTAAACATTATCATTCAGCAATATGTAGAAGATACACTGTCTATTGTTAAATACTGTATGTTCTCTCTGTCCCCGTCTGTCTCTCTCCCTGTTCAGATCCTAGATGAGGGACAGCTTCCAAAGCAGCATCAGTGGCAGAACCGCAGCATCCCAGAGTGGACCTCTCAGCAAGTTGCCCGCTGGCTCATGGGCCTCAATTTAGAACACCACATCCCAGAATTCACTGCCAAAAACATAGATGGAGAACAGCTGCTACAGCTGGAGAGTGCTGAGCTCAAGGTAACTTAAAAGTTGTTAAAAAATTGACAGTATATATATAAAGAGCCCACAGATATAGCCATATAGTGGTCAACCAATGAATACAAGCAGTATAGCAATGCCAATCATGTTGGTCGAATTTGGGAACAAACAGTGCTGCCATAAGATAGTTTGTCCTGGAGTGAGTGATAATGATCTTTCAACTATAATGTAACAAAAATAAATGTTTCTTGATGTTTTGTATAAAATGAACATAAATCAGCAGATATAGTGATTTTTTTCATCCATATTTGTAAGCCGCCTCAAAAATCTGGTTTGCTTTGTGCAAATAATGTAAATATAGATCGGTGCATTGGTAGCGCAAAGGAATAATGATGCTTACGCGTTTTTATTTGTTTCAGGCTCTTGGAGTTACTTCTTCCCAGGACCGCGCTCTGATCAAGAAAAAGATTAAAGATCTTAAAGTTCTGATGGAGAAGGCTAAGAGGAACCGAGAGAAAGTGGAGAAACAGCGCGAGAAGCTATGGAAGAAAGAAGTGGAGCAGCAGCAGAAAGAGGGGCGCAAAGAAAGCCCGACAGAGTGAAGTGAATTGTTAGATCACCTCCCGCTTTACTGTAGCATCACACCAAGTAGCATCTCGAGGAACAGAACGTCAGTAGGCCCCGCATATGAACCCTGAGGGATACCTGCTCAGTAGTTCAATAGTTCTCAGTGGTGGAGCTACACACCCAACTGTCGGAGATTGTTGAGTGACTTTTTCACCGTGCAAATGAAACCAAAATGAGCAGTTGGATAATAGGATCCTGCCCCGCTCATTTGCTTCATTTTACACCTATCCTGTATTTTTTAGCCATTTACAATTTTACTCCGTTCTATTTATTTTATTGCTGTAAATTAAGTTTATTTATTCATATCCGGAGTAAGTCTGTGAAAAGTTCATCTCATCTCCATCCCATATCATCTTCAGAGCCGTCTGTGTTACCCATCACAACACTCGTAGACATGATGACCATGTACATGTACAGTGATAAATACAGATACAATATGTATGATGTGCCATTTTGATAGGCTTGTGTATATCCTGTCCAGATACATAGATCAGTGAAATCACTCTTTTGCTTTGATGAAGCACATACAGGTCAGGCCTGTGTGGTGGAATATATGAGGCAGTGCTCATCTCCTAACACTGGGTGTCCCCATGCGGCTTACTTTCACTACTGAAGGAGGCAACACTGGAACTTTCCAATAGGAACTGAAGCGGGAACCAAGTTTCATTGGGAGAAACAAACTCTCAGTACTTGCAAGAACACTGGATGTGCAAACACTGTAAATTTAACTTCTACACTGGCTTGTCCAATGCTGCTTACAGTATACATGTACCATACTAAAGCAATTCACAAAGTATGAATGAATACAAGGACTTAGTGTAACTCATTGGACTGGTTCTAATGGAGACTTCAGGTACAAAGTAATCATGAGATTTGTAACTTACCAAACCTGTACCATGAAAAACAAAAAGAATATGTGTTAAAATGAAACTTCCTGCTTATATGCATAATGTTGCTTTGACACCGCTTGTAACCTGCTTTTGACCTCTTTTTATATTCTCTCTCAATAACAAAGTAATACCCCGCCGCTGCCTTTAGAAATTCTAGAGAAGTAGAATTTTTTCTGAACTCTACCCGCTTCTGTGTGAGTGTCAAAACGCATATAGTAAAAATTTCTAATTTTCTTTTTTTTTTCATAAAGATTACAGGTAAAAGTTCACCATGCAAAATACTTTGGAATATTCAGAATACTATTTAGGAATGCTGCCATATAGACGAGTCATATCTGTAATGGAGGAGGGATGCAGTGAGTCCAGAATTTGTCTTAAAGATTATTGCACCTGACACTACTGATGTTACACTGGAAATTGCACCTGATAGATGCAATATAGTTTAAATTTTCTTATGACTCAGAAAGACTTTAAACATTTTGATTTACATGTTAGATAAAATATATATAAATACTTTTGAAATTATTTTGACATATGTACTTTATGCAATTCTTATTTTAGGATTGTGGCGCTCACTAAGAGACATGTTTCCTGTGTTACTTCTTTAGCATTCCCGAGAATCATTCCGTAGGTTTACAGTAAAGATAGAGTAACCACTGTCACCGTGATCGAACCAAGGCAGCTTTGGTTATGACTCCCTTTTGTCTCAAGGGCCCTGTCTGGTGAACTGTCAACCGGTTAATAACAAGAACAGATGAGGTTACAGATACCTCCACGCAATGCCACAGTACTGTAATACAGGTATCGCTGATCTGTTAATGTTATTATTTATTTATTTCTGTATTTAATGAAGCAACTGACTACTGTTTATTATATCTTATACAAAATAAGATCATTATTAACACCCAACGATGATTTATCCTGAATTGTATGATTACTTTACATTGCCAAAACACAAGCAAAGCTGTCCATTAAAAGTGATTTAGATTCAAATGAAGGCAATGAGAAGAAAACACAGTCCTACTCCCTCATCGTGCTTGTGGTTTTCCTCTAATACAACCGTAGTGCTGCTCCAGTGCAACTCCAATAAACTGCTCGTGATGTATTCTTATGAAATATTTTGTAACACCCTTTCTGTGAATACCCCCTCCCCCCACCCCTGTCAAGTCAGTCAGTCGACTGCACTCTTTTGACTCTTTTGTATGTATAGTAAAAACACTGAGAGCAATACGCTGTAAGAATCCTAAAGAAGCCTTGTTTTCTATCATGTCAGTATGTGTGCACAGTTTGGCTGAGGGCTGAAGAGGCTAAAGGGTCACACCTGAGGCCATAATGTGATATTTTCTATGTGCTTGACTGAGCTTGCCTAGGCATGATGAACCAATGTATGGATGAGACCCTGGTGCTCCTAGCAGGCGTTTGAGTCATGTGGGTTTGTCTTTGATATACGTAGAGAGCAAAAGATTATCTCCACAAACTTGCTAGCCATGCTTTCACTCTTAGAAAAGCTATGCTTATCCTCCTAATCTTCCTCCTTTCTTTGTCATTACCGTGCTCTCTTTTTCGCATTCTGAAAAGTTTGAAAGGGCAGCTACCTGTCACACTGAATAAAATGTGCGGTCACTGTCCATAGTCTGCTTTTGTTTCTTATTTTTTTCACCGTTGTCTGACTCCCTCTACATAGTTTTAGTGGTAATTTAGCTAAAGACAGTGTGACTGTGAGTAAAATGTAATGGGACTGTTACAAACTGTTGCCTTTTGATTATTCTCTGTCTAGAATTTCTCATGCTTATCCTGAAAGTTAAAGCTCTGAAAAATCAAATACATTTGGATTCAAATTAGTCATATTAAAGGAATAGTTGGAATTTTTTGAAGTGGTATTTATGGGGTACTTATCCATAGTCAGTATATTACCTTCAAAAGATAGTAGATAGATGGTTAGGGTTATGAACCAACAAAACTACCAAAGAGATCGAAGCAGTGGAGGACCAGCACATACATGTTTGGTTTGTGAGGTAAAATGATTGTTTTTGTCAACAGAATGGTGGCTTTGACAGAGCAGAGACAATGGCTTCAGTTCCCCCCATATAAACTTACAAAGTGTTCACTTAAACTGATTTTTTCTGGGTTGGCTAAAATCCCGATATCCTCATCGACACTAGTACACTGCTTAGCTTCCATGCCTGTCCTGCTTGCATCTCCAAACATGGCCGCCATAAACTGTAGCTAATACACTGACTATGGATAAGTACCTCATTCAAGCCCACTTAAAAAAATCCCAACTATCCCTTTAAGATGGAAGAATGGAGTAGGTAGTGGTGGTTTTCTCTCAGAAACCCTTTGCAGTCTCCATGGACTGTTCACATGGCCTGTTATTTTTACCATGTGACCATCCTCTGCCCTTCTCTCAGTGACAGTCAGCTGCAGTCCTCTCGTCCCTCCCTCTCCTTTCTATTTATATTCACCCTAATTTCACTCCAGGGCTATTTTTGCCACTTGTTGCCCCTCTTCATTTCCGTCTTCTTTCCTCATACACCACCCATGTCTGATGGCTGGGAATATGGAAGCCTTCCAGTGTGGGTATGATTGACACCTTCATTATCACCATTTGTGTGTTTATTTCCAATCTCCTCCGTGCTTTGTGGAGTGCATTAGTGTCCGAGCCAGCTGGTTTGGCAGTGGCATACGAGAAACAAAGCCCTTCTTTTAGGGAGCTCATGGAGGAGTCGAGCCCCAGGAAGGAGACTGTCAAACAGCTGAAGGGACAGTTCCTGCAGGCCCTGCAGGCCAACAATGCCCAGGAGGTCATGCGGATTTTGCACACCGGAAAACTAGACATTGACTGTGTGCTGGAGGTGGAGGACCCCAGCATGGTGCTGGCCTCATACAAACAAGGTACGGAGGAAGTAGGAAGTGGGATGAGACTGAGCCACAATTCATCAGCAGAAATAAAATCAATTTTTGCTATACAGAGATATGTTTGTCATACCATATCAAGCGTTAAAGCCCAGAAAGATTAGTTAGCATGTGTGTATCCAGAATAAACTAAAAGACTGAGACATCCAAGCTTTATTTAAGAAAACTGAAATGTAAACGCCTCCTGAATATCACACCATTAAAGATTTGTACTTTAGCTTTCCCACTAGGTGGTGCTAAAGCCCAATGGATCCTAAAGCTGGAGATTTCAAGAAACACTGTCTCGGTGAATAAGAATAACAGGCATACAAACTACTTGGGATTAAACATACTGTAATATAAGAACAAAGCTATTCTAGTCTGAAGTGATACAAGGACATTTGACCTTTTTTAAGCCCCTACAAATAAACCCCAAGTGTTTCTCTATAACCTTAGGGGTCCCATATTTTATAAAGTGAGATTTCCATGTCTTAATATGTTTAATCTAAAGCTAGTTGAGGTGCTATATAAATCCTGTGAAAGTATCAGTCTGTGTCTTTAAATGAACCGCTTTGGTCTTCAGTACAGTATAGATTTCAAAACTATACTACATATACAGTAGGTAGAAAGCGCTACTACAGTGCCGTTACAGTCATTCCCCGGCTGCAATGCTGTTGCAGATGCGGAAGATCCTGAAGCCCCGGAAACGCTGACAAGAAAAATCAGATTGGGTTCAAAGAGACATACATTCATACTTACAACAGATTATTTCAGACAGAGGGGGAATACAGGTATATTTAGACTGGCAATAGGAAAGAAATAGTGTCTTTTTTTAATATTAAAGCATGTAAACATGTTAGTAGAAATGTAAAATACAAGTTTGAAGCCTAAAATGGGAATAATATGGGACCTTTAATCATTTACGACTATAATGGAACCATCAGGTTTAAAGTTCATAAAAAGAATAAAAAAAACAATAAGAAAAGCATAGAGGAAACAGCACAAATAGAAATCTGTCACATGAAATAACCATACAGTAACAGTCCTGAATTTCACAAAAAATACTGCGTTATTGTCAGACCCCATCACTTACTGGGGTCCTGATTGAGAATGGAAGTATAAAGAGCCTTGAAACTCTTTTTTGATTGTCTTATTTGCGTCAGGTTATTGGCTCCCAGGCTACCAACTGGAGAAGTCCTGGGCGATGGGTATCCATGTATGTGTGATGTACAATGCTGTAGAAACAGCACTGGTGCTCCTTCAGGAAGGTGCAGCCATCAACCGGATGCCCAATGGGAAGACGCCGCTACACGTGGCCTGCGAGGTCTCCAACGGTGACTGTGTCGCCTTGCTTTTGGCTCATAGGGCAAAAGTCAACGGCCTGTCGTTGAGCGGACACACACCACTGCACTACTGCATCACCAGGGAGTCTGTGGACTGCGCCAAGCAGCTACTCCTCAAAGGTCAGGAGGAAAGGATGCATGTATACATGGACATATTAGTAGATGGATGAATGTGTCAATACATCCAACACTACAAAATTAACTTTGCTTTTCCACATGGAGGTGCAAAAGTCAATATGCCCAGCTACAACAATGAAGAGGACACACCTTTACACACAGCAGCCAGATTCGGTGTCCCAGAGCTTGTGGCTCTCTACTTGGCCCACGGAGCGTCTGTGAATGCCATCAACTCTCTTCAGGAGACTCCCCTGCTGACTGCGTGCTTCTGGGCTTTTGATGCTAAAGAGCAAGTCTACAGCCAAGATCACCATCTCGTTTGTCGCCTCTTGCTGGACCACAACGCGGGTGAGATTTTTGGACTTTAGGACTTGTTTTGTCATTGTTTTGTACCATGGAGGCTTTGAGTTATGTTTTTACTACATGTTCCTTCTGTTCAAGATCCCAACCTCCAAGAAGAGGACCATAAAACTGCTCTTCACAAGGCAGCCTGGAACTGTGATCACGTCCTGATGCAGATGCTGCTGGAGGCCGGAGCAGATACTCGGAAGCTGGACATCAATTGCTGTGGCCCCGTTCAGTATCTCCTCAAAGTGACTGATGTTAGACCTATGGCCATACCTGAGCTCTGCTACCAGCTGCTGATCAACCATAACGCAGCAAGGATCTACCCACCGCAGTTCCATAAGGTACAGAGATGTGGACTAATGTTATATTTTACCCATTTGATTGTATGTATATATATATACATATGATAAATTATATGTGGATGTGCTGTTTAATGTCATGTTGTGTGTTGTTTTGTGCAGGTGTTGCAGACCTGCTATGACTACCCCAGGGCAATAGAAATCTTGGTCAACTCTTATGAACACTTAAAACCCACAAAGAAGTGGAGAGCTGCCATTCCTGATGACTGCTACAAGGTAAGAAGATAATCTATACGTGCATGGTATTAAGTGAAAACCTCTTATCTTGCTAAACAACAAGGTATGAGGTTCTTATTGCTTTACAATCCTGAAAAGATATAAAATAACACAATCTATTTTCCTTTGCTCCCTCAGCGACATAAAGACTTCTACGACTCTCTTTTCGCTGTTTGCACCAACCCCCCTCGCAGCCTGCTCCACCTGACCAGATGTGTCATCAGAGCCAGCATGGGTGCATTCTGCCACAGAGGTGTAGCACAGCTGCCTCTGCCATCGCTCATGAAGAAATATTTACTGCTGGAACCTGAGGGGATAATGTACTGATAACATTCAACTACAGCACAGTATGAGACGGCCTACTCAGTTTGTCACCTGACAATTTTAACAGAAACATTAACTTCCTGTCTGCAGACTATGGAAAGTGAAAATGCTGCTAGTTGGAGCTGACACTAAAATGTGTGTCTTTTATATTCTTGCCATACATATCATTCCCAGAGGCTTTTGTCTGGAACATAAGAAATCCCTTGCTGGTGTTTGATGACAAACAAGAAAATACATGCAACTTGTATTTGCTGCATTGGAACTCTGATCATGTGAGATAATGTAAACCTATATTATGAAAGCGGTTTAAGGCTGAAAATGACAAAGGATGCCATCCAACTCATTACAAAATATGAATCGACTCTCTATTTAAGCAGAAATGTGTAGAGATTTCAGGGACAGGTGAGAGCAATAGCAATTTATGGAGGAAAATTGCTGTTCTAATTAAAATAATAACTATTATTTATGGTGATTGACAACTAAGGATTTGTGTCCGCTGGCTCATGTAAAACCCCCATTCATCCCCACAACCTCTTTCTGTAATCCCTGTATTATTTACAGTGGAGATCAAAATTAGAGAGCAAATTATAAATACTTGATTAATTCTGAAATACTGTTATTTTTATCGTCCGGAATTTGATAGAATATCCACTGTGGCTATACCACTGCTGTACTAGAATGTTTGTTTTTTTAATAAGGCACTTCAACAAAAAACGTAATTGTGTGAAAAAAGCAGATAGCAACAGTAACCACTTTGTCAGAAGATAAGATTTAAACAATGTTTTCTTAGGGCTATATGATTAAAAAATGAATAGGAAGTGTAGAGGTCCTTGCTTTGAATGACTTCAGCACATCCACAGCCACAGGACATCACTAGTTTCTTCTTCAGTCTCCTCTACAGTTCGATAACTGTAGTGGGTTTCTTAGCCATTACTTTGTCAGCGAGGATTTTCCAGAGATTCTTTATGGGGTTTACATCTGGACTCTGGGCTGGCCATTTGATTGTTTCAATATTCTTAGCTTCAAGGAACTGCGTAAAACATTTTGCAGTGTGACAGGGGGCCTTGTCTTGCATGAAAATTTGCCAAAGGAGGTTCACATAAACATTTGCAATCACCCTGCCATGTAGCTGAAGAGGCCCAACTCCTGCTGCAGAAAACATCCCCAAACCATGACACGTCCTCCTCCAAATTGAACTGACACACTTAAGGTTCCATTTTCAGTTTCTAAATTGTCACCAGGTGCCAGATTAACACAAATAACTGGGAGGTATCAGAAAGTGTTTTCTAATTTTGCTTACAACCTTTTTCACAAAATAAAGGTTTTTGTTGAAGTGCCTCAGTTATTTAAAAAAACATGCTACTGTAGGACAGTGGTATAGCCACAGTGGATATTTTATCAAATTCTGGACAATAAAAATAACAGTATTTCAGAATTAATCAAGTATTTATGAGTTGTTCTCTAATTTTGATCTCTACTGTATGTCTTTCACCTTCTACAGAGGCCTTACTTAAGTGTCACGAGTCAGTAAAAACGATTCATCTTTTTCTTGTGCCTCCATCACAACGCTGCCACCGAGGATCCAAATCTACCTGGCAACCTGCTCACTCTCACACTCATGCCCATGTGTGATACTCCACTATTTGTAGAACAAACACTCAGACACACACGGACAAAGCCCTTCACAATAAGTGCTTGTTTTTCCAGGGAAGTGCACATGTAGCCAAGTAGATGGACCATTTTTTTCTTAGCTAGAAAGAAGAAAAAAACTCTCAACGCTATCGAAACAGAGGCCTGGGCCAATCATCCCGGTCCCAACAGCATTACATAGTACTTAGTACAACAGAGGGAAGCACTGACAAGACTGAGGCTGCCACCTGGAGAAAGAGGCGCTGCTGAGCTACTGTAGTGATTTTGTTGAAGAGGAGAAAATGAACAAGCAGCCTCAAGAAACATTAAGATACGACAAAAGAGTTTTCCTGTAAACATGTCAAAGAATGATTATGGAAAGGTCTTCGAGTATGTTTTTATTTAAAGTATTTTAAAAAGAAAAAAGTATTTTTTGTTTACAAAGCAGGTGGAGGGGCCATATATAAATACTGTGAAAGTGTCAAAACTCTCAATTCACAGAGAAATGTAGAAAGTGCCGCTACAGTGACCTTACAGTCATTCTCCAACTACAGTGATGGGGCAGAGACACCAAGAGCACAGATGCGGAAGCCTTAGAAGCGCTGACCAATCAGAGCAGACTGGGCTTTTTTGGGAGGGGGGCTTAAAGAGACAGGTGCTAAAATGGAGTGTTTTTGGCAAAGGGGTGAATACAGATATATTTAGATAGACAGTATGAGATAAATGTAAACATAAGCCTGGAAAAAACCCTAAAAACTCCCTTTGGAAAATTAAAATGAATCGAGAGGGCCACAGACTAATACGCATTTGCGATTGAGCTGGTGATGCCAGGCTATGTAAAAGTTCTAGTACAAAATACAAGTATGAACCTGAAAATGAGGATGCATTAACAATCCCATTATCTGGCGGTCAGTGAAATATATTTTCATGCAAAAATAATTAAATGGCACTTAGATCACCATTTGTACCTCTGCTGTGCTGCTGGTGTAGTTGTTTTGAACCTTATGGCAGTCCATAGGTCATACACATGAACAGGTGTGGCTGAGCTGCACGTGAACCAGACATCTTCTGACGAGGGAACATTGTCTGGATGACTCAAGGGTCAGGCCTGAGAATAGACCAGTAAAGGCCAGGCAGAGAGAAAGAGAGATTATATTTTTAAATCACGCATTACAATAACGGGAAGAGGAACATGGCTTTCACATAAAACTAAACCTAACCATTGTAGTAATTCTCACATGGCCTTAATCTTATTTTTTGATTCTCTTTTCCTTGAGAACGAGCTTGCATAATGCTGTATTTGTATCGTATTTGATGCCTGAATGAGCTGGAAAACAGAATTGAGAGACAAGCGGAGAAAAGCAACAGAACCAGAACAGGGTTGGACATGTGGGCACACTAATGAAGGGGCAGAATAGAGAAGCACAGCGTGTTCTCAAACCCCTATTGGCAGCTGTCCACGAAAAGCCACTGGACTGTGTCTGCGATGGCGACAGATAAACGGAGCAAAGTTTCCTAAAACAAGCTGTGGGGGAGAGGAGGGGGTCAAATATGTTACAGAAAGCAGAGGCACATAGCGCTGTGTTTTACACACTACACAAACAGCTTAATATCTAATTACAGAACGTCCTGGTCCAAAGAAAAGGACAGGGTTGAGTTCTTAAGCGAAGCGTGATCTGCAAAGAAGAAAGGACGCGTAGAGAAGTGAGATTTTTATTTTCTACATTCACTGGTCCTTTAAGTGGCCAACCACATCTTCTGTACAATAACACATGGCATTGCAGAGTTTATAAAGGATAAAATGCAAACATGTCTGTTATTGAAGACCGTTCACAAATCATACAAATCTTAAATTATTGAGTTCATTTTTTCATCAACAAAGACTCAATCAACAAGCACAGTGTGTGATGAGGACATGAAATATATGAAATTGTTAGCTACAAATATGCCAATATCTAATTGTTCGGTACAGCTTGCATATAGCACTGTCTGAGCATCGCTCTGTGATGTTCCTACTGTATGTGTTTGCTACACTTAACTCAGCGTGTGTATCATCACAGAAAACTCAAGTACAGCTTTCTGGAGTGCAACATTTAACATTTCACACAGGCCTTTAAACCCGCCCTTAAAAGTAAGTGACTTAAATGTATATAATAATATACAACACATACATCATTGAGAAAAACTTGTTTGATGATTTTATCAAAGAAAATCACTTAGAACTTTCTAGGAAAATGTTTAAAAACTGTTTTTTTGTTCTTAATACTATTAATTTCCCACCAGTTTCAACAGAGGATAATAAAATTATTATTGTGAAGGACAAGGTTAACTTGGCAGTTTTACAGTTAAAACACAATTATTCACAGTTCGACCATACATATTAACTTCTTCAAATCTGTTGCAATACTATGTCTTAACAATTCCACCGCTCCAGAAAGGCACATTCTCAAACCACACGTAGCCAGTGCAAATTCTAAAAATGCTGTAGTTGTATAAGAACTGAACTGCAATGACATGCAGAAGTGCCTGTGTGTGTGTGTGTGTGTGTGTGTGTGTGTGTGTGAGAAGCAATGTAGCAAGTTAAAAAAGGACTGAAATGCCTACATGAACAAAAGTGGAGGAACAGACTTTGCTCCTTTTGTGTTTACGCTGGAGACATTGAACATGTTCCCAGTCTGTTTGACTTACGTGACCCCGCTGCGACTGGCTTTTGCTGAGTTTTTCAAGGCACTGACACACACTTAACCCTAATACTTCATTAGATTGTGAAATGATACATTTTGAAAGATAAAAACTGACACAAACCGCATGCTTGCTAACCATGTTATTATTACTGAAATGAGTGAGGTAAAGGGAAGTTAATACTTAACTTGTTCCATTGCCATTAGCAGCCTGTAACGCTGATGAAATTAAATTACCTGGAAGCTGGTAGTAATAGTTACGCTCAGTTATTCTGGTGCATTTCTGTGGTTCTTGACACAAACAGTGAGCTCCATCTAAAAACGTCTCTCTCTGTGAGAAAGGAATCCAGATACACAAGTGCAGGTCCAGCAGCATTCTAAAAGCACTTGGTACTTTCGCCCACAGTACAAGTTTATCCATTTCTTCCAACATGGACCCATTTCTTCCTAATGATATTATTATTATGTTTTATTCTAACAAGGGTCCTCCACTTCATAAGCCCAGTTTTTTTGGATCCTTCCTGGGCATGCACCAGTCGTCGGCCTCTATAGTCGTCTGGTAATGCCGTAAGGCCGACTTGTTGAAAACAGGAAGTCTCTCCACTGACTCTGAGGACAAGGCCTGTGATACAGAGCAGAAGGGAACTTATTAGTCTGCATCCTCATCACACAGGCGCATTACGCATGGATGAGAGTCAGATCCAGGTCGTTTCTTATTGATTAAAACTCTGTACACTGCTAAAGTAGAGACAGCAAAGGCCTTGTTTCCCGCCATAGAACATGTTGTGAGTTATAACTTACAACATGACACACATTAATCGTGCATTGGTTGTATTACATAGATACGCTACATCTGCTCCCACTAAGTCAATACAGTATTTAAAAGGTAGTTGATAATTCATTTCTATGTGAACTCTACATCAACTTGGATCAAGGATATTTTTGACAGTGAGTGTGAAAGTAGTGCAGTTCTCACCTTCAAGTATATGACAGCTGAGGTGCCGTAGCCCTCCATTGAGTAAAGCTGCAGGTCTCCTTGGAAGTACTTGGCATACAGACGGGAGATGGGCAGCCCATAGCCAAAACCAGCCTGAAGGAAGAAAGTAAAGTATCAATATAGATTAGCCAATCAGAAGCATTTTCTTGATTAATGGATTACTTGTTTGCGCTACAAAATGTCAAGCGATGTGGAAAAATGTCGATCAGTGTTTCCCAAAGCCCAAGCTGATTGTCCTCACATGTTTAGTTTTGGTTACAACTCAAAGATATTCAGTTTACTGTCATAGAGGAGGAAAGAAACCAGAAAGTATTCACATTTAGGAAGCTGGAATCAGAGAATTTGGACTTTTGGCTTGACTTTTCTTTAAAAATGACTCAAACCAATTAATCGATTATCAAAATGGTTGCAGATTAAATTAATAGTTGACAACTAATCTTTGAAGCTCTAGTTACAATATAACAACATTTTAAATTAACAGTGGGTGCTGTGGAGGGTTTGCGTTATAAACAGATTTACAGGTTACAGCTTAATCCTGTGAAATGCCACTGAGTGCATTCCTGTTTGTAATAAGCTAATTTGCAACCATGCTCGGTTGTGTGAGTCTCTCATTAGAACAGGGATATTTTCCATCTAGTTGACTTTCAATCCCAAGTTTAAAACCCATGTTTGCAAAAGCAAGCTTGTAGTCGTGTAGCATACTTTGTCCTGACACTCGGCAACACCAAAGACAGCTTTTAGTCTCACCAGTGGTGCATTGCGTGAGTTGTCTACATGGACTGGACTTGGAGCCGTTGAGTACATGTAGCTGAACAGACGCTCAATCTTCCTCAGAGGGACTCCGCCTCCTCTGTCAGACATCTGAAAATAAAGGGGCGGTATGTTAGATTTAAAAGGGTCCTCTCATTCTGAACTCATCATTTGCTGTTTGAATGGAATCTAAACAGTGTCATGCTTGACTTGAGTTGAATCAAGTCATCAGGGTTAGGTTTATTTATATACTAACAAGGTCCACATGGGCATGCCTATAGTATAGGGGATGGCAGTGAATGGAACAACCGCACTTGTTTGTTAGTATAATCTTAACACTATTTTTTTCCTTGATTCCCTTTGCACAATACTTTCTTTAGTATAAAAGTTGCAATGTATAGTAACTCTCGGTGTCCTCATCTACCTTGATAGTGAGGTCCTCAGTTCCCAGCGACACTCGCACTTTGATCGGGGGCAACGTTAGGCTCGTCTCGTGGGTCTCTACTGTAGCTCTCATGGCGTTCTGACAGAACATACAAAGTGGTGTTACAATGAGCGAGCAGACACATGGCGATGAATAACAAATGTCAGGTCTTTTTTGAGCACGTTGGTTACTGTACCTTGAAAAGCTCAAACAGCATATGGTAGAGATGGGATGGCACATAGACAATGTGGAGGGGCTGGTCAGGGTTTTTAGCTGTGAAAAGAAATGATAATATTGATCATATGGGAAAAATACACTTTTCCTTAGTCTGACAAATACATAACTCTGACATCCTGACTGAAAAATAAACAAGTGCGTGCCTTACAACGTTATATATTAACTTGGCGTGATACAAGACAAACCTTTTTAACATTCATGTAAAAAAATAAATGCCAAATTCAGCAAGGAACAAGACATAAATTCATTCATCATTTTGATTTACATTATCTAGACCATATCTCCCAAGAACATAATGGCCAGTATTCAAAGCCCTGGCAAATGTTCTGACTGATATACTGCAGCAGGAATTCAGTATATGGATTGAAGAACATATTGTAGCCATAACTACCACATTTATTCTACTAAACTGCATATTATATTACTGTAAACATAGTATATAAGTATTTTTAATCCATATGACACAATTTTTCTAATGTTATCCCACCCCAGATGTATGAGCAGTATGCATGAGCATGAAAAAATAAAGCCTTGAGACTCACAATTGACTTCTGTGATCTCCATATCAGGAGATGTTAGGTAATACTGCTCACACAGCATCTTTGAAGTCTCATACGCATCTAGAAAGTGAAACAAAAAGAAAAAACCTCTCTTTGTGTACTTTTCACAGTGGAAAATGGTTTACAGTAGTAGAGGACATTCTGTTTTCTGTATTTTAGTGAACCAGTTTACACAACATTCAAAGGTGGGTCTGTGTCAGCCGTGCACATCCTGATGACATGTTTTCACTTCGCACTCTGTAAACTGACTCTAAAAATATCAGATGATAAAAGTTCGAACTATCATGAATCTGAACAAACAGAGAGTGGTGGAAAATAGATAACACAGCCAGTGTGTGTGCGTGTGCGTTTGTGTGTGTTGGAGCTGAGGAAGATCATTCATTACCTTTTACTACCTCCACAACGTCACAGCTGGGGTCAATGCTGCCAATGTGTTTGGGATGGGCTGGGTTCACACTGCCTTCAAAGATTAATGCTACAGGGCACAATGGGACAAATGTGAGTGACTCAATATGTATAGACACAACTCACATAGATGTTGTACATTTGTGAAATATTTAATCAAATATATAGCGCATATTAACTTGCAGTTAAAATGTAAACAATAGTTGAACACAATTGTATCATTCAGTCAACTATACAGCTGTCAAGGCAGGCTGAGTGTTGACTATGACCACACATAATCAGACAAGGTACAGAAAGTGCCGTTACATTTGTAAATGCTGCTTCTCAAACATTATCAGCACTTCATGACATGGCCTTCGAGTGTGAGCAACTGTGTTGATTAACTCACAGTCAATCACTGAGTGCTATACTGACTGTGCTGGTTCATGAGCATGCGTGTGGAGATGCGGCTCATGTAGAAGCGGTCCAGGAAGTACTGGACGTTCTGGTTGGTGACTGGGTCCACGCCAAAGGCGTCCTTGTACTCCACCACGCCCTGAGCCATGGTGGGCACCACGTTGTTGTGCCGATTACGGACGTTTACCAGAGTCTGTGTAAAGCTGAGGGCAAAGACATGATGGATTTGTGTGAGTTTGCAGGTTAGTAAATTAACTCCTTGTCCACCTGCCACTGTGACTACCAATGTTTTTTTGGCTGGTGAGTGAAGCAAAATCTAGCAGCCACTTGCATATATTACCTGCATTTGGCTGGCGGCTAGTGCTAATTTCTAACCCTGGAATATGTAAGGATGGGTACTAGTGTTAGCCTTATAATACAATTGATAAAACGAGTATATGTTGAAGCACATGGGATTTGTTGTTTTGTTTTTGACTATGGTATCAAACTGGGTATCGAGAATCGTCAAATTTCATTGGTATTAGTACCGACTACTATGTTGAGTTTCACTGAAGCAGTAGAGCATTAACTTAACGAAGACTTAAATAATCTTCACTCCTTGAGTCTGACAGTGGCCTTCAGAAACATGGGTCTGATCACACTTTGGACTGGACTCATCTTTACTTTGCAGTGTAAGGTTGAAACAAGGTAACAAATAATTAAATAATTATTGGCTTGGTGTTGACAGATACTGAGGAATGACCAAACTGGATTGGTAACAGCAACAAAACAACTGGACAGGTTTACACAAGCAATACAATACACGTACAGTTTGTACTCTAAAGTGCCTGTGTGTGCCTTACTTACTTTGTTAGGACAACTTTGTCATCTGGATCTTTTTCTAAAAATTCAACAATCTCCAGCAAACTCTGTGAATACCTGTTGGACACAAAAGGATGGATTTTAAAAAAGATATATAAGCAAATTCTAATGACGAAAACAGCTCCAATATAAAACATAGAAAAAGCATCTATCTGGTCACTACATTTTATGTGAAAGCATTAAAAAATGAATCAGCAAGCTGTGAACAATGGTTACACTTGACTTGCTTAAAAACTCTTTTTTGGTTGAACAACTGTGTAACTGCGCATGGAGCATTTCCACGTGATTAGAATAACACTCCTCTCTTTAGATAACAGTGGTTTGTTTTTTATCACAGGCTCTATCTGTAGGCCAGTGGATGAAGAAGACTGCAATGCTGAGCCCATTGAGTCACACTCTCACACAGTAGAAAAACTGTGTGAAAGGTGAACAGCAGTGTGGCTAGCAATGCCTTCTTCCATACTCAGTCTGTCCCTCAGCTGACCTTTCGCTCTGAAATCCTGGATTATATCCCACCATGCGAACAGATGTACATCTTGAAATAGACTGTTTTGCGACATGTATTTTCACACTCTTGCCAGGAAACATTAACATGTGATTTCTCCCCTCATCCAGGACATTAAGGAGCGACAAACCAACTCTTTTGCTGGTGATCCAAAGAGCTCTACGAAGAGAGAGCCACAGTGCAGGAGGTACATGGCCAAATATAGGACACTACTGTGGCTCTCCTGAAAGGACTGGGGGTGGGGTAATTACCTTATTGTTAACATGTCTTAACACGACTTGTGCAACAAACACAATCCACATTCTAGGGTAAAGTCTGCAGCACAATACTGCATTTTAACATGGTCATATAGGAAAGTAGCAGCTGTGGTGGTGATAAAAACAAACTCCAAGTGAAAATAATTACAGCTATTCTACTAACAGCTGAAAAAATGCGCGCACAGATTCACACATTCTGGTATAACTCTACCTGTGCGACATTTGTAACCACAAACAAATGCTGCTATGCACCAAGTAGTATGCATTCTTCAAACTTAACACTGCATATAATAAAAAAAAATGATATACATAAATATTTTTTTATGGCATACAAATGTATACACATGTATAATTATCGTTGTAAAGTCAAAATCAAAGATAGAACACCTTTTAAAGGACAGTAAAAATGGCAAATGAATAACTAAAAATAAAATGAAATACAACATAAAATCTGAGCGTATAAACATAATCTATTAAGGTATATTACACAACGTGTCGACAGCCAGTACATTAGTCTATTGAATTCAAATAAAGTACGCTCCACACAGATCAATGGCATCCAGCCAGCGAGTGCCTGGATAAGAGCAGGGTGAGGGAGGCGGATTTGATGTATGTTTAAACAGAACAGACAATCTCACATAGCCTCTGCATCAGCAGCAATGTTTGCGATTGCAGCTGTCAGCCTGTGATTAGTTGGATTTACCAAAACTAAAGGGAGGTCAAATACAGAATGGATCTATTTTATATCTGTAGCTACAAATACAGTGGCTGACATACAAAGGAAGTTTGCTTTGAGAGATAATCAATGACCCAGACACTACTGTTTCGTAACTAACCCCTGCTGAAACAAGAACCAGTCACTGTTTGACTTTGTATAACCTGGAAACCCTGAAGTTGAACACCAATACACATACAACAGAATTATCACACTACAGTTTCTCTGCGACCTAAGAGCCACAGATTATGCAGAAAATGATGTATGTAGTCGTCCTACCAGCTGATGAGGAGCTTTAGGGATGGAGTGCTGAGGAGCTTGTCAGGGAGGAAATCAATTTCCTTCATGATGTTGGCCAGTCTGACAGGAAGCTCCTGCCGCAGGAACACAAAAGAGGTCTTCTCACATGCATTGGCCGAGCCTGCAGTCACATGAGGAGACAGAGATAGGAAGAAAAAAAGGACTGAGCAACCATCCAACTTTCTACTCCATCCTGTCAAAATACAAAACAGCAACATTTCCTTAACATTAATATCTGTTTCCAGGAATATTTGTGAACACAGTCCTTCCTTAGAGGATGAACATATGACCTATATTTTCTGCTGAGGTAGCAGTAACATGAGAGGTTGCATTATCTCAATACAGAGAGATCGACCACATTAACTATTTGTTTCATTTCTTCTGTTGGTCATCGCAGGATTCAATTGTGTTTAAAATTGTCATAGTCCTGATATTTTAAAGTTCAAAGTTGTAATTTCCGAATCATGTGCAGTAAGAGACAATAAAAGACCTATAACATCATCAAATTATGCATTAAAGGGAACTATCTACGTCCATTTTATTCCTTTATGGCATTTATATTTGTTTTATTGTATGATCTGCTCAATAATGGTGGCTGCTCCTACCTGTTGGTTGCTTGTCGCTTCAGTTACTTTATAACTATATATACTTTTTAACTATTTAATTATTTGTTCTTGAGTGCTGTTCTTGTGTGCCACCTATTGATTTGTGCATGCTTCCTGCTCTTAATAGTTGTAATATTTCTATTAATTTTTTTGTATGAAAGGTGCTCTATAAATAAAGTTAATGACCATTATTATTTTGAAAAATGATTGATGTTATTCCTAGGGTCTAAGAATGTCCAATAAACGAGTGAACATGGATTACTCTCTCCCAAATTCAAACACTATAGTGCTTAAGGGGCTTCTGTTTCAGTACTGAGAACACGACATTATAATTACCCTAATTTGGGTAAAAATAAATCCTCTCTGGATCCACAAAATCAGTCCCACATTTATTGTCCCTGGAGCAGCACCAGATTGTATGATATCATAAGTGTGAGACCTTCTCTGGTCTCTGAGAACAGCTCATGTTCACAGATATTGATTGAACTTTCTTAGGCCATGGACATAAACTAATGGATTCACCTCATTTACCCTTTAACATCTGTCTACATATGTACTTTAGGTCAACATATGATCGAATAACCTGGGTTGTGCAACTGCGTGTGAGTGTGGGAAAGTAACAGGCAGTGTCCGATAAAATCAATAGCTACTACTCGAATCACTTACCGAAGTCTATGAACTGCTTCATAGACAAGGGAGAGGGGGAAAACTTGGCAAACCTCTCCACTTGTTTCGGTATCCCAGAGATGGAGCCATTTTTCAGCAAAAATTGAGCGAACTTCATTTTCCTCTCCTTTACAGACCCCAACTGTCAGTGTTTCAGGGACGAGCTGTCCTTCCTTTCTTCAGCACGCTCCAGTTTGAAGACTGATAAAGCCCGGCGTCGTACAAGAACCCCCTTCGTTAAATGGACACATTAAAAGATGCTGGTTATGAGTTCCCCATCATTGTTTTTCTCGAGCAGCTTCCTCGCATCTCGGCAAGTTTCTGTATGCCCTTCAAATGCAACTCCTAACAGTGAGCTGTGTGTTGTTGTTGGGTGGGCAGGAGGCGGGATTGACACCAGCACCAACCAATGAGAGCGAAGATGGTCCTGGAACTGAAGAACGGAGGGCATTCTGGGTAATGAGCGAGTGGACAAACTACCAAACCATGGAAACTGCCCAAACAACCTGTTTTAAAGTATTATAACTGAAAAATAGAAACTTGGTAAAAACTATTATTATTGTGACATTTTAAAATGTACTCCCTTAGTTTAGCAGACCCTCTACGTTTTTGTTTATGTTATACATTCCTTTTTCTATGTTTTACTGTCTTTGTACGTACATTTAATTTTTAGTTTTTATTATTTCTACATTTAGAAATACATTTTACATATACATATACATTGTTATTATGTATAACTCTGGAACATGTAACATGTTTATATTTACTATTTACATTTTTTTAAAGTTGTTTAAAAGTAAATAAATAAATGAAAACGTTGACATCAAAGTGCACTTTCAAAATCAGAGGAACATAGCAATGAAGAAACTCAATAAAGTGTGGCAGTAGCATCACCGGGACCAGAAGATGGCAGTAATGCAACACTATGCCAGCTGCCTCTGCCGTTGAACTTTAAAGCAGAAGAAGCTCTGAATCCCTATAGTGACCCTGAGGGGAAAATCACAACAGCAAATCCGAAAGCACAACAACATATACTTCTACCTGAAAGGGTAGGTCTCTCTGATCAGAGGATGGACCCTCCTGATTGGACAGACGGACTGTCTTTCTTTTAACAGGAAGAGAGAGATGGAAAACCCGGAAAAGAGCCTATTTTCAAAGATACTCTCGCTATTATTAAAAATGATTGTTGATGCAGGGCATCCGTACAGCGTGACAGATGATATGTTGTCAACCAAACTAAACATCAGGATGAGTATATCAGACTATGTGGGAAGTACTTCAGCAAAAACACTAGCTGTGTGTTAAACGCAACCTTTGCTAACAGCAGATAGCCGAGTAGCTGCCCTGGTCCACGTAGCTCCGTGAGGACGGCACGTCTCACCTCATCTGGATGTGAACAGTTTTTCTTTCTATACAACCCTGCTTCTCTCAAACGAGACTTTCATTATTTATCGCTGCACTTCGTGTATGGGGCTGTAACGAACCGCAGGAGAGCGAGGACAGAGTCTGCCTGAGAGAGAACTCATATATTATTTTTACTTTATCACATTTTCTAGACAGAGTGAATCTAACATTAACACTGATGCAGAGTGTCCAGCAGCTTTTAAAAAACCCAGAACTCATTGGTTTTGTACCATACCTCATGTTTCATATGTACAGTGGACTTATCTCTGAACTTGCAAATACAACTAAATAGATTAATAGTAACATTAAAAAAGGGTATCCTATAAATTAAACAGTAAATTTAAGACCATTTTAAGACTGAATCAGGGTTATTATCATCATTATCTATATCTACCTTTGAAATGTTTCTCTCATTATCTGTAGATATTGTGTCCATATAACCAGGCAGTATTATTACACAGCTAGGATGCAGGTCGTCTGCTCGGCCTGTGGCCGGCACAGAAAGCCCTTACCTTCACTAGGTCCATCATCAGGAGACAGTTTCCAGAAGGAGAAGGACTTTAGATTGTGAAATGTCCTGTCAAGGTGACAGTCTACAAAAATACTCAAAGTGTCATACTGTATAAAAACATTTTATGCAGTTAAGATCAGTTACTGCATTAATGTTAGGTCTGCATACAGAAGTGAAACTATTTACCAACATCCCAAAATATACAAACTAATAATGTATTCTTATATTCAGGAACTACAGGTAAAACAATAAGAAACATTCTGCAATACAAATGTAAAATAAGAGTGTATAACTGCACCAGCAAAACTTAAAACACAAGACTATCTTTTTGAAATATGAATGTGGATGTGCCAAATATGTATCCATTTAAAACTAGAAAGGACTTATTAGATTTGTACGATCCTAAATTAACTATTTTATTATTAGAAACATGTTTTAATTGATCAAAATACATAGACAATCATGAGATATATGCAACATTTTTTCTCAGCCTAGTAAAATATGCAAACGTGAATAGTGATAAAGGTTTTATTCATATGAATTTTAGACTTTTATCTGACTTTTTTCTTGACGAATAATAATCTTATGCTGTAAACTTTCACACTGATGTCCTGTGTTGTGTGAGAGACAGGCTGTCCCCGGTGATGTTTTGGCAGGATGTGGAAAGGGCAGGCAGCACGGCTCTCTGGTACAGCAGTCTTGGATGAGGTGATGATGTGATGTAGACCTCTCTGTCACTCTGTTAGGTCCGATGTGAAGGCTGAGGAAGCAAACACATGCTTTTAGATCACATTCAGTGATTCAGCGTCTCATTGATAGGGCGATCAGACGTCACCATCACTGGTCCATCAACCTCTCAGCTGCCATCGTGGTTTAAAAGCAGGACTGCCAAGAGAAGCCTGGAGAAAACACACGTTATGCAGTTCACAATGTGATCATTTGTGAAGAAACACAGAAGTACAATTTTTTTTTGTATTTTCTAGATAAGGGGATCACTACCACTCTGATAAAACTGTTGCATTAAACATTGACAATCAATAAATAATGTAGTCAAACACAAGGGCCCTGCAATGAATTCAATATGCATGACGTTTATAATGTGTTTGTTCAAACTGTTAAAGAGATGCTTTAACTTTATTGTTTTTTTATGAGTCTGCAGTTGAATCGTATTTGAGGTGTTTATAAGTCCAGTTTTAGCTGAGATGAGTTCATCACATTATGTCATTAAGATTATCAGATAATATTATCATTGAGGTCAGAGGGACTGGTAGAGTTGTGTCTGACTGCGTTATACTCAGTGGTGTTATTTTACACAGCATCATGTCAGTGGAGTGGCTATATCTGTTTACTATAGAACATGTACAGTCAACAGTTCATGCTTGATAGCAGAGTGAATGCACATGTTTTTGTTCTGAATCTACAACACGAACAGCTCTGTAACTGTAGGTGCATCTGTCCCTACATTAACGTTACCGACAGTCTCTCCATTAAACTTAGAAACTGACGTTAACACACCACCATCGCTGTTAACGTTACTTGCCTGATAGCTCCGTTTAACTGCCTGTGGGCTGTCTGGGCCCAGGCAATAACAGTCCTTACAACCGTAAATTATAAATACATTAGCTGTGCAAACATAATCTCAAACTAACGCTCTGTAACTACACTTCAGGGTTTTAGCATTAGCGAACTGATGTTACAGATTTTTCTGGATTAACTTGTAACGTTAGGTTTGATAAAATCCGACGTTAACCGCTAATGAGGGCTAACAATAGCGTTAGCTTGTTAGCTGGTGTGTTTCGGCTGCTTTACAGCAAGAGTACTAACCACACTTCGGTTCTTATGACTGAAACACTTATGCTGGTTCATGTGGACGCTGACAAACATTAGAAAATTAAACTTACAGCACACAGTTCATGTTTTCGTCCAGCTCAGTCTTCATGGCCATGACCATCCCTCCCACCAGGGGCCTCAGCAGCACCGGAGGCTGACAAAGCTGCTGCACCTCCTTCAGTGCACCAGCTGTCTGCCTCACATGTGTGTCGGTGTCAGCTTCAATATCTCACTCTGAGATCCGTCATATCACAGGGAAAATCAGAGAGCGACCTAACGTTACACGACCATGTACAGCTGCAGCAGGTTTCCATCTTTCCTTCCTGTTAAAAGACAGACAGTCTGTCTGTCCAATCAGGAGGGTCCATCCTCTGATTTAGAGAGACCTACCCTTTCCGGTGGAAGTTGATGTTGTTGTGTTTTACCATTTGTCATTGTGGTTTCAGATTTGGCGTTGTGCTTTCCTATTTGGCGTTGTGTTTTCTATTTGCTGTAGTGATTTGCACTTCAGGGCCACCGTAGTAACCTCTTAAAAAGTTGGATAAAAAAATCCAAAAGTGGGCTGTAACATAACACAAAACTTTTATCATAGAATCTCCTACCGACTAGATACCCGTTTTATGTTTTTGGACGCCTACCGAAATGAGCGAGCTAACAACATGATGTTTCTGATATTTCTTTCTTCATTAGAGACACAATTTGACCAGCTGTAACCTGCAACCAATTCAATTTAGCGAGCTCTCTCTGCTTCAGCTAAAACTCATAAGTGTTAAAACAAACGGTAAGAACACGGGCCGTTCATCCACAAGCTCTTTACAGGTCTAAAAAACTGTGAAAGCCCATTTCCGCCAGTGTGATGAAAAAAGTATCCTGTAAGTCATCAATATGACTTAGTATCTCCAAATATTGCGAAAGTATCTAAACAATATTGACTGATTATCTCAAAACTATGAGAAACACTCAAAGGTAATGACTTAGTATCTCAAAATAATGACTTAGCATCTCAAAATAATGACTAAGCATCTCAAAATAATGACTTAGCATCTCAAAATAATGACTTAGTATCTCAAAATAATGACTTAGCATCTCAAAATAATGACTTAGCATCTCAAAATAATGACTTAGTATCTCAAAATAATGACTAAGCATCTCAAAATAATGACTTAGCATCTCAAAATAATGACTTAGTATCTCAAAATAATGACTTAGCATCTCAAAATAATGACTTAGTATCTCAAAATAATGACTTAGTATCTCAAAATAATGACTTAGCATCTCAAAATAATGACTTAGTATCTCAAAATAATGACTTAGCATCTCAAAATAATGACATAGCATCTCAAAATAATGACTTAGCATCTAAAAAAATGACTTAGCATCTCTAAATAATGACTTAGTATCTCAAAATAATGACTTAGCTTCTCAAAAATAATGACTTAGCATGCCTGTGAATGTTCTCATTCGTCCAGGTCATCGTTATCCTCAAAGCAATTTCAGTCAAAAGCAACTGGACTGGTTGTTTGTCTAGGAAGACGTTTCACCTCTCATCCAAGAGGCTTCATCAGTTCATGTACGCATCTGACCAGGCTGGGACTGGCTTAGCATCTCAAAATAATGACTTAGCATCTCAAAATAATGACTAAGCATCTCAAAATAATGACTTAGCATCTCAAAATAATGACTTAGTATCTCAAAATAATGACTTAGCATCTCAAAATAATGACTTAGTATCTCAAAATAATGACTTAGCATCTCAAAATAATGACTTAGCATCTCAAAATAATGACTTAGCATCTCAAAAATAATGACTTAGCATCTCAAAATAATGCCTTAGCATCTCAAAATAATGACTTAGTATCTCAAAATAATGACTTAGTATCTCAAAATAATGACTTAGTATCTCAAAATAATGACTTAGCATCTCAAAATAATGACTTAGTATCTCAAAATAATGACTTAGTAGCTCAAAATAATGAGATAGTATCTTAAAAAATGTTGACTTACCTCAAAATAATGAGAAAGTATCTCAAAACAATAACTTTGTATCTCAAAACAATGACATAGTATCTCAAAATATTGAGAAAGCATCTAAACAATATTGATGGATTATCTCAAAACTATAAGAAACACTCAAGGATAATGACTTAGTATCTCAAAATAATGACTTAGCATCTCAAAATAATGACTTAGCATCTAAAAAAATGACTTAGCATCTCTAAATAATGACTTAGTATCTCAAAATAATGACTTAGCTTCTCAAAAATAATGACTTAGCATGCCTGTGAATGTTCTCATTCGTCCAGGTCATCGTTATCCTCAAAGCAATTTCAGTCAAAAGCAACTGGACTGGTTGTTTGTCTAGGAAGACGTTTCACCTCTCATCCAAGAGGCTTCATCAGTTCATGTACGCATCTGACCAGGCTGGGACTGGCTTAGCATCTCAAAATAATGACTTAGCATCTCAAAATAATGACTAAGCATCTCAAAATAATGACTTAGCATCTCAAAATAATGACTGAGTATCTCAAAATAATGACTTAGCATCTCAAAATAATGACTTAGCATCTCAAAATAATGACTTAGCATCTCAAAAATAATGACTTAGCATCTCAAAATAATGCCTTAGCATCTCAAAATAATGACTTAGTATCTCAAAATAATGACTTAGTATCTCAAAATAATGACTTAGTATCTCAAAATAATGACTTAGCATCTCAAAATAATGACTTAGTATCTCAAAATAATGACTTAGTAGCTCAAAATAATGAGATAGTATCTTAAAAAATGTTGACTTACCTCAAAATAATGAGAAAGTATCTCAAAACAATAACTTTGTATCTCAAAACAATGACATAGTATCTCAAAATATTGAGAAAGCATCTAAACAATATTGATGGATTATCTCAAAACTATAAGAAACACTCAAGGATAATGACTTAGTATCTCAAAATAATGACTTAGTATCTCAAAATAATGACTTAGCATCTCAAAATAATGACTTAGTATCTCAAAATAATGACTTAGCATCTCAAAATAATGACTTAGTATCTCAAAATAATGACTTAGTATCTCAAAATAATGACTTAGCATTTCAAAATAATGACTTAGCATCTCAAAATAATGACTTAGTATCTCAAAATAATGACTTAGCATTTCAAAATAATGACTTAGCATCTCAAAATAATGACTTAGTATCTCAAAATAATGACTTAGTATCTCAAAATAATGACTTAGCATTTCAAAATAATGACTTAGTATCTCAAAATAATGACTTAGCATTTCTAAATAATGACTTAGTATCTCAAAATAATGACTTAGTATCTCAAAATAATGACTTAGTATCTCAAAATAATGACTTAGAAATTCAAAATAATGACCTAGCATCTCAAAATAATGAGATAGTATCTTAAAAATATTGACTTACCTCAAAATAATGAGAGTATCTCAAAGTAATGGTATCTCAAAATAGTATCTAAACTACTATACTTCTCATTCTTTTAAGATACTTTGTCATTGCTTTGAGATACTAACTCATTATAATAATTTACAGGCTCACCTTTTTTCACCACACTGGCGGAAATGTGCTTCCACAGGTACAGCTACATCTGACAAGTGGCAACATTTGTATTATTGGTCAGTTTTCGCGATTTTCCAAAGCACCAGAAGATGGCGGCGTTGCAAAAGCCATGAGACGAGTGCGTGTCGAGGGAGGTGGGATTTCCTCTCCTCCTTCCCAACATCATCCGACTCCTCCTAGGGATGCATCGGCACCTGTTTGTATGTTTTATCTGGGTCATCGACCGCTGAAATGTTCTGCTTTCACCAGTGTCATCAACAGCCACACGAAACGCTTTAAACGACCCATCCTGGTGGTTCCCGAGAGGCCTGGATTCAGTGTGGTTTAGGTAAAAGGATGTGTTGATCGGGGTGCAGCCGTGAGACAGTGAGACAGCATCTTTGCCGGGTGACACATCATTATCAGTGCGGGTGGACAAGGTACGAGTGAAACAATAACAGGACGTTGCACGCTTATTTGCGTGAAATAATCCCCCTTTCTTAGCTATTTGTTATCAAAATTCACTACAGCATTTGTGGCAAGGCCTTAAACGCATTAACGAATGTACAAATGTCAAATTGGTGATTAGCCAGCTGCGAATGTAGCCTATATATATGCCCTGTTAAGGTTAGTAGTTAAACACGCCTATTATGGGCTGGTTTTTCTTCCTTTGTACTCTACATAATGCTATGTGACTTGTGCTTTGTGGTGTACGTACATTTAATGTTTGTTTTCCCCCCAAAACAGCTTTAACAGACGTTTTTAAACCCCCAGTGCCGCGTATTCATCTGCTACAATAGGTAGCCCACCTTTCTGTGAGCCTTTTCAAGATCCTGGAGGATACATTAAGTCTGTTTTTTAATCAAATAATGTAATATTTGAAATATGAACAGAATAAATGTCTGCCTAAATACAGCCTACGCGCTTTGACTGGACTAGTAGGAGAAAAGGTACTTAAGCAGTGGTGTAGTGTTAGCTGATGAGATGGATGGGTTTCTTAGGAGGAAGTGGGTCCCAGTGTCACACGAATGTGGAAATCCCTCTCAGCCAAGTTTGGCCCAGTATTGACAGCGGCTCTACCATTATCAAGTCCTTATGGATGCATAACTGCCACACCCAATGGGTTTTCAGAAGCATCACTGAGGCTCACTTGATAAACCTATACTCCTCTACTACTGCGTCATGCTATAATGAAACCAGAGCATATTGTGACGGTGCCATACTTGGCTCATTCCTGTTCATTCCTCTTCCTTGAAGCCCCCTAGGACACCATGTCGGACAAAAGTGACCTAAAAGCAGAGCTTGAGCGCAAGAAGCAGCGTCTTGCCCAAATCAGGCAGGAAAAAAAGATAAAGGAGGAGGAGAGGAAGAAGAAAGAGGTAAGGAAAAAAGTGAGTAAATTCACACAACTGGCACCCATACTGTATCGCACTCTAGTGTGTATTGTTTGTGTGTTCGATTGCTTTTTGTCAGGCCGTGACACATAAAAGGCTGTTGTTGTGTGTGTCCATACGTGCATACAATCATCTATGTGTTTGCAGAAGGTTGGTGTTGGAACTTTTGATCAAAATGTGAATGCATGCACATGCGTTAGCTTGTCCTTTAAGTCATGATTGGTAAGCTGACATTTCTCTTTGTATCCTGAGCAGTCAGAGGGCCAGCAGAAGAGAGAGGCCATTCCAGAAGACACAGACTTAGACCGCAAGCGCAGGGAGACTGAAGCACTCCTACAGAGTATTGGCATCTCACCGGAGCCTCCACTAGGTACGTAATACTCTTAAACCCTAAAAAATGAATGAATCCTTAAAGGTCCCATAATGTAAAAAGTGAGATTTCTATGTCTTTTTTTTATTATAAAGGAGCTGGTGGTGCTACATAAACATTATGAAAGTATCAAAACGCTCAATCATCAGAGAAATGCACAAAGCCCATATTCAGAAACTGTGACTTTAAACGAGCCGTCAGGACTTCTGTACGGTTGTGATGTCACATACTATATATATATACTATATATAGTAGAAAGTGCTGCTAGAGAGCTGTTACAGTCATTCTCTGGCTGTAATGACGGTGCAAAGACGCCAAGAGTGCCGATGTGGAAGATCAAGAAACACTGACCAATCAGAGAGGGGGGCTTAAAGACACAGGCTCTGATATGAACGTTTCAGGCAGTGGGTGAATACAGGTATAATCAGACAGACAATATGTGAAAAATAATGTGTTTCTTTTCACATTAAAGCATGTAAACAGGTTCTAGTGGAAACCCAAAATAGCAGACAGTATGAGCTTGGAAATTAGCATAATATGGGACTTTTAAAGGTTATGTCACTGTTCTCTTGTTATTGTATTGCCAAAGGTTTAGTTAATTGTTACAAAATCTAGAGTAAAGCTTACCTAGATGGTTCTAAAAATTACACCTGACTCCCTGAAGAACCCTTTAATGGTTAGAATAGCAGACCTAAGATGCAAACAGACACCTATCATATGTGCAGTTTGCTGAAAATGATCAGTCAAATTCTGCCTATAATGAAATCAGATAACTAAAGTGTGTTATTAGCTGTGTTACCATGCATGTATGATATACATGTTATGTCGATACCGATGTTATGTTATCGGTACAGTGACTTTGTCACAAATACTATTTCATTAGGTCGCATCAGATCTTTTTATTTTAATATGATTCGATTATTTTCTTTGCACATTGTTGATGGAACATTTGTCACAACTCGCTTTTATCATCTTTTTCTGCTCCATTGTGTACCTTAACTATATCATATCTTGTAATAGCATATCTGGACATGAATATTATTGTGAAAATGAAAATGTGATTAAAACATGAATTTAGAAAAGTATTTCCTTTCACTTGTACACAAATCTAATAAATGTGTAGTTTGAATATCAACTTCCAACAAGAATTTAGATGCACTGTTCTCTAGTGGTTTGAAATTGTAACAACCTCAACACCTGGAAACTGGGTCACTGCTGTGCCTGTTATTAGCTAAAGTTATTTATAAACCATCTTCAAAGGAAACTCAGTACAAATATAATAAATACAAAGTCAACAATGCATTTGATGCCCTGCTCTCCCTCTCCTTTCTTTTAAACATTCATTTTACTCGTCCATCACTTGTTTTACTTTTTTGCATTCTGGCCCAATTTTTTTGAGCAGTCCATTCTTTGCAGCCTTTAATGTTAGATTCATGTTATTTTCATTATCTAGTCCCGACCCCTGTGTCCCCCTCCAAATCAGTGAGCACACCAAGTGAGACGGGGAGCCAGGATTCAACTGATGGAGGAGCAGCAGGCAGGTAGGCCAAAAAAAATATCCCACACTTCATGCCCAAAGGTCAATGTCAGAAGTCTTTCTTGGTTAATGAGTCTTTTTTTCAAGAAATGCTAGATGATGAAAAACATATCCCGATTGAAAATTTTGACCGAGAAGGTTTTGCTTACTCTTGCTAATAACCTATGTGGTGCCCGAGTCTTTAACCTCAGGTGGCCTAAAGATTATGATAATATGAGACTGCTTTGGGCTGTGGAAATATGTTGACATGTTGTCACTTTTGACACATATTTTGTCTCTTTTCTTGTCAATGACACCACAGGTTTAGGTAAGGTAGAGTGTTGCTAATGGTGAGGTCGCGGTGCCTTGTATCTGTCACTTGGCATGGTGTCATCCGGTGTTTTGATGACCACTGTACAGTTTGTTGCTTCTCATAGCTAGACTTAAGTTTTTATGTCCAGTTAAGACTAATCTCTGGTCATTCCTGCAAAGAAGTTTGATATTACAGGCCCTGTTCAGACCTGGCAGTGGACAGCTCTAAGTATGTCTGTTCCCATCTGGTAGCAGAATGGGTCATAAGTGGCCACTTGTGATGGGATCTCACTTCCCAGCACTATATGCAAAATAAACACGTAAATCATTTCCATTTGCATTCATAAAAATACATATTTTGACGAAAATGTGTTTCTTTTTTAATGTTGTGTGTGTGTTTTCGTTTCAGTTGTTACTCATTGTACATTATTTAGCCCATTACAAAAATGTGCAGTGACTAATGAAAAATGAGCTGCTTCCTTTCTTTGTCTGCCTGCCAAATGGCGTACTTTTGGCGTACCGACAGCAGTTTGTTTAGGGTACTTTTTATGAACCTACAAATAAGGTTATTATCTACTGGTGGTCTCCGGAAAAGGTCTTGGTGATCGTATCTTAGTGCGTCTTGGGTGCATTCAAACCTGTACTCAGAGCTGTCCACTTGATTAGATCACACAGGACACATGTTGATACCAGGTCTGACCAGGGCCATAGATTGTAAGTACCACATTGGTAAACTTTCAGAAAGCAGCCTTAATGAGCCAGTTAATGTAATTTGTTTTGAATATTCAGCCTAATGAGCATGAACCATATGTTTTCTGTAAAGAAGCTGATTTGAGCACAAGTGACAAAGCTTTTCCCTTTTGTCACTGCTATGTTGGGTGTATTCACAATGCTTACAAGCTCATGTGTCATACATGCTGCTGCATTTATTTATATGCTTATACATCCATGCCACACTAGACTCGTGGAGCAACTATTGACCTTTAAGTTCTGCACATGGCTGCTCTAGTGAATTAAACCTGCAGTTGAGAAAAGAGTGGTCATCAAGCGCTTTCCATTTGCTTTTTAATGGCAGTTGACTGTAGAGGTCAGTGTGTGAGTGATGCCCTCAGGGGTCTTAGTGATGTGTTGTTCTAGTATGGCCAGGGGTGGAATTGGGGATTAAGAACGTGGGAACTCAAAGTTCCTAGCAGAAATAAATTCTCTTGTATAAGACTTTCTGTTTCTTTTTAGCTTTTACCAATTGGATTTTACAAATTGGTGAGTTAGTTCCACTGCCTGGAATGAAAGTTTTTTCCCCCCAAATCCACCCTGGATGATGGCATGCCATTTTGAGCTTCTCCATTTGTGGCTGTGTATGTGTGTGTCCCTTCTTAGGTCAGGTTTCTCTAAAAACAAGTCCCAAGCACAGAGCTCAAGGTAAGCATTTTCATGTCAAACCCAGGAGTACCCCCCCCCCCCCCCCCTAAGTTTACTGTCATGTGAACACAGAGACAGTGCCAGTGGTCTTAGCAATGTGTTCCCTATCATGACTTTTAAAATCATCACAGCACAGTGCCCCTTTTTTCCTTCGTTCCTCTGCTTTCCTCTAGTCGCTTCCTGTCTGAAGCCTTACTGTCTCCCTTAATACCAGCTTGAAAAGATTTCTGTTTGCATGAGTTGAGCCACAGAAGCCTTCACATAGTTGACAGTCTGCTGGTTAAGGTGTCATTCGCTGTTACTGCAAAACAGCCGGTCTGTCAGGCTAAAGAAATGCCTTGCCACTCTCACCTGGTGCTGTGTTGCACAAGCTGGAGGTCGGATGGGCGTGTCCATTGGCCCTTAAAAGGTATCATCAAAGTGTTGTGTTACTGGAACACGTTATCCTTTCACAGTTGTCAGATTTCAACGAAGTTGCCATAAACTCTCTAGGTTTCAGTCGCTGTTTGATTTCCCCGTAAGCAAGTGATTCCTTTATTTGTAACTGCAGAATGAGCTCAGCAATTTACTCAAGGTTTGGCAAACGCACTGATGATGCATGGCAAGTAGATTGTCATGTATGTAAAGCATGCTGAATCTTACCATAATCATTTTAATTTGATTTCCATATGCTGAATGTTATCACGTGAATAAGTATAGTACATGTTGTGCTGTAGGTGTGAGACGGAAATCACGTTGCTAGATAAATTGTTCATTGCTTTCATGCACCATTTGGCACAAATTTGCATTATGAAACATCAAGACATAGAATGTCACACAAATATGGATTAATGTCATACATGCTGCTAGAAGATGATAAATAATCCAAACAATTAAATAATTTTGACCTTCTTCCACACAATGGAAAATCTTTTGTCTATAAATGTGTCAGTATTTTCAACTTCCTGGCAGAAAACCAAGAAATCTATGAGCAGAGATCTTTGAATAAATTGAGTACATTGAAGTATAGTGAAATACTGTATAATGTCTTCCCTAATGTATAGCCCTCCCACGCTATATCCACTTATCTAAATCATTTTACATTAACAGTGCCATCTTTGCATGAAATTCGATGGTAATCCCAGTGTTTAGCTGTTCTGTGGTTTGTGGGTGAATGTGTAGGTGCATACATGTGGCAATGTTTGTTAAAATGTATGTATGTAAACATGCATCTCCTCTCTTGCCCCCCCCCCCCCCCCCCCCCCACCCCCGTTGGTGACATTAGGACGCTGCAGTGGGACACAGACCCCTCTGTGCTGCAGCTGCAGGCTGATTCTGAGCTCGGGTACATCTTCCTTCTCTAGTTCACTATTTTGACAAAAAAATATAGAGCAATACACGTTATTTGGCATTGCACAGCACTTCTTAATAGACTAATTTAATATTCCTTTTAAAGGGTGAACTCATTCTAATGACGCAATCTTTTGAATGTTGAGATAGTGGTTGCTGCTGACACAAGGTACTACATGTTTTTCTTTGCTTTGAAGGTCCCATATTATATAAAGTGGGATTTCCATGTCTTTTTTTTATAAATCAGGTTGAGCTCCTGTATAAAAACTGTGAAAGTGTAAACATGCTCAATCCACAGAGAAACTGTTATGATGTCACAGCAGCCGGTATTCTGAAAATGTACCTTTAAATTAGCAGTCAGGACTTCTGTACTGTTGTGATGTCGCATCTATACTATATATAGGTAGAAAGTGCAGCTACAATGCACCCGAGACATTCCCCGGCTGCAATGACGATGCAGAGAAGTCAAGAGTGCAGATGTGGAAAACCCAGAAGCACTGACCAATCAGATCAAACTGGTCTTTTTCAAGACGGGGGTTAAAGAGATAGGTGCTGATATGGAGCGTTCCAGACAGAGGGTGAATACAGGTATATTCAGACAGACAATATAAGAGGAATAATGCCTTTTTTGAACATTAAAGCATGTAAACATGTAAGTAGAAACCCAAAATACAAATAAGAACCTGAAAATGAGCATAATAAGGGACCTTTAAACGTTGAAACAAATGCAAATATATTGTACCGTATACAGGACAAATAATGTTTACGCACAATCTAACTATGCTAATGGGAACATCTTGTCTCCATTACCCAGGCGTAGGATGCAGAGGCTAGGAGCCTCTAAGATCACACAGGTAGACTTCCTTCCCAAAGAGGTGGTATCTTACTGCAAGGAGACACAGACGCCACTCACTGCCCACCTGTCCGAAGGTGAGTGTGTGTGTGTGTGTGTGTGTGTGTGTGTGTGTGTGTGTGTGTGTGTGTGTGTGTGTGTGTGTGTGTGTGTGTGTGTGTGTGTGTGTGTGTGTGTGTGTGTTTGTGTGTGTGTGTGTGTGTGTGTATAAGCCGTTTCTCTTAATAGTCCATTTCATAGTCTAAGATTCAAGCTGTTTTAGGGTCCATGGGGCACCAAAGTTCACAAGAGGCAATAGAAGGTTTCAGGTTGCAATGATCGTCTTCGTTGTGTGGTTGAATTTGATACTCCTTCCGTTAGCCAGTTCACAGCCTGTAAACCTGGAGTAATTTAAAGGCTGACAGTTGTTAGTTACCCAAGGTGATTCCTGACGGATGTTAGAGCATCGCTGTGTGTGTCCGTTGTATGCACCCAAAAATGTACTTGTAAGATGTAATTGTGTATCTGTGTTTGAACATTTGTTACCATAATGGACAGTTTAATATTCTTGAAAATTAAGAGCTGAAAAATGGTACACAACAAAATGTGTGTTTTTGTCCATGTGTGTGTTTGCATGTGAGGTTACGTGTACGTACATGGAAAATGTATACGTGCATATTAGTGTCTCTACAAGTGGGCATGCACGTGTGCTGAGCTGCAGTTAGTAAACACATCCATATGGTGAAAAATTAGGTTAGTTTGGCGCTGGATTTTGGCATAACGTTGGTGGTTGTAAATTCAAAGCAAATATTCAAAGTATTTTTCAATTGGAGGAAAAAGGTGATGGAGATTTGGATAGATGACAGTTACAGTTGTTCCACTAAATTGAACTTCAAGCCTTTGCTCCTATTCCAAATGCAGATATTCCATTCAGAAATGTCATCTACACGTGAAGGAATGCTCATACAAATACTACTCCACCTACACCTTTTCCATCCAAACTGATTGTCAGACATGTGTATAACACACACACACACACACACAGACACACACACACACAAACATGCACACGCATACTCACATGCACACGCACACTCACATGCACACACTCACTCCCTATCATCTCCTCTATCTTCCCTCTTTTAGTTGCCAAGACAGCTGGCAGCCATGTGACTGTGAAGGGGTTGTACTTCCTGCTTCCTGTCATTATAATAGATGGTCTGGTGTGGATTCCACTGCCCCACTCCACCAGCAAACCACCACACATACACATATACACACGTCTGTCCTGATCAGCATCCAAACGGCCCGCCTCAACTCCCCCCATTTCCTTGACAGACCCAGGAATAGATCCTTTATTCAACAAGTGCAAAGGCACTGACTCACATGTGTGTGCTTGGAGATATGCACATGCGTGTACACACGGACACACACACACGCCAGGACAAGTTTTTTCACCATGTCTGTTCGTTCATTCGAATGTACTCCTACAGTTTACCTACAGTATGGGGGGCGCCAAAACAACCTACACACACTCAAAAACAAATAAACAATACAACCGTTGTAAACTGTGTAGGGCAATTTGGTAAAGAGATAAACATCCAAACAAATAAACATGCAGAAGTTGCTTTTTACGGGTCAAGTAGTCTGTGTATGCATACAAATGAATGCCGATCCACTTAAGTGTGTGTGTGTGTGTGTGTGTGTGTGTGTGTGTGTGTGTGTGTGTGTGTGTGTGTGTGTGTGTGTGTGTGTGTGTGTGTGTGTGTGTGTGTGTGTGTGTGTGTGTGTGTGTGTGTGTGTGTGTGTGTGTATGTGTGTGTGTGTGTGTGTGTTTGTGAGAGAGAGAGAACATCTGGGATCCAGAGCAGAGCTGTAGTGGTCTACAGGGAGGTGACCCTGGCCTTAGGAGACCCCTTTGCAGACTTCCACAAAGCTTGTATGTCTGGAGAAAGAGGAAAAGAGGCTGATGGTAGCACCTGCCTGCACTTCTAGGTCTATGTTTATTCAGGCCTTCAGTAATCCCTTTGTTGATTACTGAACCTAACATGCACACATCACATAGCTCATTTTGTGGTTGCAGCTACAGGTTGTGTACATATGAAATCTTATATATTGGCCATGACTTGGACAATGTTCTGTCTCTGTTTCTGGCATCCCATCCAACTAAAACTTTAGATTTCTTTTGCTGTTACAGCAAATTTTAACTATAGGCATTTCAAGATATTGGTTGCTAATCCTTAGAAGATTTGTAAAAGTGCCCCTGCACTCTAAAATGTGTTTTTTTTGTGTGCATGTACATACTCTAAATGTATGACATTGACTATACTGACTTGTACCTGAGCAAAGTTTGCCACTAGAGAAGTGTTTTCACATTCCTCTACTGAAGGAGGCAATGTCTGCACTTCCCTGAAATCTGAAATTTAAAAGGTATCCCTGGCAGCTTTAGTTGTTACGTCACTAATCCAGTTGTCCAATATGTGAAACACTATTTGACTTGGGAACAACTTCGACACAAAACCGGCAAAGAAACCTGAAACCTCCAGCGCAGAGCGGACTGTCAGTACAGAGAGAAAACACACTGCCATCATGGCTGTCAGTCACTGACAGTTACAAGCTCACAAGCAAACAAACAACAGAAAATAATAAAAGGATGCTAACTTCACTAACCAGTCTGATACGTCTGCTAGTCGCTGATTTTAGTGCCCAACAGACTGGGTCTGGGTTTGACTGATGCACAATGTAAATGTGCTTCCAGCCAAAATATTAATCATAGCAGAGTAAATCTCGCATACTTTAAAATGTGTCTGGAGTGAGACTTTATGGGATGCAAAATCATTCACATTTAATAAAATGTTACTGAACTCAACTTACTGTAAGATATAGGACACCTGGGTCCCCTTTTGGACCCTAAAGTCATTAACTCTACTCCTATGGCTGTGAGGATTGACTTGACATGGCCAATGTGATGCTGTGTGGTTTTAGTTTGGGATTTGGTCCGCAACATGTATGCAAAAATGTATTTATTTATTTATTTTTTTCATTTATTAGCTAAACCTAAATGATAAGTAACCAAAAAGCACCTTAGTTTTCATGCTAATCATGAATTCACTTGTTTACAGTTTGGCTAGTTAGACCTAATGCTGTCTTCATTCCTTTCATTTTAATACATTCTCTTTCCCTCCCCTTCTACCTTTCCTCATTGCCCTCAGGGTCTGAGCTGGGTCAAACTGTTCTGAAATGCAACTAATGCAACCTCTGGTATGTTAAAACATATATTACAGAGAGAGATTTTGTGGGGGAGAACGCCAGCTGTCTGCTCTGGAGGAATGAAAGAGTAAATCTGTTGTCTTAATGATGGTGGTGTGTCTCAGGTGTATAAATCTCTACGGAGTTACCTCTAGTTTGGATTCCTATATCTGTTTGTTAACCTTGGTGTGTGTGTGTGTGTGTGTGTGTGTGTGTGTGTGTGTGTGTGTGTGTGTGTGTGTGTGTGTGTGTGTGTGTGTGTGTGTGTGTGTGTGTGTGTGTGTGTGTCAGTGTGTGTATGTGTGTTTGTGTTAAAGGCTAAGGATATTTTAAACAGTGTCAGTATGTCTAAAGATTAGGAAACTGGTCTCAAAGGACTGTAGTGGGCTCTGACCAGATTAGTATTATATTAAAAATGCACATTCTACTTTGCTTTTTCAATTTCCAAAGGTCACATGTGGCCAATTTATGCTTTTTATATTCTAAATATGATCTCTATGACTAGATTCTTTGTTATCTCTAACAAATAGGGCTTCACATTTAAATTGTAACACTGAAATCAAGTGTGTGTGGAAGGAAGGAGACGTGTATTCTCATCGTAAATCATGAAATCGTCTCATGGCTTCTTTTCCTCATGAACTACTGACCTCCCCGGTTCTCATATCTGCCCTTATGCCCAAGGTAGCTGGTTGCGTGTATGTGACGTGAGTATGCTTTACAGGAGTGTATGTGTTGAAGGCTGAATACAGCTTTATCAGATTGTATAGATTCGACCCTACTTTGTGCATGTTCATCTTCTACACAAGAGTTTGTGTTTTAAAGCTCCCATGGAGTTTGTGTGTGACTCTCATTTTAACCAGTTAATGATATGGCTTTTAATTTCCGTGACCAATTGCCTTCATATAATCTCGATGTGTAGCTGTCTATGTATTTCCGTTTCTTATTGGCTGCTCACAGCTCTGTCTGTCCTGAGCGTCCATTGTGTCAGGCAATCGGATTAGCCCCAGTCACGGTTGGCTCCAGCTATTTACTGCTATACTAATGGGTATGAATGGACATGCTTGTCGTTAGGAACGGACGCTTTGTCTAACGACATAGCAGGGAAATAAAGTAAAGTCTAATGTGGTGTGTGATAGTAACCTAACTTACCAAGGTCAAATAAAGTGTGTGTTGCGTAGCTGCTGTTTCATGACTCTGTCTTGTGCCCAACAATGTTGACATGTTCTGGAGAAAGAGAAGAGGCCTGTATTTGGAATTGATGATGTGCTTTTCACTCTGTTTTATTGGTTGGCTCTTAGCTTTATCCTGCAGAAACATGTTTTCTACATTTTTCTGGATGTAAGTATACAAAGGTATGGTCATGGCCAGCATGGTCACAATGTGGCAGGTGCCTGTGGGAGTGTTTTGGAGAGACACAGAAAACTGCAGAGCTAAGGTATGTGTCAGGGATAAAAGCCTCTGAAAGTGAAGATTTCCTATTTTTGCAGTTTTGCGGGGTATTTTAGTGTCTTTCAACTTTTTCACACCACCAATAAGCCAGGCTGTCTTTGAATATTGTCTACCATCAGTATCATTATGTAGTAAAAGTTTAGCTTTTTTAACAGGGGTTTGGCTCATAACATTGGTTTGTTCCCAAGTTTTTTGGCTTGACCAAAACTCTAATGACCAATCATAAATATATTACATGAAAGCATTCCCCTGTGCTTAATGGAAATTGAGCTATGTTTTGTCCTAGGTTGTCCAATATATCATTTAATAATCATTGGCTATCTTTACATGCACACTGATACTCCACAAATGTTCCAAATATGACATTGATCTGAATTTGATGCATCATGTAAGCAGCATATCCCGTTTGGATATTCAAAATAAGGCCCCTTTCCGAACATAGCATTTACCAATTAAGATGTGGGAAATGCCGGTATTATTCAGGTTTTGGAAACATTCTTTGGATATGTTTTCAGCTATTTGGATTATGCATCTTAATTAGTTGTTTTTTTTACCAAAGTTTACAATGGTTAATGGCCAGTTTATGATCAACTTGCGACCTCTGGGATGTTCACTGCTTACAGCTCTGTGCATTGCTATGGTTGTTGTACACATACCAACTAGCCAACAGCTTGCAAGGCTGGGGTAGAAATGCATGCAAAACCGACATTTCTGGTTGGAAGGAGAAACAAACCTGCTTTTAAACATTATGAAAGACTTGGATCTCAACAGGTTTTTGGATATGTGCAAACATGCAAGCATGCATACTCAATCAAGTCCGACATCTAAACGTGAATATTAATTTCCGTTAGCTGTATTAATAGTCTAGTAGGAATATTGTCTTTTTTGGAACAATGCCAAAAAAATATATATTTTGTGCATGTAAGCGTAATCAGTGTTGAACACAGACTCTGTTTGAGACTGACAGTGAACCCTTTCTGATGGCTACTATTTAATCACAGCAGTTGAAATACTCTCCCTCCATTTTCCTCAGGGTTGACAATATTTTGTAGAGCCAAGTTTTGTTTTGCGTGGGAGGAGCAGGTGTGATTTCACATACTTTCAGTAAGATGTGGGCAACCATACTGCCTCTCTCTTTGTTTCTCCCTGTATCCCTCCTCTGGACTGGCCAATCCCTCTTGGCCATGAACGGAGTGAAAGTCAGTACCTCTGACAAACCCAGTCTTTTACTTTCTAATGATCCCAATCTGGAGATAACTATCTGTGTGTGTGTGTGCGTGTGTGTGTGTGTGTGTGTGTGCGTGCGTGCGTGCGTGCGTGTGTGTGTGTGTGTGCGTTGGTGGGTTGGCATGCTTACTTGAGATGTTGGCAAGAGCAGGAAAGGTCAAGGGGATTGCAGGCATATTGTGCACGTCTACATGCATGCAGATTGACATGGGTGTAGTTTGAGCCTGACTCAGATCGTAGAAAATTGGTTTCGCTCACTGGAGCCTTAAAAGATCTGTAATAGGCCCCAGTGGAAAGGTAGCCAAAGAAATAGAGAGAAAATGAAGGGAAGTAAGAAATAGAGAATGTAAAAGATGAAGAGAAATCTTTGGTCACTAGAGATTAAACAGAGCAGCGGCGGAGGGAGAACCGAGAAACAATTGGGGGAGAAGCAGTGGAGGCCACTGAGAGATGTTGCAGCAGCAGTAATTGTTTGCAGTGACCACAAGTAGGCCTTCAGAAATACATAGTGTGTGTTTGGGTACATTTGAATGTTGCAACTTTGGAAAACCCTCTTCACAGGGTTAAAAGTTCATGGGGTCAAGAGTGTGTGTTAATGTCCGTGTATCTGTATGCAAAAATATGTGTGCCTGACTCTTTCTTTCTCTTTATCCCCTCTAGTATTTTCTGGCCCATTAGTTTTCACGGTCTGTACAGCTTGAGTATATAGTTGGTCAGTAATTCTTTCCTCAAGTATATTTACTGTAATAAGTGGCTTTCTTTTGACATGTGGTGGACTGGTAATGGTTTCTAATTGCAGGAGAAAACCCATTTCCCCACACTAATCTGAAAAGATGCACACTCTTTTTGTGAGTGTACTTGCAAACATACACGTAAGCATACAAATTTATATATGTAAACACACACGTGCAGACCAACATATATTAGAATAAACAAGCATACACACACCACCAATAATGTACACAGAAGCACACGTGCATACGGGCAAAGCGGCCACACACGCACAAATGTCACCTGAGCTCTACATAATCCCATAATGAAGCAGTTAAGAAACCAAATGTCAATTTTATGAGATGATCCTGACTATTGGCAGCACATTGGTCCAATTAGAGTATTTACTTTTGTATATTTTCCCACAAACTTCTAACTATATTTAATATGGTTCAACAGGTCCTGAACTGGAAGATATTTATCAACAGTTGTACACAAAAGGTCCTTCAGGATTTATTCAAATAGGGCTGGATTTTAAATTGGCACAAATATATTGTGATCATCTGAAACTCATTACTACATGTGTTTAATAGTTTGAATAACAAAGTTATTGAAGTTTGTATATGGGTTTATCTGATGCTCTGCATGACAGAGGAACATGGTTGACCATCAATTAATCAGTTCGATGTGATTTTGCATTGACATATGAATCGACATCGGGAAAATACTCATATTAACATTGTGGTATTGATTTCAACTATAATGCCATATGTAGTTGGCACACTTAAGAGACCCTAAAATCTTATCTTATTATAGTCTTTGATGTTTTGAAACAAATAATTTCAGGTTTCATCCGGTTCCAGTCATTAAATCTATAGCTCTGTTAACAGTCATACAAAAAGAATCAGTTATTTCTGACATGAGCTTAAGCACAGTACCACTAGAGCTGAGTTTGAAACCTTTAAGGGATAGTTGAATGAGGTAGTTATCTGTATTCAGTGTATTACCCGCAGTAGATGGCAATCGGCATGCTTCCAGTTTTGAGAAGCAGGCAGGGGGACAGGCGGCTGTTGATGGTAATGCAAATCGCTTGTTAACACTATTTTCTTACTGGCACTTGCCATACAATTGTGCTCATGTAGAGTACTGCTTTATTGTAGCTGTTTTGTTTCGCGTAGGTTCTCCTGCAAGACATAATCAGGGAAAAAAAGTGCTACCATTCTGATCAGCGGGCTGAGGCTCATAGGTTGAGGTCTTTTAGGTTCCTTCAGTCAAATTTACCCGTGTCTTTCTTTGGCATTTTCTACAATCCGGTGAAGCAACGATGCATTCAAATGAAAGCAGTGAATGTAACACTCTCCCAGTCTATACAAAAACTGACATGACTGAGGGGTTTGCGGGCAGTCTTCAAGGTCCTGGAGGGAGGAATGTGGTTGCACGAGTGTGTGCTTTGCTTGGTTAGGTACGTATATGTCTCTGTATATGTCTGTGTATGTGTATGTGCATATATATATGTGTACGCAGCCACATATGGAAGTGCTTGTCTCATATATTGTTGTTGTTCCAGCCAGGCGGCTACAACAGACTGAACCGGCCAGAGGCGGTGTGTGTGTGTGTGTGTGTGTGTGTGTGTGTGTGTGTGTGTGTGTGTGTGTGTGTGTGTGTGTGTGTGTGTGTGTGTGTGTGTGTGTGTGTGTGTGTGTGTGTGTGTGTGTGTGTGTGTGTGTGTGTGTGTGTGTGTGTGTGTGTGTGTGTGTGTGTGTGTGTGTGTGTGTGTGTGAGAGAGAGAGAAAGAGAGAGAGAGGGAGAAAGGGATAGAGAGAGAGAATGTGAATGTTTTCAAAAAGCACAATTCAAGGCAAATAAAGTATAACCACAGTGAGTGTACCCAAGAAGACTCAGAACAAAATGTACTCTATTATTTTACTTTAAATCTGTTCTACTGAAAGTACATTTTAAAATGGTCTTTTTGTATTTGGTGACTGTGTAAGAGTTATTGGCTTAAGGTTCCAGCTTCTAGGGATACTATTTAAACCAACTGTGAGTGTGCTGCATGTGCATGTTCACACACATACTGCAGACACAAAGTCATGCTTCGGATCAGGCTTGGGTTTTGATATTATGATCGCCCTTCATCTTTCCCCTGCAGACGCACATAATCGCCCAACGCTTCTCACTTTCTCTCCTCAAGAAACAACTCTGAGTTTGGCTTTTATCATCGCCCTCAAAAGGGCGCAGACTTCACTCCCATTCCACTCTCGAAATGGATTCAGGGTCCCAAGCGGTTTCTGTCCAAATGGCCATGGTAGTCAAAACCCAGAGAAACTCTTGATATTAGAGAAGAATAATGTCTTTCAACAGTGTGTAAGGTATTCCAAGTGAGTCACAGATGATTGCAATTTTCCCCTATGACCACAGTATAATAAGGTACATGAACCCCTTCTTCATCTCCCTCCCTTTAGTTTTCTCTCTCTCTTTGGCAAAATGGCCATCATCCAAAATAATATTTGCCATCTGATGAGTGCTTGAGATGAGTAGGAATACAGTTTCATGTGCACCCCCCTTTTTTGTCTCTTTTCAAATGTTTTCTTTTTTTCTCCTTTTCACTTGCATTTCGTTGAACTTGACTTTTTCACACATGTACCCCACCCTTCCCCCTCCTTGTTACGTTTTTTTTTCATATACACGTGTAGAACAACAGTGTGTCTTGAACGTTTGCCTGGGTGGTCTCACTTGTACTCCAAGATCCCTTCGACTCTCCAGGGATTTTCATTTGAGAGGGTAGCGGTTCACTACCACAGCTAGCCTGCAGCTCATAGCCCTGCTTCACTTTGGTTGTTTCAGTTTGATGTTTGTTAACCCTTTGTTCGGTAACTTTGTGCCTTGTGACTGTGTTATTCTCTGTGTTTTAAAAAAAATTGCACTTTTTAACAAACCAAACCTTTTACCACAGTCAATTAAACATAAATCCTAAATATTATTTGTCAAAGTCAAAATACATCTAGGCTGAAACTACTGACATTTGTTTTCAGTTGTTCTTCAGTCAACCCTGGTAATTAAATTTAACAGGCTTTTAAATCAGCTCACCTTTTTTCTTGTTAAGTCAAACTTTAAATGTCCAGATCATTATCACGGTTTATAGCTTGACGGTATTTGAAGTGAAATTTGATACCGGTTTTCTGTTTGGCTGCAGTTTGGCATGCTGTTCTGCAACTGTCCAGCAGGGAGCACTCTTGGCACATATACTTGAGAGCTCCATCAAACTCTTACCAACAAAAAGTGTCAGATCTTTATTAGAAATGAGCATCAGCTGGAATCAACTTATGGTATTACAAAATAACAGCTTTACAATTACTCTGAAACATGTGTTGGCTTTTCAAGTCTTAATTTGATTGACAAAACCCCATTAGATTGAAGGGCAATGCTTTCTTTGACTCCGAAAATGGGTTTGTATATTTATTTGACAGCATTGCTGAGTTGAATCTATTTTAGTACAATCCAGAAGGATTCAACCCAAACATCAACCTTTAGCGGGCCTGTAAAAACAGTTTGTCCCATCTGTCCGTCCATCCCTCATTAAAACAAAATGAAACACCATCGTCATCCAAGTGGCAAATACAGACCTCCAATCAACATCTGAGCCGCACACACAAACACACAAAAACATAAAACCCATACACACGGGCCTATTTCTGAGTGACACAAATCCCAGCTCAGATGACGCGTTAAAAAGTAAGTCGATGCCACAGCGGTGATTTTATGTAAGACTTTTTCTTTCTGTTGGTCTCTCTCTCTCTCTCTCTCTCTCTCTCTCTCTCTCTCTCTCTCTCTCTCTCTCTCTCTCTCTCTCTCTCTCCATCTCTCTCTCTCTCTCTCTCTTTCTCTCTGGGTTTTTGACAGTTTGGAAAGTTTGGAGTCATGGGTTTTAATCAGGGTCTTGCGGCCGGGCTCAGAGCATGGCGTGGCGTGGCATGATGGCTCAGTTTAAAGATGTGGGTCTGGGTCAGGGCCAAGCCTGGGTGGCACTGCCAGAAAGAGGGGGGTCTACTCAGACTGCATCCACAGCAGAGTTGGCTGCAGACCCCCAAAGACCTGAATGGACTGCATTAACGAAAGCTGATTATGTGAGAGTATGCATGTGTGCATACGGTGTAGACTCGGATGTGCATAGACTTGATCACACACAAACACACACACACACACACACACACACACACACACACACACACACACACACACACACACACGCACACACACATACACAATGTTTGATCAGTGTGAGGAAGTGTGGCGAAGAGATGAATTAATCTAAATCATACTGCGTGTTTTAGCCTCACCAGTTTTACATCAGATCTGGCTGGTAATGTGTGTGTGTGTGTGTGTGTGTGTGTGTGTGTGTGTGTGTGTGTGTGTGTGTGTGTGTGTGTATGTATGTGTGTGTGTGTGTGTGTGTGTGTGTGTGTGTGTGTGTGTGTGTGTGTGTGTGTGTGTGTGTGTGTGTGTGTGTGTGTGTGTGTGTGTGTGTGTGTGTGAATGCGGTGGATACTTTTACCCCCACTGTGGTAATCATGACTTGATGAACCATGATGAATTTTAAGCATTATTTTCTATTAAAAAACAATTGGAAAGGGAACAAAACAGCATACAATTAAAAAGTGAAGTAAAATGGTTTAGGGGATTATCAGTGCCCGACATTTTATGCGTTCTAAATGTGTCTTCTAACTGAATTAAAACCTGGGACACTGTATGGTTGGGGAAAAAGGATTGTTAAGCAACTACTCAATTCTTGACTGACTTTGTAGGGGGCTTAAGTGGTGCTGTGTCTCTGAAATACAATTCGCTCACAAGAAGTTGCAACTGTGGACGCGGTTCATGCCACTTTGTTACACTTTTCTCTACAGTCTGTCCTGTCTGTCATGACAATCCACAGATCAATGAGATTCGTGCCCTCTCACCTCTCAGCAAATGATCTGTTTCGACTTTACTGCGCGGCTCGCTCTAACCCATCAATTTTCTGTCCAACCTGACTAACAGAGGTCCCTAAAATGTTGGCAGTGTTTCTCTGTGTTCAGAAAGAGAGTTTTGTTTGAGTCCAGCTGAGTATTAACAAAACTTAGCGATCTGTCTTAGGGTTGCCCGGACAGTTCATGAAGACACTTTTCAGTGGGTTCTTACAAAGAGCATAGCTGCTTTAACCGTCAAAAGCATGAAAAATAAATAATAATGTCAGGGTCTTTACTCAAAATGTGTCATGAGCTTGTTCCTTATGGTTGGAAACATGTTGTTTCTTTTCTAATGTCCCAAGGAAAAAGATTTAACTTGTTGAGCTAAATGTGTCAGGATTGTAGTCCCGTGTTACTGTTTGCTTTACACATATAGTGTAGAGATTATACTGTTTTCTAGATTTGTACAGCATAATACTATTCTAGGTATTTTTTTAAAACATTTATGTCATAAATAATTCCCTGTAGGGCAAGACAAAACTGCACGCATGCTTGTCATATCACATTTGATTTATCTTAGAATTGCGTCATTTTATTGTGACCTATATCATTATTTCAGGCGTATAAAATCATTGTGGTTATATAAATCTTATTTTTGGTACTTGGATAACAAGTATTATGTTACTGGAGGTGGAGACAAATTAAAGGGAGAAAATTCCCCTGATGCCTCAGGTCATGCGTAATATATGCAGAGGTGAAGTGGATGCAGTGTGAGTGTGTGCAAGTTGTGTCTGTCGCTAACAATAAGAGTTGTTCTCAGTGAAGTTAATGCATATATAAATGTGTGTGTGTGTGTGTGTGTGTGTGTGTGTAGGTGTGTGTGTGTGTGTGCGTGTAGATGTTGTGTGCGTGTGTGTGTGTGAGAGTGTGTGTGTGTGTGTGTGTTTGTGTGTGTGTGTGTGTGTGTGTGTGTGTGTGTGTGTGTCAGTGTGTGTGTGTGTGTGTGTGTGTCAGTGTGTGTGTGTGTCGTGCCAAGGCCACATTAGAGGAGCCTTTCAAGTCATGTCGGCCACCTCCTACTCCTCTGCAAAGTGCCTGTGTTGTGGTCTGCTCAACAGCCAACCTCCAAGAACCCCTGCGAACGCTCTGTGTGCTCTGTGTGTGTGCTCTATGTGCTCTGTGTGTGTGTGTGTGTGTGTGTCCATATGAATGTGTATATAATGTTGTAGGGTTATTCCCAGTGCGTGGGATCCCCCAAAATCCTGCTGGGTTTCTCTTTTGTGTCCCTCTTCCTGTTTCCGCCGCCTCTTCTCTATCATATCAGTTTCTGGCTTTCTTTGTGGTTAACACAATAGAGATCTATGAAAATTATGAGTTCTGTCAACTTTGATTGTGCGTGACTCAGTTTAGCAATCACCTCCATACTGCTATAATAAGTCTGCCGCTCTGCCCCCATAATGTAGTCAATGACAAACTTTGGGTCTGGTCTCATCCTCCCCTCTACACACACACACACACACACACACACACACACACACACACACACACACACACACACACACACACACACACACACACACACACACACACACACACACACACACACACACACACACACACACACACACACACACACACACACACACACACATAGACACACACACACAACACACACACAAACACACACACCCTCAGCTCTTTGATAACTATGCCAATCCCTCCAAGCATGCGCTAACACATTTCAGCACACTAGCACTTACTGTGGATTGGGTTCAGAATAAAAGGTTAGCGAACGCTTTGATCCTTACCAAACAGAACACATGCTAACACATTATAGCCGTGACACACCATGCCATTGTGCTTTATGTACTAGCCGAAGGGGAGCACAAGACAGTGTGTACATCTTTAATATGCTGTCAGTATCTCTACAACTCTCAATAGTAGCTGCCTACTGTGAAATAATAAAAGATGTTTAAGCTAATGAAACTCTCAGCGGTGTATCAGCCTTCATTAAGATTATGTTTACTTTATTCCATAAACAGATCAGCCCATTACTCTCACATGAACTATTTCACTCTTCTATTGGTTCATAAAAGCAGTCACGATGCAAATACTGACTAGGATTGTCATGCATATAATAATAATAATAATAATAATAATAATAATAATAATAATAAAGTGTTAAATACCCTCAGTACATTAGCTAGTTGCATTGTAACTACTAGCTAACTCATTGAGAGAGTTTAGAACGTTGTTGCTTTTGATTTTGATTTGGAGGTGGGTACCAGAAAATGTAGCTGAAACAAAAAAGTCATAGCACTATATTTTTTGTATTTTCTTACACAAAAATGAGAAAATATCCCTGGATCCAGCTTCCAAAATGTGAATATTTAGTCTTCTGTGATAGTAAGCCGAATATTTTTAGCTTGTTGGTTTAACTAAACAAGTACTTTGAATATGTAAATTGGGAGGCCTTTTTTTTCGTTTAAAGACCAAAAAATTAATTGTGAAAATAATAGGAAAATTAATCAGTCGTGAAAAAATGGGACACAAAACCTACATTTCTAATGGTGTTAGTCCACACATTTTGAATAATTTTTTTAGTTAAACCTGTACATGATTGTCACCATACTATATATATAAGTCCACTGCGATTAAACTTTTTCTCTCTTGATACTTCTGATACTACAGCTCAGGATATCTGCCAATACCAAGTACCAATCAGATTCAAGTGCTCCCCTTTCCCATATCTGTTGATTTTACTGCAGAGAACTTAATTGAATTATTTTTATGTTAAGTGACTTGACAACTAGAGCTGCAAAGACGAATCTGTATCAGCTATTACAGAGATGAGATTATCTTAAGAAGATTAATCGCTAACTTTTTTGATAATCAATTATTCGGTTGGAGTATTTTTATAAAGAAAAGAAAGTAAAAATTCTCTAATTCCAGCTAAATGTGAAGTTTTTCTGGTGTGTTTTCGCCTCTATAACAGTACACTGAATATCTTTGAGTAGTGGACAAAACAAGATATTTGATGACGTCATCTTGGGCTTTGGGAAACAGTGATCCACATTTTTCCCCCCGTTTTATGACATTTATAGACTAAACAACTTATCGATTAATTGAGAAAATAATCGACAAATGAATTGACAACAAAAATAATGATTAGTTGCAGCCCTAATGAAGACTCAGTCGGCTGTCCTCAGAGACAATATAATACTGAATTCCATAATCACATTAACAAAGAAATGTTATGATACCTGATCTGCTCAATCAGATCAGAAGTATGGTATGCACCGATCAATCCCAAAAATATGATGATATATTCAGTTATTGTCCCAGCCCTAACTGACAGCAAATTGACCCGTTTCTCACATAATACTTATAAAGAGAGCATATGAAAGGCTATGTTGTTACTTCCATCCTATTTTGTAGGGAATATTTCTTTGCTTTCAAACACTTTCATAAATTCAGATTCTGTGTGTGTGTGTGTTTGTGTGTGTGTGTGCATGTGTGTGTGTGTGTGTGTGTGTGTGTGTGCATGTGTGTGTGTTTGTGTGTGTGTGTGTGCACATACGCATTTACAAACACCTTTACACATTTGTGTGTGTGTGAGTACTTGTTTGTATCTCCACACTTTAAATCTGTGTGTCTATATACCTGCTGGGTTGTGCTGAATTGACTGGGCACGGTCAGCATGAGTAAGCAGCCAGGGGAAGATTGAGGCAGCCAGATGCAGCGGCCCTGGGCTACCGAGGATATCATTACCCCGGGTATGTAGCTGGCCAAAACTGGAGCCCCCAAGCAGAGTTTCATCAAGGTGGACCCCCCGTCTGCGGCGAGGGGGAGGATACAAGTTAACCTGTTGTCCTGCAGTGAGGACCGGTATTAAGCAGCAGGTGAAAAGAGAAAGCATCCCGTGACTGGAAAGAGGTGGAAACAAGAAAATGTGCAGAAGCGTACCAGGAAGCAGGCACATACTCAAACCGTGAAAGACTGTCTCTTTTCATTTCCCCCTCAACAGGAAACCCTCTGAGTGCCTCTGTGTGTGTATGTGTGTGTGTGTGTGTGTGTTTGTGTTTGCATGTACATTTTACATAAAGTTTTATATTATCATTTCCAACCTATGAGTCCTACTTTCCAGTATCATGTACCGCAATATAGCTTTTGCTTTACTTACGTAAACAGAAATATATCTCTGAAAATTTCCATTCAGAGGAAATAGCCAGGATATTTTTGGTGCGCGGCTCTGACAGAACAACTTGATGCATGGCCACTGGCAACGACATCAACAGTATCTTCATACGGGAATTGGACCGTCTCCTCTCAGTGAGGTAACCCATAGGCCATGAATCATGCTGCCTTGCTTCAGAGTCCTGTGGTCCCGGGGGCTGACAGTTTGACCGCTCCATAATGTGGTCTCTCTCCTCTGCTCACACTCCTCCCATCCCCATCACCACACATTCCAACCAATGGACCAGTCATGTAAGGTCAAGAAAATAGAATAGACATTGTGTGTAATGTATCTTCCCAATGCTGGTTAGCAGGACCCATAGGCAAAGAGTAGATAAATTGATGACCAAAAAAAACAACAACACTGGAAAGAAATGGAGCTTTACAAACTAAAGCATGGAGAGGGAGACAAGAGGGCCTGAAAGAAGGGTATTCCTGTGCGTCTCTGCTTGCTTGTCTGTTTTGGCAGCTCAGACACAGAGCTAGTCTGGCTGTCTGCCTGTCTGGTCCTCTCTCTGGTCTCTCCTCCATACTGGTGGGTCACTGGTGTTTGGATCACGACAGTACAGCTGTTAACCACCGACTTGGACTGAGCCTCCCCACTATGTGATTTAGCTTTGCCAATTATTATATACACACAAATGAAAGTCATCTATCAAAAGCTTTAGCCTGGGAGTAAAAAAAAAAAAGAAAACACAAAGACAGGGTGGGAGAAGTAAATCTAAAATAATAAATAAAATAATGCCAGAAATTGTAATGATAAAATCACTGAAATACTCCAATTTTAATCATATTTTTACCTTTTTAAAGAGCAGCAGTGAGTTCATCAAAAGCTTATTCGAGTCCAAGTGATGAATGGACAGTTCATCCGGTGCAAGAGCGGTCCTTGAGCAAGGGGTTTATAACACTGCCCCGGGCCATATTCCAGCTGAGTTAAACACACCCTGACGTGTGTGTGTGTGTGTGTGTGTGTGTGTGTGTGTCTGTCTGTGTCTGTGTGTGGGTGTGTGAGTGTGCGTGTATGTGTGTGTACACGTGTGTGTATGTGTGCGTTTCTGTGTGTGAGAGAGAGAGAGACATAACACGTCTGAGAGTGTGATGTAGTCACTTCCTCCCACTGGACTGAGCAACTGTTGTCAGCTTGACCCTGCGCCAGTTAACCCCTCGCCACCCCTGGCACTGCAGGCGAGGGTCCCGGGTGTGTGAGCTTGAGAGAGAAAGACAGATTGTATGTGTGTGTGTAGCGTGTGTTGGCAGACCACAGGTGTCTGGTCACGGTGTCAGAGTGTTAAGAACTCTAGCCCCAAAGACTCTCAGCATCTGTTTCAGAGGGAGGGAGCAACAGAAAAGAGGAGGAGAGGTTGGCGGGGGTTACCAACACATACCCTGAGGGGTGTGGGGGCTTGCTGGGGAAGGGGGTGGGGGTGGGGGGTGCAGTAGCTGACAAGCAGGTGCCTATGTTGACATTAACCCTTCATACTTGAACCCCACCTCCTCTCAAACCCACACACACTGCACACACAATAAATCCTGGAGAGGCAAGCATAATTGCTGAGCCTGATTGGAGGGAATGCAGAGGGAATCCCCTTTTACACACACACACAGACATCATTGGATCTTTTTACTTGGGGTCAAAGTTGAGAGAAAAAGAGGAGAGTACATACAACTCTGACATTTCCTGCTGTCTTTGTGAGTGTGTGTGCGTGTGTGTGTGTGTGTGTGTGTGTGTGTGTTTGTGATTTGCATGCACAATGTCCACACATGCGGACCATGTGAACAGCTACAGCTACAACAAGGATATGGTCACAGGCTTGTTTCTTGTTTTATTTCTTCCCCCAAAACAATGTATACCTAATATACATATGCAACAGTAATAGAACCATGCAGCATTTATGCTTCCCATTTTTGAGTTTTCTAAAAAAGAAAAATACAATTAGGAGTGCATGTGTTTGTAAATGAAACCCATTTGGACCGACTGTTAGTTAGTCAGGTGTACCGGTGCATGTCTGGGAATGATTATTTTGCTAAGAAGGAGGGGGAAGGTACACAGCAGGAGGTTGAGGAAAATTGGAACAGCTGTTGATTAACATGAGTGCTCCCTTTTTTTACTCTCTTTCAGTAGAGGAGGAAGAGGAAGATGAAGAGATGATAGAGGCAAAGCCAGGCCCAGAGTCGGAGCAGCAGGATGAAGATGACAACAAGGAAAACAAAGAAGGTACACATGTTGGATTAATGATGGGAGAGTCAAAATGGTCAGCTATTAAGTTCTCAAGTATTATGTTTTCTTAAAGGTCCCATATTGTAAAAAGTGAGATTTCTGTGTCTTTTTTATTATAGGTTCTATATACACACAGTGAAAGGTTGTAATGTCCAAACTATACTATGTATATAAAGGTAGAAGGTACTGCTGCATCACCATATCATATCCCGGGTGCAATGACGGTGTAGAGACGCAGAAAGTGCAGATTTAGAAGACCAGGAAATGCTCACCAATCAGAGCAGACTGGGCTTTTTCGTAGGTGGGAATTTAAGAGACAGGGGCTAAAATGAATTGAATTATTTTAACATGTTTTTGAACATTAAAGCATGTAAACATGTTCTAGTAAAAACACAAAATTATGAGCATCATATGGAAGCTTTCAATTCAGTACATTTCCTAATCCATAAATAAACTTGATTCATGTTGCAGCTGTACCACCAATTACTGCGAAAACACAAAACTTCCCATTCTTCATCCTCCAGTCTCCTTCCGCCCTTGACTTCTCACATGTTGTTGCTCAAACTGTTATGAAACTTGGTGACTTGTGTGTGACACCCTCTGCCAGTCAGTGGGTGTATCAGATGGAAGGACGAGGGTAGGTTGAGGTGGGGTTAAGACGGATCCAGCATATCAGCTCCATGGCATGTGGGGGTCAGCACTGATTAAAAACCTGTCACTTGACCCCCCTCCCCCGCCAAACACACTTCAAAGTGGAAAGGAATATGCGTGCATATGTTGATGGATCATGTAGTAAAATATGGGCAAAAGCCTTGGGATGGGTACAAAGACACGGATAGTTTTACATTCATATTAAGATATGTGCACAAACACAATCCTGACTGTACTGAATGTGACTCAAACACACACATAGTTTGACTTATGCATACACACACACACACACGCACACACACACACACACACACACACACACACACACACACACACACACACACACACTCATAAACACACAGTCATCTGTCTCCTCTCCATCCTGGCCTATTAGAAGGTCTGGCCTTTGATCTCTGCCACTCGATTCACTGGGTCTTTTCTCACAACTCGTAAGAAATACAAATGGATGGCAGGGATCAAAGTCAAGAGGCAGGGTAAAGGTCAATATACGTGTATCTGTGCGTGCTTGTGTGTGTGTGTGTGTGTAAAATCGCATGTGTGCTTGGGGACAGTGACTTCAAAAAACAGACGCCGTGCTGTGCAGCCATTACGTTCAAAGGGAGGCGGGACGCTCAGAGGGCTTTGTTTTTCTCTTGTTTATGAAGTTCTTACTGTAGGGGGTTTATTAGAAAAGATGCATTAGGAACTGTTTGTAGTTTATTATGTCCTGGATGTGATTCTGGTTTTCATCGAGATGAAGTGAATGTTAATCTGACATTGGAAGCACATGATGTACTTTTCTTTGCGAAGTAGACATAATAGCATTGCGTGCAGTACTGTAGTACGCTATGGATTGAGGATTTTGATACTTTCACATTATTTATATATGTCACAATGTCAGTTCAATAACAGTTTACACTCAAACAAACTTTACAGCTATTCCAAAACAAAAACTTACTACAACGTATGCACTAAGTGTTTCCCACATGCTCGTGTCTTTATGCCTATGTTCCTTCCACCAGGCTCATTTCCAGTTCTGCGGGAGCTTACAGAGGAGGAGAGGCAGCAGATCCTGCACTCTTCTGAGTTTCAGAGTTTCTTCGACTGCAGCATCCGGGTGATGGAGAGAGCTTTGGCTGAAGAAGGCAATATCTTCTTCGACTACAGCGGCCGGGACCTGGAGGAGAAAGAGGGGTGAGCAGGGAGGGGGCAGGAAGAGGGAGGAAAGGGTCTGTGTTTGGATGTGAGAGCACATGTGAGTGTTTACTTGCATGCCTCAGACTAAGAAATGTGCAAAGACTGACTCATGCCCACTGTGTCACTCTAGGGGCCCTTTGTTCTTCAAAATACATGTCTTCCCACTGATGTCACACTCTCAGGGGGTTAAAACTCCTGTGAACCAACAACCATCATGTCTTCAAGGGCATTGTCTTGCCATCTAAAGAGTTGCCTTCAAATGGAGGTTATCAAAGTGTTGGTTGAAGTTATAAGAGTCATGAGTTTGTATTATACTCCTCTGCTATTATAGAAGAATGCAGCTCACTTCAACTTTGACCACTGCAGCCACAGAGAAGCATCAAACCTGTGGTCAAATAGAGATCATGTCTAAAACAGGCCATGGCCCAGGGCTTCACATCAGTCTTTTTACCATGGACATGATATTTAGGAAATTGTAACAACATAGTGGATAATTGGCACTTATTTATGTATAGAATCTGTCTATTTACATCTGATAAGATACACACACTGAAGGTCGGGTAACTTTTCCCTGACCAATAGACACAAACACGGAACTGCGACGATACAACTTTCTGAAATGATGCAACAATCTGCTTAGGAAATTGCTGACTCACTACACTCAACAGAAGTCTCTCACCAAATTCTTCCGACGTCAGTCCAATATGCCAAATCAGCCGATGGCCGCCGACTTGAGCCAACACATTTCATCTTAGGCGACATGGACGGCCTAACTGTCGCCTCGGCGTATCATTACATGTGTACATTAGATTGCATTTTATTTCAATCACTGTGCTTCATTGACAACAACTACAGTATATGTCTCTCTTATTGTTTAGACACACAGTCATCACTTGTTTGTAAAAAAACCTTTGTTACCAAGGTGTATTACTTTTGACTTAGCATCACTGTAGTTATATCAGAAATACACATTTATCTCATGATATATGCATGAATTCCACTCTTAGCTAACAGTTAAGTGTAGGTCAGTAATTGAACCAGTAATTAGTGTTGGCCCTAGCCACAATTTAATAAGGTTATATAGCGTCTCCACTTCTTCTGTTCTCACTATACCTAGCACACTTAATGATCATTCAGATCATGCCTCACAGATGATGCTTGCAGACAGAAAGTTTTTTGGCAGGCTATCTTACTTTATCTCTATTGTATTTTTTCAGAGACTTGGGTAGCGGCTCCAGTCTATCCTTCAGTAGACTCTTCTATGATGAACACTGGTCAAAACATCGCGTAATCACCTGCCTTGACTGGTCCCCTCAGGTGAGGCCTACAGCCTGGTGTATATCACTTTGAATTCAAAAAATTCATGAAGAACATTTCTGCCATTTTCTAAAACTATCCTTTTCCCAAATTTGAAGTCTTGGCACCGGTTTTGCAGATGTTAAACTTCGATGGTAGTGTTAGTGTTGTTTACAAGACAATGCTCAAGGGTGAAAACGACAAAATATTTAATCAAATGTGCCTTTCGTGTAGATGGTGACAGCGTTTTTGGGGCTTAAAAAAGGCAAAAAAAAATGAAACCACCCTCCAGAGTGGAAATCTTAAAAATGCTCCACTGTTGTGTTTCTGTCTAAAAGGTTAAAAATGCAAAAGTGTGCTCTGATCTGCTCACGCTTGCTGTCGTCATGTACACGTTTACGTAACATCCATGTGTAGTACAGGCGAACAACAACAAACATGTCAGACTATTTCCATCAGTCTGACATTCAAGTTGCCTGGATCAGTGGCTGCAGATCCATGTCACACTGTATGGCTTCCTGCTTCTCCGATACTCGAGAGAGAAGTAAAAAGAAGTTTCTATGCATGTGTGAGCTCTTGGTGGTGTTGTGTGGCAGTGCTTCACAGTACCACCTAGCCACCATACTACATCAAATTTCACACACTTTTGCGTCACCGTATGCACGCAGATTTCGCCCCAGAGATGCTTGACTTAAAGCGAAGTGAGAAAATGCAATGCCACGCAATGCGTTTCCTGTCCAGTCTAAACTGGATCCTAGATTTATTTTCACCCCTCTCCCCCTTTTGTCTCTCTCTTTATCTCTCTCTCTCTCTCTCTTTCTATCTCTCTCTCCCTCTCTCTATCTCTCTCTCTCTCTCTCTCTCTCTCTTTCTCTCTCTCTGTCTTTTTTGCAGTATCCTGAGTTGCTGGTTGCCTCATATAATAACAATGAAGATGCTCCTCATGAGCCGGATGGCGTTGCTCTAGTATGGAACATCAAATTTAAGAAGGCCACACCAGAGTACATCTTTCATTGTCAGGTACAAAGAGCTTCCACAGAGCTACATGCTGAAAGCAGAACAAAACACGTTCCATCTTCCTCTCATCTCCTTGTTTGCCTCTCAGAATTTCACACTGAAAAGCACCGTTATTCTGTGTTTGTTTTCCATACCTTATCTAGCAACCCAGCAGTTGGTCTATCCGGTAATCTACCGCTTGTTTCCCCTTTTATGCTGTAATGACAGCATTTTTGTGACCGAAAAATAAAGAGTGAAGCAAGGGGAAATGAAAGGCAGCTTCACATGCATTCATTTGACCCACTAGATTGGATTAAAACTGAAAGCTGCCACTGCTGGCCAGTTTAATGGAAGAAACTTTGGTTTTGGTCGGAACGAAACTCATTGATGGCTGTGATGCTAATAGCAAGTGACACTAAGAAAATGGTAGAAGGAGGAAGGGAGGAGGGGATAGAAGATAGATTGGGTGTGAGGGCTTCACGGCTCCCACGACACAGACTAGGCCATATAGAGACGTCTTGGTAGTTCAATGATGTGGCCTACCACTTCCTAATCCAACGCTGCCACATGTGTTAGCCCACCCACAGTGATGCTGTGTCTAATGTCAACAGTGTTGCCTTTCCCAATTATTGACAAGTCTTCCTCATACACGTCACTATAAATGTGGAAATACACCTGTAACAGTATTAATGTGGCAGTTGTTCAGATCACTAAAGTTAGAAATGCACACACACATGCTCTCACATTAAAGCTTCATTCAAACAGGGGAAACAGATTTTCTCTCCTTTTTTTCACACACACAGAACCACATACTCCTGCTGACCGCATGCTGCGTGCAAATATTTCGATATGAAGTTTGCCATATAAGTCTAGCTCCATAATGGATTTTTAAAGCACTCTGCTCTTTCGCTGCACCACAATTTATGCCACTGCTGAAATCCATGTGGTCTCACAGATAGATTACAGCGATGCATCTTGTAGCTTTAGGATTCAGTAGTTTTTCCATGTGGTTCTCTGACGAAATATGTGCAGTACATCTGATTTTATTAACAATGTGGTTTCCGAGCATGCTTGTCTGTGAATCGTCAGTGTTGACGTATTGGGAACAAGGATATTTGTGTATGCAGCTGATAAAAAGCTCAGTTTATCAAAAGGGCTGCAAATGTGTAAAACTGAGATATGATCAGTGGAATACAATGGTGTCTGTCTGCATTGAAAAACTGAGGAATATTTATCTGTAGCAGAACAAAGCATCTTCATCAGTGTTTGTTTTTGATTTTGCGACTCATACAAAACCACCTCTACAAACACAGTCGACTTTGGGGTGGGGGGTTGACAGAAAGACAGAGAAAAAAAGATAGCGTGAGGAGCAAAAGAGCAGGGACGTGTAAATGGAGTGCTCATATAAACAGAAGAGGATAAATGGAGATGGAATAAAATAGATTGGGAAGAGAAAGAATGAATCCATGACTTCCCCCTGTCCCTGTTGGATTCGGATGAAAGGAGCACAGGAGCGGTTAGACTAGAGGAAAGAGTAGAGACATTTTTTCTTGCTCTTTCTTTCTGCCTTTTACAAACAGAGTTGCGGCAAAACTAGGGAGCCGGGGATCAGATGGCTCTTAATGTGAGAGCATGTTCTGCCATTTAACCCCCCCTCAAAAAAAACCACAGGGCAGGGTGCCTCTTCCCCTCTCTTTCCCTACTTTCTCCTATTTTTCTTTTTTAACCTCCCACCGCCCCATCCTTAGGACCAGAGAGGCAAGCTGTTCACACGCTTTCTCCTTGCATCTGTTGCAGCCTTCATCTGGTGGATGGATAGGTAGATAGACATGTTTATGTGAGTGTCGTACACACGTTTAAAGGCTGTGATGTGTGTGCGCGTGGAGGATACAAAAGAATGACAGTGCTGGGTCGGTATTGGAGGGTTAGGGTTTGTGGTTGAGGTCTGGTTCAGCAGGGGCTTTATTGTATAAGGCTATGGCTTATAGAAGGCTTCATGTTTCAGATGGGGTTTTGGTGAGGTCAAGCCTCTATATTTCCTGTCTGGCTGTGTGGCGTTTGGTAAATGGACTTAGCAGTGCAAAAACTGTCCTTTTTAACAACATACAACCTCTTACTCAGGGTAAATTTGCCTAAACAAGGGAACATTTTCTCGTTGGGGTTAGATAATATCAGTTGTTTCCAGTGCAGTTTTATTTGTCCCTGGACTTTATGGAGCCGTATTTTTTATATACAGATTATTTACTGTTATAAAAACTTGTTTGTTTGCTCTGGACACTACATAATAATTTTAAAACAATTAATTAAAACATTTAAAAACTAGTGTTGAGGAAGAGATTTTGCGTGTCTGAGTGTGAGGCAAGAGCAATCTGGGGATTGAGTATTAGCATTTTTGGCAATATGCGGCAGTGTTGTAATATTGCATCCTATAGTTAGACAGACAAACCAGGTCATGGTTTGACAAATGTTGTGGACAAATCTGACGGTTCAATGTTCCATCTCTTTCTCTTCTTACCAGCCGCAACAGCTACGCTGGTATTGTTTTCACCTTGTGAGTCTGTGTGTGTGTCATCATAGCAAAATGTGGTCCTGGAGACACCACGTCCTCTGGAGTGGGAATTAATTATTATATCATTTTTCCCTAACTTTGCTTAATTCTAGATTCTAAAACTATATCTAAAATTAAACTGTATACTAGGGGGCCTTGTACAATCCCCTCCAGGACCCGTGACAGTTTCATGTCCCCACTTTGGGAGCCGTTGATCTGTGATATAGTGCAGGAAGTGTTTGATCCATGCCGCTGTACATTCTGGTACCAGTTGAGCATGCCTCCCCTCATCACAGCCCTCTCAGCAGTTGGACCCATCATCGCCTCATCCCAGTTGGGTCCAATCTTGTAACTTCACACCAGCCTCTCAAGCGGGCAAAGTCACACCACATTAAAGGGCCTGTTTGACTTAAAACCTCTGCTGAACCTCCCAAACCACACGCCTCCCTGTAACAACCCCCACTGCTACTGTCATATCCCATTGGACTCAGTCATATTTTTATTAAAATCTTGCTTCCTTGCGTCGGTCCCTAGGCCTTTGACACTTCCAGAGAGGTTGAGTAAGACAAGCAGAGCAGGAGGAGAGTGGGAAGGAGGGAGGGAGGGCAAGGGAAGAGTGAGTTAGAAAAGACCGTGTATTATGCTGTTATGCTGTTCTAAGTGGGAACCAATGTGAAATTACACTTGAGGATGAAGCTGCATTGTATTCAGAAAGCTTGGCAGAGAAATCCTGGAAGTGCTTGCTGAACACATGGGTTAAGACTGTGTGACTGTATTTGATTTGTGGCACATTAGACAGATGTAGCTTTTACTGGCAAAAATATTTTTGGGTGTGGAATTTTGTGGTAAATTTGATTATTTTATACAACTTTGGCTGCACTGACCGGAGGTTGTTTTTATTGGTATTATATGGAGGAATTAAAGTAATTCTTTCCAGTGTCTGTAGAGTTTTATGTAAGAAGAACTAAGAACTAAGGGAAACGTTTAGGTATTGTCATGGTATCAAACCCAATAATAATTTTAAACTACCAATCTGTTCAGAATAAAAATTTGGCATTCAATAATTTGGCCTCTGATCTAAATCAGGGGGCATTTTAATTTCATTTAGGTTAGTCTTACTTTGTAAATGACAAAAAAGGGTTAAAGTAAGAGTTCAATGTTTTAGGAAATATGCTAGTTTGTTTTCTTGCTTACAGTTAGATGAGGAGATCCCTACACTCTCATATTTGTCTGTTAAGTGACTATAGCCATTTAGCTTAGCTTAGCTTGGCTTAGTTTAGCTTAGCTTAGCATAACGCAGAGAAACAGCCTTTGAAAATCTGTATGCCAGCTCCTCTAAAGCTCTTAAATTAACACCACTTCTTCCAGGTGCTTTCTGGTATCATCATTGTGAATTCACCAGCAAGAAAGCAAATAAACCTTTTTACTAAAATCCATGCCATTAAAAAATACTCTCAAGACCAAGGTATTAAAATAAGTTTTTGGTGTCAGTACAGAATCTCCAGTCTTGTTTTGGCAAAAAATATCCTCAGCTGTATAATTACGGTAAGTGTTCAACAAGAATTGAAATTTGGAGTCCTTAGACTGCTGCCTTTCATTATGTTATTTTGCATTGTATACATCCTCTAAAACTACTCAAGTTTGGGAAGTTTAGCATTATTATGGTTGATCTGAATAAGTTTGGAAAAAAGGCCCAAGGAAGAACTTGTACCATATATCTTCGAAGTTTTAATATTAGAATAAAATAGAACAGAGCACTGTGTGGATGAGTGGAACACGGATTATTTTATAACACAAATCCAATATTAAAGCTACAAAAACGCCAAAGTGAAACTATGAGTTAAGCAAACAAACAAGATATGGAAGATAAAGGGAAGGAGTTCTAGGATGCAGAGAAAAGCCTGTTTGTGTTCCCAGAGCCTACTCCTCATGCTTTTGCTCCGTCAAACCCTCATTCTTTGCCTGGTGAAATGGAGACTCGGCTTGGTATTTCTCTCTCCTTGCCAGAAACCACAGAGTGACAAAATCCGTGGGGTGTCATAAACGAGCGAAGCCAGGGGGAGAAAGGGAGGAGAAAGGTGGTTGGGGGGGTTGAGAAGCGGGGATGCAATGGAAGACAGTTGGATCCATCTGGTCCTGATAAGGCAGAGTGGAAAACAGATGAGTGCGGTGAGCGAGGCAGGGAGGCGGGTGTAGAGGAGGGATGGAGCGTGGACCTACTTGGGAGGATATACTGTCTGGCGTGCCCTATCAGCCCCCCCGCCTCCCTTTTCTTCTCACCACTCTTGCTCCATTTCTGCCTTTCCAAGCAGACTTAAGAAACAGTTTGTTGCCTGAGGAAAGAACGAAAGAGAGGAGGAGGCAACAAAGGAGGGAGTGTTCTTCTCTCTCTAGCGTTCTTTCTCTCTCTAGCGTTCTTTCTCTCTCTGTCATTCCTTCGAACCCTCCTAATCTCTAGCTGGGTGCCATCTTTCATCAGGGCCTACCATGTGTGTATTATCCTCTACAGAACACTTCCCATCAATATAATAAGAGCTGCCAGAAGCACTTAGCCTTGTGAGCCTGTGTGAGATATGGTAGATGATACTTTGTGTGTGTGTGTGTGTGTGTGTGTGTGTGTGTGAGTTCACACACACACACACACACACACACACAAATGCACAGCAGACTTTTCCTGAGTAAAGCAATGAAACCCACTGTTCTGACTGCGAGTGTGTCTTCCTGTATAACTTCCACAATTCATCTCAGGCCCAATATACCAAAGTGACTTTCTCTGCTGCTTTCTCTTCCGGTAGCTGTCACTCCACACATCATCTCCGTCTCGGCTGGCAGGAGATGACTTGGCAGGTGTCTGACCCGCACCACATGCTAGATGAGAACAATCCACAGTCACTCTGCGTTTGGAAATGAAATGTCAGGCTCTGTACCGAGTCAGACCTGATAAGAGATACAATCATAGCGGGGGTACTGTTGGAACAAGAGTTGTTAAGGTGTTATTTAGACAGATGTGGTGCTGAATGACTGAAGTCCAAACTTATTAATCTGAAATGAAGAGGAGCTGCAGATGATGGGAGTAGTGTGGCTGCATATGATTTGAAGGAAATGTACGACATTTTGGTAAATTATTTCTATTCGTGAGTTAGATGAGAAGATTGATACCACTCCAAAGTAGTGTGCGCCAAGGATGAAGCTCAACAGGCTAACTATTTTAGCACAAAGACTGGAAACGTCCCAGGTAATGGCACCTCTAAAGCTCACTAATACTCCAAAAAGCAATTTCAGTCAAAAGCAACTGGACTTGGTTATTTGTCTATGAAAACGTTTCACCTCTCATCCAAGAGGCTTCATCAGTTCATGTGGGACTGGTCCAGGACCAGTAATAACCAAATAACCAAGTCCAGTTGCTTTTGACTGAAATTGCTTTGGGGATAACGATGACCTGGAAAAATGAGAACATTCACAGGCTCACTAATACTCTTTTCCATCTTAGTGATCGTGTATACACAGGTTTTTTTTTTTAACAACTCTTTTTAAAGTATGCCCTTGTGTTTTTTTTTTTCTGGTGTGTCACATTCAACGTCACAAACGCGCCTGAAAACAGGGAAAGTAACCAGTAAAAACAGCATAGGGCGCGAGCTCCACCAATCAGAGCCCTTATTGTTACTCTTAGGATTGTGGGTAGTGTAGCATCTCTCCATGAGATCACAAATAAAACCAGTTTTTCTTAAAAACGAGGTTGATATCATACAGACTTGTGGCTTTTACAGGCGTATAAATCATTGTTTTACAATTTTGTGGTAAGTCTACCGTTGATGGTCAAGACATTATGGATAATAATCAAAATCCTAATGTAGAATATTAAAGGTATTTTTACTTCAGGAACCACACTGTTGAGCTCTATTTAGTTTATCTTTCAAACTCGGGTGCTGACTAATTTGGAACGATGCTGCTTGGAAGGAGACGGACTGGCTGTTTTACCCTGACTCCAGTATATGTGCTGAGCCAGCAGCTTCATATTTACCATACAGGCACGAGTGATCTGGATCTTCTCATTTAACTCTCAGCAAGAAAATAATTTTGTAAATGTCAAACTTTTCCTTTAATGCAAAATATTAGCTCAAAGATTTCTTACAGGCATGTTTACACACTTCTGTAATAGATGCATGAGTATTTGAGTCATTGATGGGTCATGAATGAATATAAAGTAAACAGAAATCCAGCCGAAACATAACCAAGCGCTCCATAATTCAGCTCTAAGCTCAGTCATTAATTTCCTACATGACATTCAAATTGAGAATCCGCTTTAGAGTGTCAACCAATTCCCCCTTGAGCTTAAATCATAAACTTCCTTATAGCGCGGGACAAATTGATCTTATTTCAGCACCAAATGACAAACTGTACGTTTGAAAAGCACAGAACTCCAAAACATATGTGCTGATGTGACATCTGATTAGAAGCATTTAGGGAGAACGTCTTTTATGTTGAGTCCAAGTCGCTGCTGGCAGACGCCTCAAAGTGCACTATCGGAACATAGCCGGGCTAATTTTCAGTAGCTCTTTCACTAAGCCTGACAGTACATGAGGGGAATGATGGCATAACGTGTGGTTTCTCAAAGAGTTGATTCAGAGTTTAGTCAGGATTTTTCCTCTTAAGATGGAGACACTGATAGGGCTTAGGAGTTAAACTAACATATGGAGCAAATAGAGGGGGCTCTTTATGTGATTTGGCTTCTCTTTGTCATTACTCATGTGGGGTAGGGATGTTTATTTAGCGTGATAACTGGTGTAGAGAGCAGGGATGTTTTCTATTTGGGTCTGTATATGCTTGTGGATTTGTGTGTTTATTTGGAATTTTTGATGGTGTTAATTAAAAAAAATAGGGTCATATTAATCTTTACTGGGAATATCAAAGAGAGGAAGGTCTCTGTAGAGAGTTTAAATATATTAAAATTTAAAATTCAAATAAGAAATAACACTTTTGTAGCAGTCTAACATCTATCTCTTTAGGCATAAAGATAAGCTTAAACAGAGTAAGAGATGATGAGGGGGCGACAATATGAAAGGAGTTAAAGGAATTGAAATACATTGAGTCAATTAGCAGAATGGGCTTTTTCAGGAGTGGGGCTTACGGAGACGGATACTAAAACAGAATATATCAGATAGGGGGTGAATACAGGTAGATACAGTATGAGAAAATGTGTGTTTTTCCAAAATAAACATGCTCTAGAAGAAACCCCAAATACAAGTATGAACCTGAAAATGAACATAATATGGCCCCTTTAAGCTAAGCTTTTTGGCACTAGCCTTTTTTTTAACCAACACGTGACATTGGTATCAATCTTCTAATACAACTCACTGCAAGTAAGCCAAAGAAGCATATTTCCCAAAATTTCAAACTATAAAAGTTAAAATGAAGAAACATTTAGCAATTTAGATATATCGTTTCCTTCTTTTACTCTGCTTTCCTGTCTCTTCCAGAGGCTAAATATCGTTTAGCTTTCCCCTTACTTTTAAAGACTGATAAATGGTTGCGGTGGTGGAACCATGTGCATGTGTGTGTATGAACCTATTTAGTGGATGTGTGTTTGTGCAAAGAGATGACAGAGAGGGCAGGATGACTTGAGTTCATTAGCGATGGAGTCTGATAGAGGGGGGCAGACTTCAGACAGAAGCCTGTGAGACAACCACAGAGTGTTAAGGTCATCCCAGAACTCCTGGATATTAAAAGTGATCAAGCTGAAAGTAGACTCATCCATGTATTTGTGCCTGAAGTCGTTTTACTTCTTGCAGTACCTTAAAGACTTTTCACCTACACACACATACTGTAGGCCATGTTAGGAATATTTTCTAAAATGTCCAAAATAATTTAGAAAAAAGGGAATAAAAATTGAAATTTTTGTTTTTCTAATCCGTGGAGGTTCTTTAGACAGTCATATATGTTTTGGGCTTTATTTTTAAAGCAATTGCTCACTTAATTGCTTTCTTGTTAATATGTGCTATTAAACCTAAATTCCTGATCCCTCTTTGTCTGACCGTGTAAATAAACTTTCCAGAGACTTGCCTCCTCACCGCCTAACGAGCGACTTTATTTTTACCACCAAAGTTCAGTTTATTTTGAGCCTTGACATCTGAAGCGAGTCCCGAGCCATTCGCCTGGAAGCCGTGACTCCTTCAGAGGAACCGAAGAAGAGAGAAAGAGTGTGCAGTGTTTTCTTTCCCTCTGGTTTGTTTTCCAGTCTCCTCTCAAAACGAACTGGGGTTTGGAGTTGGCTGCGTCGCACATGGTGTGGTGGCGGGACGTGGAGGGAGAGAGGGGGGGAGCGCAAGGAAGAAAATGGAAAAAAAAAATAAGTGAAAAATAAGAAGAATGTTATGCTTTTCCTAAACATGATCTCACATTGTTAGATTTCCTACCTATCTAGTAAATCTCCACCAACCATTTGCAACAATTGTAATAAATACTAGATGCTTTATATACTATATACATCATTGTATTCATATAACTCTCTAAAGCATTGTCTTGTTAAAGGTCCCATATTAGGCACTTTTTCAGCTTTTGTATTTTGGGTTTCTACTGGAACATGTTTACATGCTTTAATGTTTAAAAAAACATTAAAGAATATACCTGTAGTCACCGTCTTTCTGAAACATTCTGTTTTACTCCTGTCTCTTTAAGCCCCCCTCCTGAATAAGTCCAGTCTGCTCTGATTGGTCAGTGTTTCTGGGTCTTCGGCATCTGCGCTCTCTGTGTCACCATCATTGCAGCCGGGGAATGACTGTAACAGCACTGTAGTGGCACTTGTTACCTATATATGGTATAGTTGTGACATCATAATCGTACAGAAGTCCTGAAGGCTCGTTTAAAGTCACAGTTTCTGAATACATGCTATGTGCATTTTTCTGTGGATTGAGTGTCTTGATGCTTTCACAGTATTTATCTAGCAGTTTAACCTGCTATATAATTAAAAAAATAAATGGTGTCTCACTTATTACAATATGGGACCTTTATTACAGTGATTGGTTTGGGAAGATTCTGATCATGACAAGCTTTGCCTCCAAACACTGTCTCAGAGCTGTTGTTCCAACAACAAAACGTCTGACGTACCATTTTCTGGAACACTAAAACTGTCAGCAACTCAAAAAAAAAATCTACGACTGTATAAGGCAACAATGTTTTTGCGAAATTCACCCTGCAAGTTGTTGCCTAATGCTCTCTTGGCCCCGTCCTGCCTGTAAGTTAACGTACCTTTCAACATGATTATGCTGCTTTACTAGATGGATGGATGGAGGGATGAATTTGTCAGTTCATAACACCAGTTACCGTCCTTTAGTGATACGATGGTGAAACATTTTCTCATAACCCCACAGCACAGATGCTTCAGTGGCTCTGGGTCAACGAAGGCTAGCTGCTGTACGTAGAAGCCCATATAGGACGAGCACTGAAGAGGAACCAAGACTCAATAAACAAGGCATTGGGGAGAAAGGGAGTTCAAGGGTGCGCTTGTCATGATGGAGGCTACAGTGAGCGCTCCAGTAGCTGCTGGGGTTTTGATGCTGTAACGTGAAACGGCTGGGGGAAAGAGGACTACAATTCCCCTCTTTGTCTGGTCTCCGCCCTAGCGTCACCCCTCTCTCCTCTCCTCAGCAGACCCTCACCGTAGCCGAACTCATCATCTCCCTCTCCGTCTATCTCCCGATGTCTGCCACCCATCACGCTGCCTTGATCACTCGTTCTCACTCACGCTCTGTCTAGCGTTACCGTTTTCGCTTCATATCGTTCTTTGTTTTTGCTCTTTTCTCACTGTCTGCTGTTTTATCTCCACATTTCATCTGACCAAACCAAAATGTTCCCATCAAATAAACTCACACTAGAATAATCTCTCACCCTCTCCCCTTCTCTTTCCTCAGTCCCCTGTAGTATCTGTGGGCTTTGCCAGATTTCATCCCAACCTGGTGGTAGGGGGGACGTACTCGGGACAGATCGTCCTGTGGGACAACCGCAGTCACAGACGGACCCCGGTCCAGAGGACTCCTCTGTCTGCTGCTGCACACACTGTAAGACATGTGTTGTTTTTTCACCACATGGTGTGATGCGACTCAGCTTGACTCGACTCGATTCACTCTTTTTTGGGTTTTCCATTAGCAAAAAGTGTGGATGGTCCCTGTTAAAACACTGCAGACCACTGATTGGTCACACACACGTGCTTTAGTTTTCAAGCTATTGAAGCTATTTCAAGCTAAAAAAAATTTTTTTTTTGATTTGTTTTCTGAAAGGATTTGATGTTAGTTAATCGTGAGAAAATCATCACATTTTTGATCATTTTTAACACTTAACTGATTGATCAAGGAAAACATGCCAATTACTTATATCTAGCTCCTAAAATGTGAAAATGTCCCTGCTTTATATGATTGTATAAGTTGAATTTCTTTGGATTTAGTTTATTATGTTGATTTTGAACTGTAGAACAAAATAAGGTATTTTAAGACGTCACCATGGGTCTTGGGAAATTATGATGAAAGAAAATAATCATTTCAATCAGTAATGAAAATAATTGTTTGTTTACATCCCTGGTGAAATAAGCTCAGACCTAAGTGAGGAGAAACTCCCTGTTGTTTTTTAATTAATTACATAAAAAATAAATAAATCATGAAAAAGTATATAGTATGGGCATTCCAGAGGAGTGTTAATTATATTAAAATTATTTTAGATGTACAGATATTATATTATTTCACATTACATTTGTTTTTCAGAATACACACACAGACACACACACACACACACACACACACACACACACACACACACACACACACACACACACACACATACTCTTGACTTCTAGTTCTAGACATAACTGAAAGGACAGGTCAGTTTAGATGCTCCAGTGAACTCACTGACTCTCGACAAATTACTGACCAATATACCCTAGCAATATCTTAAGACCCGGGCCCATTTATAATCACAGCTACAGAAGGCATGTACACACACACTCACACACACACGCACACTGCAACACGTCACCCTGCTGTAAACTCCAACAATGAGGCCGTCACTCTCGTCGTCTCCAGTCAGTGAGTCCGGCCTGCTAGCATGGTGCTGATTGCTGAAAGGATTCTTTGTGCTGCCCCAGTACACAAATCAATTACTGCCCAGTAATGACATAATGGTTTCACACACACACTCCTGTCGTTAGAAACGACTGCACACTGGCATGTGAGCCTGCTGCATCTGTACGAAGTATCTAATGGAGTAATGTATTTTAGGGTAAAATTACATTATCATTTCAGAACCAGGTTTAAAATCAAATGTATCAATATAAGTACTTTATACTATATCTTTACCTATACTTTTTTATTAAATTTGTTTCTTGTTTTAATTCTTTTTTGCTTGTTTGTTATTTTTTTGTAATGTAAAGCACATTGAGCTGCATTTTTTGTATGTATAAATATTTTTGCAATATGTTACTGCCTACTGCAGTTAGGAGTCATCCAATTTTTATTATGTAAAATGACAAATGTTAAAAAAATAAGCATTTATGATCGTTATCACAACGTACAGCAAAATAAAAGGGCATTTTAGGAGGGATCGTTGTCGGGATCATATTACAGGTGAAGTAACTTATGAGATACTGAGAGCGTATAACATTATCTCTTCTGTTGTGCGTCTCCACCATCTCATCCATGTGCCCGTATGTCTTTATCTCACTGTGGGTGCAGCACCCAGTGTACTGCGTGAACGTGGTCGGCACCCAGAATGCCAACAACCTCATCAGTGTGTCCACAGACGGCAGGATGTGCTCCTGGAGTCTGGACATGCTTTCCCAGCCACAGGTACACAACACACACTCAACTTACACACTAAAAGGATTTGTTAAAATGCAGAATTTTAGAGTTTGTACATCTGGTATTCCACATTTATTTTCTATAACTGTGTATTGACGTGTGTGTCTTTGAATGTGTGTTTATATCAGCTCACAGCAGGGCTTCCTTTTGTGTGTTTATGTACTGTAGGAGACCATGGAACTGGTTTACAATAAATCCAAACCTGTGGCGGTGACCGGCATGGCTTTTCCCACGGGAGACGTTAACAACTATGTGGTTGGGAGTGAGGAGGGCACTGTGTACACCGCATCCAGACATGGCAGGTTGGTGGACACGCACATACACACACACATACACACACACACACACACACACACACACACACACACACACACACACACACACACACACACACACACAGTAAAAGGTTTAAGAAGTACAAGTAGTTTTAGAATTATTTGAGAAAAATGATTTTCCTGTCGATTTAAGGAGTTAATTGTTTCACTTTTAATCAAAGGTCTCTTGCTGCGCTTTTCATTTCAGTAAGATGCAAAACACTTCACTGCTTCGTATTTTTCAAAAGTTCAGACCACTAAAACTCAGCAGAGCTGAATAGTGAGGTTATGTGCCTGTGACTTCCTACTGCAGCAAGGCGGGTATATGTGAGATGTTCGAGGGCCACCAGGGGCCGGTGACAGGCATCAGCTGCCACAGCGCAGTGGGCACGGTTGACTTTTCCCACCTCTTCATCACATCCTCCTTCGACTGGACCGTCAAACTCTGGAGCACCAAGGTAAGGTGTGTGTGTGTGGTTTTGTGCGCGCAGGGGGTTGATTGTGGACTTCAAGACGTTGCAGAGAGAGAGAGAGAGAGAGAAAATGTGTGTGTGAGAGATGAGAGTTAGAAAGATCTAGTGAGCGAGGGGGAAAGGCTGAGTACCGTATTTTCCGCACTATAAGGCGCACCACAATATAAGGCGCACCACATTATAAGGCGCACCTTCAATAAATGGCTTATTCTGAAACTTTTTTTCATATATAAGGCGCACCGCATTATAAGGCGCTTAGAAAAGACGCTACAGTCGAGGCTGGGGTTACGTTATGCATCCATTAGATGAAACTGCGCTAAAGGGAATGTCAACAAAACAGTTGTTAATGTTAAACTCTCTCGGTGCTGCTCTATTCCCGTGTTCTACTGTGTGACTAATCGCCTTGAGTTTAAACTCTGCGTCGTAAGCATGTCTCTAATAGGAGCCATTTTGGGGTCTTTACACAAACACACAAATGGAAATGAAACGGCACGCTTCGCGCAGTCATATATCTCAACATGCACCGCGCGTTACTTCTTCTACGGGGGAAAATAGAGTCGGCGGCTGCTTACCGTAGTTGCGAGACCTGTTGTGGCTCAATATTGGTCCATATATAAGGCGCACCAGATTATAAGGCGAAAGAAATTTGAAGGTTTTTAGGTGCGCCTTATAGTCAGGAAAATACAGTACTAGTTAATCTATCTCCTGCTACATATCGGCCGGTCTTCATCAGATGCTAAACCTTGTACTCCTCAGTGAGTCTTACTCGGACTCTCAAAGGTGGGCCCTCCTCCTCCTGCTTGTATTTGAGTGACATTGTCCACTCAAGGCATTTGTTCTCCCTTTCAAACCAATGTGACAATTTCAATTGGCAGCAGTGGTGGTAAAACGCAAACTGTCACTGTTTCTGTCAAAGTGAGTGTTGGAGAATAGAAAAGTTGAATACATTTAAAGACACTCTTGGGGTGAGTGAGTGAGTGAGTGAGTGAGGGAGTGCACTCAGGTACATTTGAGACACTTCACAAGAGAAGAAACTCAGGACTATAAATGGAGATATTTCGTAGTTAAATTCATGTAAATGAGTGGAGTAGAAACGAGGAAGGATTTGTGGGAACAAAGAAGAAAGTGGGATATCCAAGAAGGTAGGAAGTTGAGAATGAAGTCTGTCGGAGGTGGAAAGGATACCAAGTAATAATGGGATAGAAAGAAACCTTACCGCAACTTTGTACAAAGTGATGCAGACACAGGAAGAAGGAAGGAAAAAAGGTAATAGTGAGAGAGAGAGAGAGAGAGAGAGAGAGAGGGTAAAATGTATCGAAGAGTCAGCAGGAGATAGTGAAGGGAAAAAGGGCCAGGAGACATGTTAAAGACAAAAAAAATTGATGAGTAACAGTTGAGGTGAGGCTAACGTTGAAGGACAGAGGGATCAACATGAGCAGGGCGTCAAACAGCAAACAGCCGAAAATCAAAGAGAGACATATTCAATTTGAGTGAAATACATAATGCATGTTGCATAATCCCTTCAGCTTTATGCAAGATCCAGTTACAGCTCTTGTACTCTGCCGTGACAGGCAGTAAAGCACGCTGATGAATTTTAGCTCATGTGTGCATGCAGCGAATCCATAAGTCTTGTTGCGAAGGGTCCCGTGACACATATTAAAACATTTCTGTGGATTTTCATCAGAAGAGTGTGTTATTTTTCAGAATTTGGGAATTCCCTTTCCTTTGAGGGGCACCGCAGGAATGTGTGTCTGTCTCTTATCCCACATAACCCATATTTGTGTGTGGGCAGACGGAATACCTGCCTGTATGTGTGTGTGTCTACGTGTGCAAATATAGACACACCACACATACACCTTAAGCAAGCTGCCTTTGCTTACTTAAAATCCCCCCGAGGTTTGCCTTCTACCCAACTGTTGTAACACACACACACATACACACACACACACACACACACACACACACACACATATATACATATATATATATATGTATATATGTATATACATATATATATATATACATATATATATATATGTATATACATATATATATATATATATATTTGTTAATTAACAGTTAATTCTCTTTGCATTCACGTTTGCCCTCGCATTACAGAAAGGCCGTCGCACAGAAGTCTCCTGATGTTTTTACACTTGGCGGTGCAAATATTGTGGTTAGTGAAAACATTTTGAGTTGGTCAGAGTGTGAAGACGCTGCGACAGCTGGGAGTGGGTTTATGATTGTGCATAACTTGAACCGTCTTGCTCTCTTGACCCCCAAAAGCCAGCATCTACTAAGTGATTGGATGGAGCATAATCGTTCTGCTTTTGCTCTCTTAAGGAGATAATTAAAGGCCTACGTCACAGTCAGTTCAGGTGATTGTTAACAAGCATCTGCATGCTGAAAATGAAACCTGACTTCGATCGTTGGTTAAGGATTTTGTCGTGGTATTCCTTTTTCAGCGTCATTTGTGAAACATATTTGAATTTCAGGATAACATATGAAATCTGAAATCTGATGTGAAGCTATTAAGCTAGTGTGATGTTTGTTACGCAGCCAGCATGGAAGCAATGAGAGCCTTTTTCAAGTTGAAGTCGATAACTTTAATTGAGAAAAATGTTTTTTTTCCTATTTGCTGGAACTGTCACTATATCCTATATGAGAATGGCAGCTGCTAATTTTACAGCTAAACTGTATGCTGAAATAATATGTGAGAAATGGACAATACTGCAACAGAATATTGATTAATATTTGATCAGCACTGCCTAGTTTCACAGTTTGATCAACGTTCAGAGCTGTCATTGACACTGCGTCAGAGACTCCTCGGCTTTTTTTTTAGGTCAGTTGCGGTTGAATCTTTCAGATACAGTAAGAGTACACAGGAAGCATCAGGTGAAGGCAGAGTTATGTGATGTTTTGATGGAGCGTTTGTCTCATAGTGCTGTCAGGATATAATGACAGTTTAAGCAAATATGGAAAAAAATATACATATAGAAAATTTCCGACTTCAGCTTAAACTGACGGCTATTACAACTAGTGGTCAACAGATTTCGTGGCTGATATATAATGCCAGTATCATGTTGTCGCTTTTGGCATCTGGCATTAAAACAATTTAATATTAATAACAAAAGAAACACAAAATTGCTGAAATTAAATGAACATTTAATGTTATTGTCTGCATTGTCTTTGTTTAGTCTGTGTTTAGTTGTAGGGTATACATGTAACTCACATTGTAGTTTTCATTTTGTCGTGTCGATGGCCCCTAAAAGGCTTCACAGTTGCTTATATGTCCCACAACCATTTCCCAAGTGACAGATCTGATCGATGTTTTACCCTGTAAACTAGTTCAGCTGGTTAAAGGCTTGCTTCCGTGATGCTGACGTCTGCCTGTAGAGGGGTGAAATTGACACAAGGTTGAGCGCTATCGTTCCATGGCAGAGCTGCGTCCAGCTGTGTCTGCAGACATCATTGGCCTCATGAGTGCAGGCATCTGCTGATGCCCATTATCTCAAAATGGCATTAATTGGCCCGATTAATTGATTTATCATTAATTGCGTGAACCTTAATATAAAGCGTTACTTACAGGGTAGATCCTTCCGAAAGTTTAAGTGATGACATGTTTCCCCTATGTTTCGTGACATTTTAAATTTTGAGACTCATAATTGTGGATTGTAGTACTGAAAAGTTAATGTTACAGTTGCATAATGTCAGTGAGCTTGTATTAGCAATGCAGAGGGCTGATTTTAGCATCTAAAGCATCAAAGGCTCAACTTGCATCCATTCATTTATTTTCTAAACGTGGCATTGCACTGTGACGTTAACTATCAGTATCCAGTGTTTCACTGATGGTTTTCCAGTTCAAACGTGCCAGAAGCTCCTCAGCTTCTCAACACAGGAAAGATGATGACAACCAGTTACTTCACACCGCACGGCGCCACAAGGATTAAGCTTAATTTTAAGATTAGTTTTAAGACTTGTTGCTGCAGATTATTTACCCAAATCACCTTATTTAAGATAGGGAGATTACGGACAGCCTAAAGTAAAATAGTAGTTAACATTTTGAATAATAGGACTTTAGTCATGTCATCTCTCACGTGATGTATTATTTGAAGCGTATGGCCAGAAGGACATACGAGGCATTATTTAGAAAGGCAGATTATGAAAATAAAATGATGCTTTAAAGAAAGTTTCGTAATGTGAAATCAAAGAGCTCGAGGATGAGTAAAAGAGTGAGGCTACAAAGTAATGGGTACACATTACACAGACTAAAACAAGGACAGGATAAGAGAGAGAGAGAGAGATAGAGAGAGAGCATAAACAGGAATCACTCATCTGATCGAATGCTCAAACTGTGGGATGGAGAGAAATGACCTATGCTGTCACCCCGCGGGCTGGAAAACAGGTTCAATCGAGGCTCGAAAATTGGCTCGGCTCTGTTTGTTTGTGTTAGTGTGCACTGCTATCTGTCTGCAGCCTTTCAGAACAACTGTGGAGTGAGAGAGTAAAGGTGATGCAGAAAAAGAGAAGGAATGAGAGAGAGGGAGGGAGGGAGAGACTACATTCCTTCATTTGCTTCCAGCCAACCTGTCTCCTCTCTTCCACCCCTCCCAATCTACCTGCCAGGAATGCAGTTTGTGAGCCTCTGGAATCCTAACAGCCGCTCTGAGAGATGGGCGCGCACACACACACACACACACACACACAAGTACGCACACACACACACTCACACACACACACACACACACACACACACACACACACACACACACACACACACACACAAACACACACACACACATTTGTATTAAGTCTATTCCCACACTTATTTAATGTATCCTCCATCTTTAATTGCAGCACAAGCAGTAGCCTTAAGCTGTTCACTCACAAAGTTAGTCCAGCTCAAGGTCAAAGTACAAACATTAGTAGAAAATAAGGTAATAATAGCGTGTGTGTGTGTGTGTGTGTGTGTGTGTGTGTGCAAAATTTGTATATCTACCATAATGTGCACACATTTTTGTACACTTCAAAAGACCTTTATTCATTTTCTTGTTCCATAATGTCTGACCATAAGATGAAATTACTAAAGAATCTCCAATGGTGCAATATCAACTAACATTTACTCCATTATACTTCAGTGATATTAGTACTGCATTTAGACCGCACGATAGTTCATGTTTATTTTCACCACTTCTACTATTTTAATTGTTGCACCTATACTTCTCTCTATTTTGGATGGACACAAGTTTTAATATTTATATTTATTTTTTCTTATTCTGTTTAATTTATTCTTTCTTTTGTTTATTAAAATTGTTCATTGTTATAATTTATTTATTTTTTAAATATATATATTTATATTTTAATCTGCTTCCACATATTTTTTCGTCATCCTGCTCTGCTTTTGAGGACATTTGTTCCACATAACTTCCCAAACAAATAGACAGATAAACTGGCTCACTTGATATATTATCATCTGATGTAAGCTCAGCGATATGTAGGTCTATGTGTGTCTTCTGACGAATAAGTGACGAGAAACGGCAATCATTTAATGCAAAAGACATGTTTTACAGGATTCATTCAAAGTCTTGGAAGTTTGGAAAACACTTCATTTTATTGGTTATGTTTCCAAGGTTAGGAATATTCTTTAATTTGAATATACTCTTTGAAAAGCGCTTGATTTTCACACTCACTCATGTGAACCGAAATGAATTTAATATTTGAAATGAAACGATCCTCAGATGTGATGACAAATGCTTTGAGAGTCTGGGCATTTTTTACTTTAGGCTAAAAGTGTTTCACTCATAAAAAGCTGTTAGAGTTAGAAACAGTGACACCATTGAATATTTTGTCCACCAGAGAGCACTGACAGGTTTATTTTATTTTTGTTTATGTGAAAAGACGAACATCTGTTGACCAATCGTTTGTTAACGGCTTCTTTTTTTTCCAAAATATCAAATGCTGATATAATGATATAATAAAAATCCACTTTGAGTTTGGCTCTACACACACAGGCACGCACGCACACACGCGCACACACACACACACACACACACACACAAACACACACACACACTCACTCACTCGTACCTATCCTTCGTCCATTGTCCACCCCTCCTTCACCTCCCATTTCCATCTTTTCCCATCTCTCTCTTTCTCTCTCTCTCTCTCTCTCTCTCTCTCTCTCTCTCTCTCTCTCTCTCTCTCTCTCTCTCTCTCTCTCTCTGTCTCTCTCTCTCTCTCTCAGACAGCTGTTGTGTTGAGGTTACAGTACACCTTGTGGAGGGGCCCTCCCTTTCATCTCTCCCAGCGGTTTTATGGTGCTGTGTGAATGTGCTAGGCTTTTTAATTAGGCTCTGCACCCAGACAGGCCCCAAGGCTGAGGCAGCGCCACTCTGTCTGAAGCTCACTCACTCCCTCTCTCCGTTCCTTCTCTCTTTTTCTTTTCTCTCTATCTCCAGTGTGTCATCTTCCGTAATCCCTAACTCCGTCCCTCTTTCTCGACAGTGCTTTTTCACACCATATATCCACAGATATCCTCTTTTTCTCTCTTTCAGCACAACAAGCCTCTGTACTCATTCGAGGACAACGCAGACTATGTGTATGACGTCATGTGGTCGCCAGTACATCCTGCGATCTTCGCTGCCGTGGATGGCATGGGCCGCTTAGACCTGTGGAACCTCAACAATGACACTGAGGTGTGTGTGTGTGTGTGTGTGTGTGTGTGACTACACTGAATATAGGTCATTAGGGGAGTGTTTTTTGTGTCATGCCTTTGTATGTTGATGTGCGTGTGTGTGTGTTTGGTGTCCTCAGGGCCTGTTGCTGGGCCTCAGCCCGAACCGCACAACCAAACACCCAAGCCTTTTCCCTCCCATCAACCCCTCCACACACACACACAAACGATTCAAGATTTCCCTGTGGGCGTTTCCCACAGCCCTCACTTTAAATCAAATTGGGTGACAGCTCCTCATCCCAGCTCCCACCCAGACGTCCCGCTAACATTCCTTCAACCCCTGTCCAACATTCAGGCAACCTCAGGACCCTACCATCTCGTCTCATCTGCCTCCCACACTCTGTTCCATCAGTGAAGTGCACAGATGTGCAAGAGACCACGAGAAGAGAGCCTCAGCCCTCAGTCCGCAGCTCCATGCTGGAGATGGAAATAATAAAAAGGAGAAAGATCAGAGTTTCTCCTGCTCTGTGGGGTATGATTTATTTTCAGAAGAGAGTGTTCCGGCCGGTGCAGAAAATATCATCTTATTATTCAGTTTAATTATAAACAGTGTAATATATAATACATATATAGTTAAAATAATAATAATGATACCTGTTTTTCCATCTTGGTCAAATCATCTATTATTCTACAAATCATGTCCGATTGTTTGCAGTTTCGTATTGATTAAAGGAATAGTTTTTCGGAAAAATAGAAGTGTATTTCCCAAAATGTTGAACTTTTCCTTTAAGGAAGAAAAAGTTGCATTATAGTGAGCAGATATCTCTAGCCATGAGTCTGACAACCATACTTTTTTAGCAACTGAGAGTGGGTACCAAAGCTTTGATCACTCAGGTAAAAGTCGGGATAAAAGGATCCATTCTCCTTCTCTCTTGGTTTCCATGGAGACAACACCCACAGTGCCGTCAACCTTACTGCATCTCTACAGATGCTCTCCTCCCTCTCTGATAATGCCGTTTCACGCCTTCTTCTCCTTATTTTCTTGCAGCCCTGTCGTACCGTCCACAAGTAAAATTCACTTCTCATTTTATGTTACATCTGAGTTTTATCTGTCTCTTTTATTTTTTCTCTCTTCATGTTTTAACTCCGACACCCTCCACTGATCTCATCACTAGCGCTGGGTCTTCCCTCTGCATCACAGATGACAATTTTCCCATGGATCCCTCAACAGCGGCCTTCTCACAGACAGAGGAAGAGCTGGTTATCGACGGCCTAACTCGGCTAACAATGTGCTTTATGAGAAACATTCGCTCAGACACACGCACAAACGGATGTACCAAACACATGCACACACATTCACTCATACACAGTCGGTCTAATAGCAACAGACGTCCATTGTTGCCATCATATTAAAAACACACATAACGACACTAACGGAGCAGTGCGGCGCGCCTGGTTCTCATTTCCAGCACACGCACACAGACATATACAGCCAATTTAAAGAGCTCAGTTCAGATCCACTCGGGCGGAGCGGTGGAAGCTAGCAGGCTAATGGCAGTCAGTCTGTGGTTAGCACTGCTTTAAATACGCAGAAGCTCGGTGTGTGAGGCGACATGATGCCAAGGCCTCTGTCTCCACTGGTGACATGTGTCAGACTCGCCTGCCACATGTCAGGAACAGTTTATGGAAACGCTGCAGATGGTTTTAGGTTCTTGAAAAAGGTGCAACACAACACTGCTGTTTACTAAAAAATAGCAACAGCTTACACACAACAGCAAACATGAGCCGTTATTATACAGTAAACAACACCTTGTGTGTCCACAGATGAATAAGGAGTCGTAAATGTGACAGCTTTGTTTGTCTAACCTCCTGAGTATTTGGATACAGTTGTGCTTTCAGTGTAGTAAACTTGTTCTGTTAATTAGACTATAATGGCATAATTCTCCCATTTTCCAATAAACATTAAGAAGAATAGTTTTAACTTTAATTAGGGTCATTAAATAAAAAGAAATAAGCACTCAAGAGACATGGTGTTATTGTGAATTTCTTTTAGATTAACTGCTTTGTAGCTAACAAACAAACTCACTCACATTCAGCAGGCTACGTTTATCAACTAGGAAAATTTAAAATGTCAAATTTAAACAGCAACTGTAACCGACAAAACATAACTTGCTTGCAGAGGGTCAGGCTGGAGGTGGTGTTGTTTTTATGGATGTACTGTAGGGTTTTTATAAAGGTTTATGTACCTCATTAGAAGCTCACATTGGTATTTTGATGTATTTCCAAAGAGCACAGTGTGCTGTAGTCCTCTCACTCCGAAACAGGAATGAGTTCTGATGGGTCTCATTGTTGTTTATCATACATCTCAGTTTACATGTAAACGTCTGATTTGCACAATTGTAATGTGAACTATATGTGGATACCTTACAATATTGATACAAAAACTGAACATTTGTTATTTGTTTAAATTGTTGTCCGCCAGGTACCAACTGCTAGTGTGACCATTGAGGGTGCTTCAGCCCTCAACAGGGTCCGCTGGTCGTCAGGGGGGAAGGAAGTGGCTGTGGGCGACTCAGAAGGCAGAGTCTGGATCTATGATACTGGAGAGGTACTGTACAGATAATAATCTTCATCTCATGTTGATACTTGTATTTCTACTAGAACACCTTAACATACTTTAATGTTCAAAAAACATTTCATTCTCGTATTGTATGAATATATCTGTATATACCCTCTGTCTGAAACGCTGTTTTAGAGCCTGTCTCTTTAATCCTCCCTGACGAAAAAGCCCAGTCTGCTCTGATTGGTCAGTGTTTCTGCATTTTCGACATCTGGGCCTTCTACCTATATATATATATATATATAGTATAGTTGTGACATCCCAACCGTACAGAAGTCCTGACGGCTCGTTTAAAGTCACAGTTTCTGAATACAGGCTGTGTACATTTCTCTGTGGATTGAGCGTTTTGATACTTTCACAGTATTTATATAGCACCTCCACCTGCATTATAATGGAAATAAAAGACATGGAAAATTTACAATATGGAACCTTTAAAGTGGACGGCACTGTCTTTCATGTGCTCATGTTGTCATGTACTGTATAATGTGAGGCATTGCACAGATGGTGGCAACTTATTTTTCTTGGTGACGGACAGAATCTAGAATCTAGAATCTATCTATTTAATATATTTACTGTTAATAAACATGCTGCATGTCTGTGAGCAGAACCGTTTTTGGTACCGGGAAATATGGACAGAGGGAGCACTAGTTTTAGTCCCTTCCGAATATTAACTGTGACAAATTATATACTAATTATATATTAGTGTTGTACTCAGTGGATTCTTGAAGAGCAGGCCGACACATAGACAATATATTACCTTATATGAGAAACACCTAAGTTTATTGTTGATGCATTCACTGCAATGCATGTAGCTCGTTTTTCTCACAGGTTTTATTTTCAATCAAACATTTAATTTCACTCTAGGTGCCAAAAGCATGAGTGAACTACAATGACCAAAATTTATTTCACTGTTGCAATTAGATTCAAGATTCAATTCAATTTTATTGAGCAGGCAAAGACCACACTCTATGACTTATTTATAATTTATACAGACCCAACAATTCCTCCATAGAGTACAGTGGCAACGTAAACCTTCCCTATTACAGGCAGGAACGTCGGACAGACCCAGCTCTATGGAGAACGGCAAGACAGACACAAAGACAGAAAGAGACACACTTCCAGAGATGCAAGCAACCACAAAAGTAACAATGACTATAGTGATAGCTAAAGCAATGTAAATATGACTTATCAGAGTATCAGCAGCAGGATTATCCCACGGCAGACTAGGCCTATAGCAGCATCATTAAGCAGAACAAAATCAGCTTAAAAAAATAACATTGCTAAGGGCTTGTAAGCCCTAGCTGTAAGCTTTATCAAAAATGAAAGTTTCAAGTTTACTCTTAAATATGGGGACAGTGGCCCTCATTTATCAAACGAACGTACGGCAGAAAAACATGCATACGACCATTTCCTGGCAAACTTCTGCATTTATCAATTTGGACGTGAGCGGGAGCTACGATCAAATCTCACGTCAGGTCTGAGATCGTGTACGCAAATTTCAGCCTGTGTATTTGCGGTGCAGCACAGCAAAATCTGGCTGAAAATAATGAACAAACCTCAGCTGTCATTAAGCATAAGCAGTCAGATATAAAGAACAGATCAAAACGGATTCTTAAAACGCATAGAAAAAATAAAAATTGTGGTTGGAGCAATTGATTGTACTCATTTGTGTCTGAAGGCACCATCCATGAATGATTACGCATTCATCAATCGCCAAAACTACCGCTCAATAAATGTACAGGTAATTTGTGATGCCAAGCTATCGCTTTTAAACGTGGTGGCCAGGTGACCAGGGGACACACACGATTCTTTTATATTTCAAAACAGCTCGGCTCCAGCCCCCCGCGACCCCGACAGGGACAAGCGGTTGAAGATGTATGAATGAAAAGGAAAGCGCACTGCAGAGCCAAAGTCATCTCCTCGGTTGGTGACTACCCTCGATAAATTGCATTAAATCAAACAACGTATCAGATGATTAACATCTTGGTATGGTTCTTCTAGGTGACAAAGGTTATCCTCTAATGGAATACCTAATAACCCCGCTGGCAAACTCCGCTACAGAGCAGGAGTGCAGGTTCAGCAGTGCGCACACACGCACACGGGTCACAGTTGAGCGCTGCTTCGGGTTGACTGCCTCTGTTATTCTTTTCCATACAGCGTCTTTATGGGCCCCTTTTATTCCACTCTTAAGACTGACAAAAAGCACATCCTTATTTTGCTCCATCTCGGATGTCACGATGCCGATCTGTGTGTCGGAAAAGTTTCTTTTCTAACCAGTGTTTCTTCTCTCCGTGTTTGACCTCAGTGGGCGAGGCCTCCGAACCAGGAATATTTAAGGGCGTAGCATGTTAATGACGCCGCATTTACCAAGGCCCGCTCATTCGTACGCTGAGATTGGTCAGATACGAATGTTTCATAAATCACACGAGGGTCCTTTCCTACGACCAATTCTGCGCTCAGATCTGTGCCCGTTTTTACACAAGATTAATAAATGGGGGCCAGTGTCTGTATTTCGAATAACACTTGGGAGTTGGTTCCACAGGAGAGGAGCTTGGTAGCTGGAGGCTCTGCCTCCCATTCTACTTTTGGAGACTCTAGGAACGACAAGTAGCCCTGCATTATCAGAGCGCAGCGATCTAGTCGGGTAATACGGTACTATGAGCTCTTTAAGTTACGACGGAGCCTGACCAATAAGAGCTTTGTAGGTAAGGAAAAGGATTTGACATTTTATTCTTGATTTCACAGGTAGCCAGTGCAAAGAAGCTAATACAGGAGAAATATGTTCTCTTCGATTTGATTTAGTCAGTACACGAGCTGCAGCATTTTTGGACCAAGATGTAGGCTACTACAGTAGATTGAGAGATTTTAGCGGCTGAATTTTTTTTAAAAATTAAACCTCAGTTACAATGTATCAGTCATCCCTCCCTCCATCCTGATTCTACCAAAATATTCTGCCATGTGGTGGGAAAACTGATGCAAATAATAACATTGTGTATGTAATTTTAACTGAATCATGATTTTACAAATATATACTTGCAGTTGCTTGAGTGTTTAGAGTTCATGCTGTAGTCTTGTTATGTTTCATGTATTTGGTCCATTGATGTTGGCGAAAGACATGTGCGAAAAGAGTAGAAATAAGTGCATTTTCTTTCACAGTAAAACCTCCACGTGCACCACAGCGATCATTTTAGGTCTTTTAGCTCTGTATGTTTACCCAACTGTCAGCATTGGCATGAATGTACGTGTTTGATTTTCTTTCCCTTCCTCTTTCGTGTCCCTATAAAATGGCCTCCACATGACTTTGCCATCACCACAAAGCGGCCAACCACCCTGCCTGTGCCTGTACGTTCTCTCATGTTTGGAGGGCTCTGGTTAGGATCCCCATGTGAGGGCGCATTAGCCTTGCCACTGGGCTAATTTTAGCATCTTTCTGTTGTGTGGTTAAGTTTGAGAGAGGCTCGGCTGAGCTGGTGGCTTCCACGCTGGGTTAATGGTAACGAAGAGTCATCAATAAATGTGAGCGGGGGTTGAAAGGTTTTATGACTCTAAAGAGGAGTGTGTATGTGGTGGTGGTGATGGAGGTATTTCGTTCACTAGAAGCTCCCCCAGTATAGCTCAAACTAGGAGCAGCATGTGCAATAAAGAGATGCCAGCGGTTCCATGGGACCAACTGCAAACCTTGAGATGGTTCCAGGAAAGCAAAATACATTTATTTCAGTATTATTTTACTCAGTACAAACTAGCTTTAGGTCATTTATCAGCAGGGTTTAGGACTGTTTTGGTAAGTCCTCCACTGGTGCAAATTATAAAACAAGTCTTTCAGATGTCCTCCATGGGAAGAAAACCTAAAATGTGCTTTTTAAAGCCTGACACTAAATCCCACACAATTTCTTTGACACTTGAGCTTCTTGGAGTTAAAATGCAGCTAACACTGAAGTCACTCAGGCACCATATACATGATGTTCTGGTGGAGCCCCCTGCTGCGGCCAGCCCAGCTCTGTGGGGGGTTGGGGAGTGGAAGGGGGGGTTGGCAAAATGGCTGCCTTTAATTACAGCCTGACCATGCAAAGCGGTTACAGACAGCTTGGGTGGCAGCCGCGACTTCTGTCCCACTCATTCCGACTCCCACAGTGTACAACTCCAGCTAAACACTTACAGAGCAACAACATTTAGTCTCACATCCTGTATTAGCCCTTTGGACAGTGTGGTTCATATTTATTTTTAACCATGCTAGCAGCAGACTCTAATAGGACTGGATTCCATTACAATGCATACATTTCATGTCACATTGGCCCAAACTTTGAGAAACTGTGGGGTTGAAATTGTGAGTGAGTGAACATGCGCTGGCACTCCCACTGCAGCACCAGACTGGGATGAGGATGCTGCGTTTTTTCACAAAGAGCTAATTTCGGTCTGAGCACTGCTTCATTTTAGTTGTTATTTTCATCATTGTCCCCCTGTGGCATCATTAATAAAATAGGCTTGAATGAAAATAAATATGTTAATGCATCCTCAGAGATGATTCATTGGTATATTATATATAAATATATATATATATATGTACATAACAATACACTATGCAGATGTATCCACCCAGAGCTTAATGTTACCTGTGTTTCTCTGATGTTTCTTACAGTTGTCAGTGACTCATACCGACGACTGGGCGCGTTTCGCTCGTACCCTGATGGAGATTCGTGCCAACCGGGCGGATGGCGAGGAGGAGGGGCCTATGGAGCTGGCTTCATAGAACAGGACTCCGAACCAAAGAGGACGGAATCATAGACCCGAGGGGTGTACTATGAAGTGAGACTTCTGCGTTAACGAGATATGGTGAGCCTTAAGAGCCAGAGTCTAAACCTGACTAGATCGCCATGGTAACTTTTGCTGAACAAGGTTATTATCAGAGTTCCAGAATAAAATCGACTATAAAAATCGACAACCATTCACTGATCTACTTCCTAGAAAATGGCTTGTCAAATCCCATAGACGTAGGTGCCAGAGCAGTACGAATAAATCGTCTGGAGTTTCCTGATGATCTTCGCTGTGAGTGATAATGATACTCAGTTATATATGTGCAAACTTGTTGAGCCGTATGTTACTAATGCCACCAAACAAAGCTGTGCAGTTAGAGTAGTGCAGAAAAGCTGAGCGAGAGTACTGTATGCAACATATACCAGTTGTTCTTGTTCCTGCCCTCACTGAACTGAATATTTGTTGTGTTCTTTGGTCATTTCCGACAATTTCTCTAAGAGGAGCCTTCAATAAAATCCAAGGTAGCATATATTAATAGTTTACTATATTATTAACCACCATAGTGCAGTATAATTTGTTCTTGGGATTCCCTAGGGTCATAAATGCTGTAGATTGAACCCACACATCACTGGAGCCTCTGGGAACATGAGGGCGATTTCATTAATAGTAAGTCCTTTCACAGCATCAACTGTGCAGTCTGTTGGAGCCCCCCCTCCAGTCCTCCTCTCATCTGTTTGTTTCAGGTTATATTAACGCTTTAAATTTTACACATCATCTATACACTAAAAGAATGATGAAGGCAAAGCAACGACATACCATTTTGGATTATGTTTTTATGCTTGGTCCCGATTTGCTGCCAGGTCGAGCCGTTCCTCTTGACTGAAGTAGGTTACACATGATCGGTCCATTTTGTGCAGAATACTCAAACGACGTACCACCCCCCATCCCCCTTTATGGGAATGCGCAATTAGCCTGATGAAGAAAACCTGAGACAGTTGATAACCGCCATTGTGACACTCCAGTCAGCTAACTCAAAGACAAGCCTGGCTCTGTTGAACTTGCTACGTAGTACGCTCCTCTGGTGGGCTTTTATCTGTGTCACTGTAGCATGTGTCTCGACCAGTTTTGTTTTGTTTTTTCTTCACATTTACGTACATGTTCCTGTCTGCTCCAAGCAAGTCTGCGGTTTTTATTACATTTACTCTTCTGTAAATGCAAACCGTCTGCTAATGGTTAAAGTCGACCTACTACTTACTGATTTGTCCGCCCTTATTTCTTTCTTTAATGACTTAAGGTGATTGTTGCTTGCAACCAGTGAGCCTACAGTGTGTGTATATATATATATACAGTGTGTGTATATATATATATATATATATAAATATATACAAAGCAGCAGTCTTATAGCCTTATGAAGATGTGTACTGTGGCGATGCTTTGCACTATCGTAAAAATAAAGCAGGGTCCATAGACTAGTCATGTATTGTTTACAAAACGTCATGTTCACTTTATGTTGTGCTTCTCTTCTCTGTATAATGTCTGCATGCGACACATTCCTGAAATATTCCAGATGCATAAACACGGGAGTTATTACGTGACGTTTCCACACATGGGGCTTCGTTGCTGCTTTATGTCGGTGTTTAAGGGTGTCAGAAACTGAATTAAGTGTGGTACTGGCACCTTGTTCTGAACGAGAGCAACAACTGTATGTTCTTTAATGGGACTGTTAATTATCAAGAGGTATATTGTAATGCAGAGTGCTGGCTGTTAAACCTGCTATGTCTACTATTAAAACATAGCTGATGAACTGTCGTCTTGCTTTTTCTTTCACCGCTCAACTGGGAATGAAAAATGAAAACTCCAGCATACACGCAGTTTACTAATTAAAGTTTTTCTTGACTCTCGGTACACATGTTGCTGCCATACGCACAGTAAGGCACGGTTATTACACACCATATGTAACTCCTACATTCTCTATACTGTACAATTTTAAATACACATTCATGACACACTGCAGAACTGCAGTCTGTCTCTCAGATATTTACACATCTGCATACATTTAGACCTGAAGCCAAACACCCAACAGTAAACATTATGTACATCCAGAATGTTACTGTGCGTCTTTACATTCAAGTATTTTTTGGTCATATTCTTGATACATTTGATCAAATGAGCATAGAATTGAAAGCAACTCAGGGCCAAAATAGCTGTACAGATATGAAAATATTTCCCTGTATTTCCCATATACACAGAAGTGCAAGTGCTTTTGGTTATAAAGCAACAAAAGGAAGACACTGGAAAGAGCTGCAACTGTATGAAGTGTTTTGATAGTATATTCCAGAAAAGGCTAGCTTCTGCCAGCCCTTCTGCTTCCTGTGTGCATAATACTGTCTACTGAACCAGCAGAACTGTATGAAAAACAAAACCACATTATTATACTACTCTATACAATGTCAATCAAAGGTAAAACAAATACTGCACAAGTCCTACAAAGAGTACCCATACTGATCGCCTCACTAATCCACATGGTTGCATAGACCATATATACAGTATATAAATAAATATATATATATATATATGGTTATAATATGAAAAAAAAAGTTACACACACACACACATACTAAACAGGAAGGTTCAGGGGGTGCTCGCACTGGAGGGGGGCGCTGCTCCTTCTGCTGCTGCCGACGCTGCCTTGTAGCGTGGGAGATGGAGCCCAAACTTGTTCTCGATGCCAGCGAACGTGGCCACGGCCAACCTGAAGCCTCCGATGTGGTCGGGGTTGGGCGCCGGCAGGCTGATCCGAGACTTAGGGGTGGGCTCTGAGCCAGCCGGCTTTCTGCGGTGTGGAGAGAGAGAGAGAGAGAAAGAGAGACGGGAGGAGGAAGCCAGAGGCACAGTGAGAAAGAGAGTTGAATTAAGAAGGAAAAGAGAAAGGTGAGGAGCGGTAGAGTCACAGCGCAAGATGTTTTTTTAACCAAATAGGGGAGAAAGTGAGCCTGCACAACAGTTTTATTATTATCGTTATCACATCTTGAATTAATATTATCATGTTCAACACTGTTCACCACAGAAATAAACATCTTAATAGAAAATCATAAGAGGAGCATTTCTCCCTTGAAGCAGAACAAATCAAATCCCTCATTGATTTCACATCTAGCATTGTGATTGGCTGCCAACAAGGACAGCAAAGCACAGCTCGCCCAAAACCACCCTTCATTTTCATTGGATCTGCAGTTGATTTTGTTTCACTGCGAGTCTTTGGAAGAGAGGGAACAACATGTAGAAGCCATGAGCCATCCAGTGACACACGTGCAAGAGTAACACAGCTGCACTGAAGCACTTTCTCAGTCCCTCTAAGAGGTTCGCCACTTCACTTCACCACCTCACTGGACCTTTTTAACTTTAGAAGATGAGTGAATTATTCCTGAGTGACCTATTTTGAGGAAGAAAAAGAGCGTGTTTCAATCTCAGGAGTGGGGAAAGTACATGTGTAAGTCAAATGGGAGCTGCCTGCCCTGATCACCGTGCTGCAAAAAACTCTTGAGTTTGAGAAAATTGTCACATCCAGAGCTCTGAGTGCGAGCTTCAGTCTGTGAGCTAATGTGCACAGAAATTATTTTTGGTCTTAAGGCATTTCTTTCTCTCTGGTAGAGGAATGAGGACACACACACAGAGAGCAGCAACAGAATGTTGAAATTAACCCTATTGTTCTGGAAGCAGATGGTCTTTAATCAGAGGATGAACTAGCTGTGATATTGTGCCTTCAAAAACACACAGAAGAAATAGGTTTTTATATTGTGTCACTGGGAGATAAAGGGATGGGGTGGTGTGAGTTTTGTAATGACGGCTTCAACAACGTTACATTGAAAATTAGGCTTGTTGGAAAGGTTACAGAGGTAAGAGAGAATGTGACTTACTGTCCTCCAAAGTCGACATAGAACCAGCGCTGCAGGAGTTCATAAGTCACCAAGGTCACTCCAAACTGAGGCGAGGATCTGAACACACGAGCTGCAGGAAGGGGTAGAAATGAGTTTTTTTCAATGAACATGTTTGCTTATCAACACAAGGTTTGGTTTCAGAAGTCTCTAAAAAATACATTTAAATAAGTTAATAATGTTAATGCTGCTTTTAGCAAATATCAAATCATTTCATTATAGTAATGGTAATTGTATTTAAGAACAAAATGGAAACACGTAGCTTTTATTTACGAAACATTTAGCCATCCCAAACTGGATTACAAAATTACAAAACACAGCTGATTATCACATATCTACATACCCCTAACCCTAACCCTAACCCTAACCCTAACCCTAACCCTAACCCTAACCCTAACCCTAACCCTAACCCATACTACATGCATCTTCCAGTTATACAAATGAAAAGAAACATCAGTTACAGTGACATTATATGAAGTTACACATCATTTCAAAACTGAAAATCTTTGAATAAATCAGTTTAGTTTTATCTAACCAAATAAAGTATTGAGGAGCGACAATACTAAATAGAATACATTTTATTTACCACTGAGATTGCACACTGAACAAATATGCTTTTGTATGCAGTCAGTGTAAAAATATCATTAATCTACCCTTAACATGTTTATGTTATGTGTTGAAATGATGTTAAAACAATGATGTTTTCTGCAGCAGGAGTTGGGCCTCTTCAGCTACATAGCAGGGTGAATGCAAATGTTTATGTGAACCGCCTTCTGCAACAGGCAATCCCTTCACTGCAATTGTCTTCCAATCAGCTGCAATTTTCATGCAGGACAATGCCCCCTGTCACACTGCAAAACAGGTGGAGCAGTTCCTGGAAGCTAATATTGAAACAAAGAAATGGCCAGCCCAGAGTCCAGATCTAAACCCCATAGAGAATCTCTGGAAAATCCTTGGCAGCAAAGTAATAGCTTAGAAAATCACTGCAGTTATCGACTATGGAAGAGACTGAAGAAGAATGGACCAAGATCAAACCAGAGCAGTGTGAGAAACAAGTGATGTCTTCCTATTAATTTTTTAATCCTATAGCCCTGAGAAAACATTGTTTAAATCTTCTCTTCCGACACAATGGTGACTGTTCTCTTATTTTGCTCACTGTGTTTTTCTCAAAATAAAGATTTTTGTTCAAGTGCCTTGGTTATTTAAAAAAACATGCTAATACAGCAGTGGTGGAGCCACATTGGATATTCTATCAAATACTGAACAAGAAAAAATAACAGTACTTCAGAATAAATAAAGTATATATAATTTGCTCTCTAATTTTGATCTTCAGTGTAGATTAACCCCCCCCCCCCCCCCCCCCCCCCTTTTCTCTCAGGCTGCATACGGCTTAACAACCTCCACCAATAAGGCAGGGTAACTTGTAAGAAGCCCGAGAAGTGAGACACAGGGCAAAAGAGTGAAATAATACCTTCATCATTAGCTGTTGGCTTTAGCGAACATTACCTTCAGCTCCTTTCCAGAAAGCCCGAGGTCCCTCTTCTCTGAGAATCTTCCAGAAACAGTCCACCAGCCCGTTGTAGGTGGTCTGACCGGCACGTGCCGCCACCTGTAGCCTGGTCTTGATCACATCAGCTGGGGTCACCAGAGAGGCCGCAGGCATGCCTGGAGAGAAGAATGCGCAAGCTGTTTAGTCGTGTGGTGCTTTTCTTTTTTAAACAGTTGGATGTGTTTGATTCTAAATACAGCGGAAATTTTAAATCAGTCCCAAACAAATGACATGATTTGTAGAAGGTAGCCATCAGCAGTTGAATGAAACCTTGCATAACTGCATCTGATAGAGTGGTTTCAGCGTTCTTTGTTCCCTCTTTTAAAGCACATCATTTTGGATCTTGACCATATTGTAGGAAGTCACACACATACACTGTACACAAGTCACATACATACACTGTACACAAGTAGGGGCCAGTTCCTTTCACTTCACTCTCAACCAATCCATACCACCAGCGAGGCCATTATTTAATCTCTACCTTTTTTCTTCCTTTCCTCCCTCCTCCGTTTTTCTAACAGCCATTTGAATGGGGCCACACAATGGACGGTAATGAGAGACATACACACTGTGCACTGTGTGCCGGTGAAAGTGACGGGATGACTGAAGGGAGTGACTGCAAAGCCCCCACTCCAGCCACTTCAGCCATGAATGGGCTCAATCATTGATGACTCGGTCATTACCATCATCTGCCCTCTTGACGATTTATTCTGACTTCTTGGTTTTTGTAACGGCCAAACGAGCTATTCAGCAAGCCTAATCAACTCAGCATTAGGTAGCAGACTGGCACCCAGTAGAGACTGACCACCTGCACTGAACTGAGGAGAGGGAGAGGGAGAGGGAGAGGGAGAGGAGATGAGAGGAGAGGAGAGGAGAGGAGAGGAGAGGAGAGGAAAGGAAAGGAGAGGAGAGTTAGAGCTGATGAGAAACTCTGACTTTCCAAAAGCAAATGTAATTATAAAAAAAAACAGTTTTCAATTGCCAAACGATGGCACAGTTGTATATCATATTAAACCAATTATGCTGTCTTTTTAGCATGGGCATGCCAAAAATAATCATAAACATGAACACTCTCCCAAATCCAAAAACTAGAAAGTATAGAGAACTCAAAATCGGTCATATCATCAAGTACAAAGTGTGGAGCTGCTCCGTAGACAGTGAATTGGAAAAAATATTACAGATGAAACTGAGAGCACTCAGGGGAACGTTCTGGAGTTCATGGGTGCATTTGCTGTTTCAGACTTGAGAACGATTCAATAGAAAAAAAATCTTTGGTGTAAAGCTTTGGGTGTAAGAAAGAAAGCAAACACAAAATCAGTCTCCCATTCATTGTTTATGGAGCAGCTCCAGACCTTTAAACTTGATGACATCACAAGTTTGAGACTCACTTCTCTGGTTTCTGGCTTCGAGAGAGACAGAGCAGCTCATGTTCATAAATAGTGACTGAACTTTCCTAGGCCCTGGAAATAATATATTGGAATTCTTAAGTTCCCCTTTAGCCCTTTAAGTTTTGTGCTGGGATGGTGTAAAAGGGGTGAAACTATTATTTTCATCACAGATTCATTATTTTCCTGTCTTAATCACAGTATATGGTACGATGTTAATTTTTATTTATAAAAAATTAAGGGGCTCTCAAGGGGCTTTACAATCTGCACACCATACAACACCCTATGTCCTTAGATACTTGATTCGGATAAGAAAAAACCCTTGTTGTTGATTTGCTGCGTTTCTTGACTGCAGCCAGAAAAGCTTTAAAGTAATGCCAGGATGTGAATCTTGTTGCCCCCCGTGCTTGTGCTTTGTTTTGTTGCTCTTGTCAAAGCGTCTTTGAGCACCTGCAAAAGCGCTATATTCATTTGATGTATTATTATTATTATTATGTGTGTGTTCTTATGCACGCTATACATAAAAGGACCCATTCGTAAAAACAACTTGCTCCATTTTGAGAATAATGGTCAAAGACTCCACAGGGTACCCTCAACACTGATATAAAACAGAGAAAAGCAGAAAACAGTCAGATTTTGTCAGCCAATGAGATTTTCTTTTCTCTAAAATACAAAAAGCAAAAACACACTTGTGAGCCTCGACTCTGTGTGTAACGTAGTGTCTTTCCAGCATGCCTCTACTGAACGTTAGACAGCCAATCACCAGCATTAGATCTTGCTACAAGCATGGTGCATGCTTATTGGCTCACTGATTCTGATGAGATTGACTCCTTAGGTATTGGAATTTAGCATTGAATGACAACGCACGATGCTATGGATGCAATTCGGTGGCTGCCTAAAAGTAGCGATGCACTGCACCCGGCCCTACGAAAGATTTAAAAACACGGATGCTCTTTACACCTCGTAGCGAATACGGCCACACATTGACTCCATAAGTCTTTCTCACATACAGAGCTAATGCAAGTTAGAGATGACCAACACTATGTTCTTCACAGACCAGAGTAATGACTAGCTAAATAATTCTGTGCAAACTGAGCGTGTAATTCAATTTCCTGTGCTGACTGTAAAACACTAATTGCCAGAATGCCATAACCGCTGATAAATACATGTGAAAGAGGGATGATAAATGTGTCGAAGTAACGAAAAAAATAAAGAAATCATGAGGCTCGTTTCAGCTCGGAGTCTGTGGGCCGTGGCTGCCAGTCTTGTGGTGAGAAACCAGAGAAAAAATGGAGGAGGGAGGCAGGATTTATGATTTTTCCATGTTGTGCTATGCCTCTGTGTCAAAAAGAGAGTGCTGCTGACACATCTCTGAGGATTCAAAACAAATATTAAGTATTTTATGCAAATGTCCTTAAGTCTTTTAACATGGCAGAGGGGTGCTGCCCTGTTATTAGTGTTTACTTAAGGGATAAATCCAATTTTAAAACTTTGCTTGGGATCATATTTTCATGCAGAGGATAAAGTCGTTAAGTCCTCAGGGGATGTTGGTCTTCTTGGCCTCTTTGCTCGCTGTTATGACTAACCTACAGTACAGACAGGACTCTTGCATTCTTGCAAGGTGAACATGCATAAAGTATGCACAAGCATGTTTGTGCTTTTCCCTTCATGTGTATATGTGCATGTCCAATGTATTAGGGTTGGAAGGCTTCCCTGATGGCCTGGTTGGCAGGCATCTGAGGCGCTTCCCTGCTGCTGAGCTCCAAAACCCCAGTCCCCAATCACTGAGCAGTGCTCTAATTAGCAGCTACCGCCATGGAGCCTGCGGTCAGAGGCTGCCTGGCTTCCAAACTCTGAGCTCTGCTACTGTTACTGCGGCCCGTGGAGAGTGAGACCTGCTCTCACACTTTGTTCAAAAGTGGACCAGACTACAGATTTTCATTAACTTCAGTGCTCTACACATTGCCTCAGAGACTGAAGCTTTTTTGGCTCACTATGAATGGTCAAATTATTTTACAAGACAAAACACTGTGTTTCAAGTTATGGACACACTCTAAAAAGATTAACTTTTAACGTGCAATATGAGATTGTTGATTGCGCCTGGCATCATGAGATTCATTCATAATGATAGTAATGTCTAGAGAGTAAGAAAACGCAAAGGCAAAAGAACCAGAAATGCTGACCAATCCGAGCGGACTGGGCTTTTGTCGAGAGAGGGGCTTAAAGAGGCAGGCGCTAAAATGGAGTGTTTCAGTATGAGAAAATAACATGTTTTTTTGAACATTAAAGCATGTAAGCATGCTTCAAGTATGAACCTGAAAATTAGCACAATATGGGACCTTTAAACCTCCATAGTGCTGGATGCACAAAATGAATGATGTTTACTCACTACATACGGTCTCAACAGCACCAGATGAATGACACTACCGATTCCAGAAAGCACACATAGATGTATTTGATTTTTAGTCCAGGATCTCTTGGGTACAATTCTTGCACAGCTTTGTTTATGTTATCTGTCTACTTAAAATTGACCTTTACCTCTAAACTTGAAGTATAACGGCTGAAGCTTTTTACCTGCCAGCGCTCCAGCAAACAGCATCTTGGCTGGCCCTATCCTTCCGTCCTCGTCACTGAAGTAAGCCTTTAGGTGGGCGTAACAGGGGAAGTAGATGGCTGAGAAGGGGATATCCCGAAGGAAACAGGCCTTGGAACCCTAGTGAAAGACAGTCAGAGGACATTTGGGTCATATATATTAAAAGTTGAATTCTCAGAAAGGGAAAACAAAGACGAGTATAAACAGAGAGGAGTGCAGAGAAGAAGTGATAGGGCTCATGGGATTCAAACCTTGACTTCTGGCCTGGGTCTGTAGAGATAGATTGTTTTGTTTTTTTGCTAGCCACAATATACAACTACTGTGTGTTCCCAAAACAGATATTCAAGCATCAACTGATGTTACCGCCAAAGAAACTACTCCCAAAAGACTCTTGGAAGTCTTATAGCAGAGTGAAATATCGACCGCAACATGCCAAACAAATCATGTATCTCCATATGCAAACGCTCTGTGTCCTTAGCAGCAGGTGAGGGAGGCAGCTCTGGAGGCAAAGCTGACAGGGAAAAAAAAAAAAATGAGTGGGGGAAAAGCAGAGAAACACAGACTGGCTAACGAAGATGACTCCTTGTCTGCCACTGTAAACAACACTATATCATCAAACCTATTGAGTTTCCTGCTATAGTTCATGCCTGTTGGCCCGCTGCCACCTTTGAGATACAGCAACTACAGACAACAGAAGGCGTTTAAAGAGCTGGGCAGGGTCTCCCTGATTTGGAGAGGCTTCATTTAACTCCTACGGGATAATCCTTTGGTTCCTACACACACACAGACACAAACAGAGAGAGGATTGGCGGATACCTAGGCTATCTCTTTCCCTCTGTTTCCTCTGGCACTTCTTGTCTGCCTGTCCCTCCTGCTGGCTGACTGGGGCCCGAGCAGCTGCTGAAAGCTGGGAGATTCTATCGAGGCAGGACAGACAAGCAGCGTCACAGGGACTGGGACTAGAAGCCTTAATATCAGGGTAATGGTGTTGGGTTGGGTAATGCACTGGCAGAGTGGTGGCTCAGAATGTGTGTACAGAAGATGAAATGAAACGACTCAGTTAAGTAAGGAGATGCCTCTGATTTAACTGAAATACAAAAAGTCCATAAACATGAAACGTCTGGTTGGATATTCCTACACTGACAACTTTCCCCCACTGATGAATGGTGGCGCTAGTGCGTTAGCCACCCTACCAACCAGTAGCTCCACCAGCGTAGGGTGAGCGTCAGGATAATTACCCTGACAAAGGCAGCTCTGTGCCTGGGTGCAGCCCCTCCGGAGCCAGCCCGTCTGGGGCTTGCAGGCTGGAGCTCGTCTCCTCCCCTCTTCCCCTCCACAACCACCACCACCACCACCACCACCGCTACTTCTTTCCCCATGCACTTTGTCTCCCCTCTATGCATGGACTAGGAGACAAACACAATAAAGTATGTGCACTAACATGCGCACATTTACACACTCATATGGGTAATGCAGCATTGAGCAGCGTTCACACAGACAGTTGGATGGAGACAGTATCTATGTGGACACACACTTCAACATACTCATAAATTACTAGCGGCGAACAGAGGAACGAGAGGCAGGTAGACGGAGACAAGAGGAGACGCCGCACTCTGTTACAGCCTTATTAAAAGAACCAAAAGTTTTACATAGAAGTCGTCCGTGCTGACAGGTGGTCACATCAGCAGACAGAAAGAAAGCCACACAGACAAACCCAGGACACACAGAGTGATAAGGGCCAGTGTAGTAAATAACCAGCAGACTGTCAAAATCAAAGTCCTGTCTGAGGAAAGCTAGATCATCATTGAAAAATAGTTTTCTACTTAGAATTTGACAACACAAGTGCCGTCAACTTACTTGCAAATTAATACAGCCACAGGTATGAGACTGACATTTTCACACTTGATTGTGTTTACAGTTGAAGCAGAATGTCCCCTGCCGAGATCCATTGGGACTTATTTATGTAATTTAATTAGAGCTGCTCTGTTTTACCCAGAGGGCTAATGTCCTTGTCTTTTCAGTTAAGCTGCTAATCTTGCTAATGTCTTTCACGCTTGCTTTACAATGCGTCGAGTGCATAATATCATACAACTTTAATATGTTCAATTAGTACATTAGTCATTTTTAGCCCTTTACAATTGAAAAATACCAATTATGGCAATTAAGGTTAAATACAGCTTTTTGCATGAATTGTGTCTTTTCTTAATCTTGAAAACCACATGGAATTGTGGAGGTAAAGTAATGTATAACCGTACAATAGTTAATAGAAATATCACACACGATTTAGTCATAACAGTAGTGAGAAATAACTTAATTGCTGTGAAATTGTGAGGCTGATGACAATAGAATGGAATGGATACTGGACGTCTAACTTGACTTCAGCATTATATAAAATATGCCTGTGGGCTTCCTCCACCATTGTGCCTCTCAATTAAAGAAACGTAAGTTTCAGTTTCAAGTTATGTCTACTTTGCACAAGTTTTATCATCAAAGTAATCAGAAATATCTGTAGTGGCATGACTTTAAACTACTGAGTTCCTTTCTTCGACCTAAGGATTGATTCATAGTTAATATTCCTACTAGTCCATCTCACACCATCCCATCTGGGACAGAAATTAATGAGCAACATGCTTACAATTAAAAATTTGTTTTGTGTGTTTCTGGGGCAGGATTACAGACTGACATGAAACCAACAGATTTCCTATGGGATTATGGCGTTGATGGTAGGTGAAAGTTACTGTGTGATGAGGAGGACATTTTGTCCATCTCTAAATTACCAGAATTATTAAACTCTACTCTCTGATCTTATTGTGACTTGAGCCAAAAATATCAGAGAGAACTGAGAATATCATATTCATTCACAGAATTTTAGTATTTTAGCATCCTAGTTTGCTGCTTTGTAGGATTATGCTACGCTTCATTCTGCACTCATATATAATTTACATATTTCTTCAATGTACATTCTATAAACATCGCAGTTACAATACATTCACAAGCTAAAATTCTGTATTCTCCGTTAGATGCAAGCAGATGACACCAAAATAGACAACCGGCATTAAAATACTGTGAAAGTATCAAAAAACACACTTGAAGAATGATTCGAGGTTCCGACATGTGTACTGTACATGCACCTCTGACCCAAACAATGTTTCTCACCTTGTAAAGCCCAAAGAAGCCAAGGTCCCTGATGACGGACAGGGCGCTGACCCTTGGCCCAGTGGTAATCTCTCCTGCCACCTGCAGACGGATTTTTACGATCTCCAGGGGGTTGGTGAAGATCACCTGGGAGCCACCAGCCTGGAAGAACAGATCAAGAAAAGAGATGTGAATTGAATACTTAAAGTTAAACACTTTAATATATTGGCTATTACGATTTCAAATGTGTTGTCTGAGTTCCTCTAAAGACAAAGTGTTCATTTTTAATATAACACGCTGATTGAATTAAAAAAAAAGACAGTATAATACAATCAAGATTGAAAAAGTAACTGTTATCTTGCTTCAATTGCAGCAATTGATGCAACTTAACAATAGTGCTGCCTCAGCAACCGGCTGCAAAACAAACATGTGGGGAGGAGGAGAGTACCAGGAAATCTGTCAGCTGTTTGTCTTCATCACACGGACCCTGCGGGGACTCTGACTTCTTTTTTTTTCTTCTCTCTAACCTCTCACTTCACACCATTTTCCAAACCTGTACTTGTGAGGGCAACAATACTATAACAAGTTCAGACCAGTTTTTTTTTTGTTTTACCTTTCAGGTCGGCAGGGCTTACAAAGTATAAGATGTAGCTGCTGTGGTAGAGTTACGGCGAGACAAATGGTTAACTGTGTCTAGTCTCGGGAAACATGACGGCATTTCCAGAAGGCTTCTTGATACTGAGAAATGTTTACACTGTTTGAACATTTATATTGGGCGTAAGTGGTCTTTTTCTGACTCGATTTTCTGACTAACTGTTTCCCTCTCTTTGTCTCTCTCCCTTTCTTGCTTTGACCTTCTCTCAAACGATCTCCCTCATCTTCCCTAATATTCTCTCTCTCTTGCTAAGGTTGCCAGTAGTTACTGTAGCGACACGCAAATGGGCGGCACATCGCAATAAGATAGCAATCGGTTGCCATGGCACCGTTTCTATCTTAAATAGGCCTGGTCTGTTTGTTGTTGTTTCTCTCCTTTTCTCCTCCGCCTTCAGTCCCTTCGTTATGAATGATGGATTGTGCTTGTCGCCTCCTGCCTTACGGGAAGGCATCAAGCTCCAATCTGCAACATGGGCTCTTTTTGCTCAATTTCCCTCAGTTTTAAGTGTTACCATATATATTGCCTAGGAGAAGTGAGGGAGGAGGGAGAGACAGAGATCATAATAGTCTCATTGAAGGTGTGTGCAGCCACTTTTTTTTTAAATAACACAGAATATAGTGGGCTACAGCTTCCCTTCCACACTCAACGAGAGGCTGTGCATAGCAGGAGGGCTGCAGCTCTAAAGCTGTTACATCTCACAGCTAACTCTTTATGACTTGTTTTATGGAAATAACCTAGTTGATTACATGCTGGCTAATAACGTGAGCATCGAGAGGCTATTGGCTCTGGTCCCTAGAAGTGGTGGCTGCTTCAATTGGATACTAATGAGACTGGAGATGGAGATGCCGTTTACTCAAGGATAGTAAACAACAACATTGTTCAGAGAGATGAGCTGACAATTAGACCTGACAACATGAGATAAAAGGAATGACAGTGCAGAGCTTTTTGTGCACTTCACCATGCTACGTTCCTACTTAAGCACAGAAAATAACTGGAAAATCTCTGAGAATCCAGGACTAGAGAGGGAGGCGAACAGAAACAAGAGGATCAGACAAATAAACAAAGTGAGCTAATGAGAGAGAGGGGAAGATGTTGAGACAGAAACAGGAGAGGAGAAGTCAAAACTAGAGAAGTGAGGGAAGGTCGAGGTTGAGGTAGAGAGGTTGAGGGTTGTGATTATGGAGTGACAGCATCGGCGGCTCAGTGATGATTCCCAGGTAATTACAAGGCAAGGTGATCCTTAGAAACCTGGGACGTCAGCACCTTATGCACGCATCGCAGCTCCTGGCTAGGTGTGTTTGTGTGTGTCTGTGTGTGTGTGTGTGTGTGTGTGTGTGTGTGTGAGATTCAGAGAGCATACCAACAGCTTAGTAAAGTTTGAGGAACCTCGCCAACACAAATACGTATGCCAGCCACTAGCTACATAAGCTGCTATCCATAAATAACAATTAATTTGTACTTAACACAAGTTATGCTAGATCTGGGTGCAGATCTGAGCGTGTGTGGGTGTGTATTAGATTCTCTGATAATGTATTCATAATTCAGGCCTGAATAAGCAACTCATTACAAAGACTTAAACCGACCATGCAAACTGTGCTACATTCACAATGAACACGAACAAAGTATTACTGTATTTTGACTCTGTCTCACCCCCGTCTCAGCAATGACCCAGTAAGTATTTTGTGTAACTTTAGTCCTAAAATGCAGGCCAGTAACTGCCAGATAAGCATCCAGCCAGCTCAGTCAACGGAGCAACCTTTTCTTACCAAAAAAATTATTAGAAACTGGCAACCTGTGCTGGAGCTTAATGGTGCTGAGCCATGGGTTTAGAGGGAGCAAGAGGAGGAGGTGAGGAGAGGAAAGGTGAGAAGAGAACAGGAGCGTGTTAAAGAGGAATAACACAAGCAAGAAAAGACGAATGGGGCAGAGAAATGCATGAGGCAGAACAGCACATTGATAAAGGAGGAGATAAAGATGCTTTGAGGCAAGTTTATGACATGGAAAGCGAATGACATCACATTACTGCTCCCCTGTTCTCTCAGCCTTTCTCTCTTTCTGTCTTTTTTCTTTATAGACTGTGGACCTGAGGGCGACACTGTGGTCCAAACCAACACTTTCACAGCTACCAAATGATATAAACAGATTTCATGTGCTGCGGCTGGAGCCTCACTAACACAGGGTTCAGGAGGGTTCGACGTCTGTGTGTGTGTGTGTGTGTGTGTGTGTGTGTGTGTGTGTGTGTGTGTGTGTGTGTGTGTGTGTGTGTGTGTGTGTGTGTGTGTGTGTGTGTGTGTGTGTGTGTGCAAGATAAAGTGGCAGGCAGAGTGCAGTGCCAGCACTAACACCGGGGCCTCAGCCAGGATGAAAGGAGCTGTCACGACAGCTCACGGAGGAAAAGAGGAAAAATCCATCCATCTACACTCCTCTCCTCTACATTTATCCTCTCCTCTCCTCTGCCTGTGCATCTGTTATAGTTTTGCTTCTGAATCCATATGGGTTGTATAAAAAAAAGGCAACCACTACTTTTCACACCCAGTACAGTGCAGAACATTTCTTCAGTATATATGCTTTCCTGTGGTTACTATACATTTTTATTTTTTTTGTCTCCGTCACAAAACAAAATCACTCAAATTTACAGCAAATGTACCATGCTAAAACCTTTCTTCAAACATATTCTTAGAACTAATAAGGTCAATTGAATGTGCCCGAGTGGAGCTAAACCCATAATGACTTGTGTATCCTGAAATACTTTGCTTTAGTGATCAGCATCAAAAGAGGGTTGAGTGAAAGACCTTCTTTCATTTGCTCAGGGTAAAGCTGCCGGCCTTGACGGACTCAAGGCGTGTGTGTGTGTGTGTGTGTGTGTGTGTGTGTGTGTGTGTGTGTGTGTCTGTGTCTGTGTGTGTGTGTGTGTGTGTGCATTGGGGGTAGACTGTGACAGCTCAGTGATCAAAACCTGTGATGGGAGGGGAGCAGGTAACAGAGTGGTAGGGGTCTCAGGTAGCAGCCACTGTCAATCTTCATCTCCTCCCTGTAAGTGTGTGCGTGTGGTTTTCCCGTGCACCTGTATGCTCTTCTGTTTGTCATACATGCGTGCACTCCTGCGAGCATGTACAGTATGCCCATTTTCTCTTTCATGTGTGATCTTTACACTTTCCATCAACAAACAGTGACTTCTGGACTCCAAACAGGTCCATGTCTGTCCGTTCAACTGTCAGAGGGGCGGCTCTCAAAAAACAGGTAAACATAGTTAGGATATGTATGCTGCCTTAGTGCTGTATACACTGTCTGTGTACTGTACAGCATCATTTCAGCACAGTGCATCTTGAAGAGCCGGGTTGATAAAGAGTTTGAGCTTTTATGGGGAAAAAAAGGTGAACACTGAAATATGTAATGTTGACTGTATTTGAGTGAACTATTTGCACACTGTTGCAAACATGCTGAATATCTGTGGCCATATTCATACCAACATACCGGGTTTTCAGAGACTGAGCGCCGAACTGAGAAGAACCTTAACCTTGGAGAAGACATGTGACTGCTAGGTGTGATTACACATTCTTGCTTAATTAAGAAAAAAATCTCAGCACACCTGTTTTAGTCATTCAGAAATCCCATCTAGAACCAGACACCATACTTACATAATAGTCTGTGTCAAGTATGGTTTAATTTCAAATATGAAAATCACCCTTTGTAAAGACAGCGAAAACATTTGCGCTTTTTAATAACTTTTTCTTTCTCCATTTCAATTCTATATTTTAAATGGTCCCATTTTATACTCATTTTCGGGTTCATACTTGTATTTCAGGTTTGAACTAGAATATAGCCTTTTTATTACAAAGGGCAGATATGAAATGGGGTGAGAGAGAGAGGGAGACATGCAGCAAAGGGCTGCAGGTCGGAGAAGAACCTGCGGCGGCTACCTCAAGGACCTTCAGCCTCTTTGCTGAATGCTGAGCCACCAGCTGCCCCGAACTAGAACATGTTTACATGCTGTTATATTAAAACGCATTATTTTTCTCATACAATCTGTCTGAATATACTTGTATTCAGCTTTTGGCGCCTTTCTTTTTAGTCCCCCTCCTGAGAAAGCCAAGTCTGCTCTGATTGGTCGGCATTTCTGGCTCTCCGTGTCACAGTGTGCATTATCGTTGTAGCTGCAGAATGACTGATGTAATGGCACTGTAGCAGCACTTTCAACCTATATACTGTACATAAATTTAGCTGACGGCTCGTAAAAAAAGTCACAGTTTATGTAGCACTTCAACCTGCTTTATAATCAAAAGTAATTTTGACATCTTACTTTTTACAAAAAAAGGCCCCTGGATGTAACACTCAATAGTCAATCGGCCTTAAATTCTGTCCAGGTTGTTACCACTGACCTAGTTATACATCCACTTTACTTTCAACTAAGCAAGTACGTTATCAACAGTTGAGTAGATACTTACACATCCACCGGCCAGGATCTCAGCTGCCAGCGGGACTGTACCATCTTTCTGCCTGGTCTTTCCTCGCACAAAGTCATTCACCTGAAAACACAAGGGTTATAATATCAGGCAAAGGAGCCTCACTTTTAAGTTGGTATGGTGGAACATGAGTTTGCAGTCCATATACAGTGTACGATGTTTTAAGTAGGACCCGAAAATGTAGAAAATGTACAGAATAAACCATGTTACGTGCTTGCAACCAACAGTGGGTTATTATTCACATCTTTCAACTGTATTTGTATGTTATGTGTGTCACATAATATAACACCTGTTCAAAAGATTGAAGCAAATGAGGAAACTCATGGATATGTTTCTGTGTGAATGTGCAGCCATATGTCTATGCACTTTCTAACGCAGTGACTTACTGTAAGCTTTATGGCTTTCTCGGGCGCCACACCCAGTAGCTGTGGTACGAGACCTATCATTAGAAAACGACAAGATGATTAGAAAAAAAGAGCGCTGTGGTACCCCTACTCACTCACACACATACACATGCATACATGTACCACTTCCACACACTCCACATGATGTGTGGCTTCCCGCTGCATGCGTCCGACCCTGCAAGATCCTCCAGACGCTAATGAAATCTATTGATGTGGAGTGTGGGGACATCAGAGTAGAGAGAGAGAGGAAGAAGGGGTAAAGAGAGGATGAAGAGAAACTGCTTCCCAGAATAGGAAAAAAGGGCAAGAGTATAAAACAAACCAACCAAAAGTTTACGCAGACCTCAATTACAACCCAGAGCAGGATAAAAATAAACAAAATAATCACAACAGAGCACAATGAAACTTGGCCCCCTACCCAGCCCTAAGGCAAGAAACATAGACACAAACACACGCACACACACACACACACATTTCCTTAAAGTAACAAACGCTGTAAATGATCTACAGTAGTTTGTGTTGTGAGGCCACACACGCGCACACACATACACACACACAATACATAATCATATACTCAATTTGGAGCTTGGCGAAAGGACCTGCCTGGACCTCATAAAAAACAAACCAAAATCATTTGTGAATTATTTTCTCCCTAAATGCTTTCTTCTAAACAACGAGTATACAGTACATGCACACACACACACACACAACAAGACATGGGAAATGTATTTTGGCTAAATCATTACCATAAAAAGATGCTCCTGTTTCTTGTTTTGTGTTTTTGAGCGATCCCGGCATTATGCTACATTAGTAATTGTGACCATTTAGTGCTGCTGGTTCAACATTCTTCGCTCAGCATACTTTCTATGAGGTTTTCAGTGGAGGCACTTTCAATATATATATTACATACAACTACAGTTTAACTGTCAGGATACCTGTCTAGCCATCTATCTGGAGCCAGACCTGTCTGTCTCTATGTCTGTGAAGCCATTCCACTCTTGATGGCCTTTGTGTTCCCACAGAAATTCAAGCATTCATGTTTCCTCTCGGGATCCCGGTGCTGTCAATCAGAATCATGGGATTTAAAAAGGCCACGCCACTCTTCCAGGGGAAATTTTTTTTCGGTCCTTCATCAATCCGACCCCAACAATACTGACATAGACACCCTAAACCCAGCTTCTGAAGACAGGGCAGGTAGTCATTAGCGATTTTGTGCCTTGGTATGTGCGTACCTGAATGTCCAAGTAGTCGCCTGCATGTCCGTGTGTGCATTGCTTACATACTTGTGCGTCTGCTGTGTCTGAATCAGTGTGTGTAGGTCCAGACATGCGACATCACCACACTGTGACACAGGTCTAAAGGTATGTGGCCTTGCGTGTGACATTTATTGTCCTGCTCTGAAAGTCCCCAGCCAGCCGGTAATCACTTCAAAGGAGACAGGTCAACAGAGAGGTGAACTCACACAGCCCTCCTGTCCACCCTACACTTTTCTTCTCCTCTCATCTCCTCTTCCTTCTCTTCACTTTTATTGTGCCTACTACTTGCTTCTTCTTTCTTCTCTCACATGACAGCTCTTTTGTCTTCAAAACCTGTTTTGCGGATTTCTCTCACTGCCTGTAAATACAAATTTGTGGATGGATTTTGGCCAATTTATTTTAACTGTGACTTAATAACATATATAATTAACACATATTCTACTTGGTACACCGCTCTCTAGCATTGTCATGGTAACCAATATGATCTTAAAAATACTCTAGTTGCAGCGTTTTCGAGAAGATTAGAAGAAAGATCTCGACTGTATAGTAAACACTTCAGCACATTTAAGCTATAGTAGCTGCTGCGCTATTAATACAGGACAGTGCTTAAAGATTGTATCAACTGCACAGTTTGCAACAACCTCTAACAGTATGTAGATATTTGGCATTACATGATAAAGCATAATGCAGGTTTAACTTTGTGTGCATGCATACTGACCTCGGTAAAGGCCGAAGACGCTCTCATAGCGCACCACCTTCTTGAAGCAGTCGAAGCTGTTCTTGTACATGAGTTCTCCCACCAGGGAGCCACTGCTCCTCTGGTTTTGCATACGTGTCTTCACCAGATCAATGGGGTACACTGCTGTGGCACCCACAGCTACAGAGAATTAAAATATATATATATATATATTATTTAGATGCTCATTACATGTTATAAGGGTGCTGTTTATTTATTTAAATACACATATTCACTGAAGTGGTTTACTGTTGTCTTCCCCCTGCGTTAACCAGCATTGTATCCCATCCCTGTGCTGATATCTTTGTGTTTTACAAGTGAAGACAACAGTAATATAAAAAAAATAAAAAAAATGCTTGGTTGAGTAGCAGTAAAAAGATGATGTGTTGTTAGAGTCATATCGTATTTGATGATAGTCGTTTTCTCATATGAACTCTGGACAATATAATATATATATATAATCATTGTCTCTCCAGTTACTCATTTCGGTTGCTGTCTTCTTGACCCTGATTTCACTAATTCACGGCAATGTTGATGACATTTCAGTAATGCATGCCATGACTGAAATATCATCAACATTGCTGTAAATTCTCTGCACAATGACCAGCTCTATTCAGACATCAACTCAATCAGACATACATTACATACGCCCTATGCCGGCCAACCCAACCAATCACTCCAGACTTCAACCTATTTCACCTTCCCACAACTAACAATCTATTCTCTCCCTACCTACACCTCTACCCCTAGCCACAGGGTTTAGCTTTTAAGAATTTATTTATTCTCGTACTTGATTACTGACTATTGTTGACGTATGTGTTGTATGTATGTGCCTGACAAAAATAAAGTTCTTTGAATTGAATTTGACTTTGTACCACAAAACTCGCAGGGTTAAGTTAGTTATAAGTGCATGTGTGAAAAGGTCTTAATCTGCCTTTTTTCAAAGGATTAGGAATGACCTGTGTGAAGTGCAACTGGTGATCTAAAGAAAAATGGTTCACTCATGAATGAAACAAAATCTCAGGAACACGCGCCATGAACAGGAAGCACTCATCAGGTTGTCATGACAAGTATGAGAGCTTGCTGATGCAAATTGGAAGTCTGAATAAGTGAACAAGCAAACTTTACAGAAAGAAGTACAAGAGGTGTAGATTAAGAATATGGGACTGCTTTATAAAGCTTGAGCACTGCAGACTAAATTCCACTCACCCAGATTATATTGGGGTGGAAAACTACAAAAAAAAAACAGGTATTTTGCTAAATATGACTGGCGATAGGTGTGAAAATATGTCCTTGTAATTTGGGTGAGCCGACCCTTTAAGTGGAAGAGGAGGAAAAGGTGGAGGAGGCAGAGGGAAGTCTGTGGGGTTAATGTTAAGAAAGCGTTGAAGTGTTTTGAGTCCCAGTGTCCTCGGCCCGTCAGACGGACACAAACAAAAAGAACCGACCCAAGGCGACAGACTTAATTAGAGAGAGGCCGAGAGAGAAGAAGGGATGGCAGACCCATACCTCGTTATTAAGCTGTCTCCCATGGGATAGAGGGAGGAGGAATGAGGGAAGGGTGGAGGAGAATGAGTAGAAAAACAGTGGGGAGTCTGAAGCCAAACACAAGGCCTAGGCACCACCCTTTACCCCACCCTCATCTTCCCTCTTCTGATCAGTCATACAGGTACAAAAGACCCACCACACAGGAGGATTTTCCCATGGCACGCAGAGAGGCTAGAGACAGGACAGAGCGAGACAGAGGGATGGTAAAGAGCGGGAAAGAGAGAGAGAGAAAAACAAGGAGAGGAGTGGAGCAACCGTTGCTCTTGTAAGCAAAGGAAAGGGCAATAGAAGGGCCATTGTCCTCTCTCTCTCACCCTTTTCTTATGAAGATAGCAGAGGGTGAGGGCGGTGGGGGGAAGGTAGACACGCAAGCAGGTAGGTGGGCGGATGGGTGGTGGGGTGAAGGTATGCAGCAAGCCAATGGGGCGTGACTCTTACCCCCTGCCACTGAGCCAAGGGTGAACCTGTAGGCCGACTCTGCCATCTGGATGACGATGGGGCGGGAGACGTCACTGCCCAACTGCTGCTCACACAGCGGGAAAGAGACAATGAAGCCATTAGTGCAGAAGCGGGACACGACAAATGAGACATGTCACAAGACAAGCCACTGCCGTTGATTTTTCTGTACCAATCCACAAACATTTTGATTCCGTTTCTTATTTAAAACGCTGCACGCTACACGTTATTACACATATTTCCACTGCTCTGCAAGCTACATTACAGGCTATAAAATCAATCATTTGTCACATCTGCTCTATAGTGTTTTGTCTCAATTTCATGATGGACATAGATAAACAGTATAATGGTTAATTAATAAAACTATGCAGACAAAACACAGAGTGTTTACTTGAATTTATGAGTAAGTAAATGTTTTAACTAAATAAAGTTATATTACACTAATACAAAACATGTCTCAATATGTGTTAAAGGCAGTATTTGATTATGAAATACCTGTAATGTAACATTATGATGAAACCAGGGCCACACTTTTTTTTGCATTAATTTTCTTTACCAATTAATCCCCAAAGCAATTTCAGTCAAAAGCAGCTGGACTTTGTTATTTGTCTAGGAAGACGTTTCACCTCTCATCAAAGAGGCTTCATCAGTTCAAGTACGCATCTGACCAGGCTGGGACTGGTGACTACAAATTAACGTGTTCATTTTTACCATTAATTTACTATTTCCTTAGATTATGTAATGCCAGAAAATGGTAAAGGAAAAGCCAAGCCAGTCAATTTATTTTTTGTTGATGAACTAATCGGCTCATATACCTAGATCATTTCAGGACTATTTAAATAAGTCTTGAGTAAGATCAGGTGGTAAATCAGTGGTACAAATTGTCAGTTTGTCAAATTCGAAAGTAGAAGATAGCATAAATGACATTTTAATGGAATACAGAAGATATTGAGCTTTTTAGGTTTTATGTAGCTCTCTTCTGTCCTGGCTGATAAGGTAACAATTTTAAGTAGAATATATAATTTGGACCATTGTACCATCAAATGTATAGTGTATATTAAATATACCAAAAAATAGTTTACCTTTACAGCTAATGTATAATTACGTCTTTCAAATAGCTATATTCAATTTATTATTATTCTCTACCTGAACTAGGCATATATGCAAAGCTTATACCATCTGTTGGCATATTTGATCATCTTTATTTCCACTGGTTGCAATTTTTCTTTTGGCTGACTTGGGTTAGCGATCATTAGCCACACTTCCCCCTCCACCTGAGGTACCTGTTGCCTTGTCTGGAGAGGGGGGTGGAGTGTTGTATGAATGTGCGTGTCTGTGTGTGTGTGTGTGTGTGTGTGTGTCTGTGTGTGACTGTGAGTGTGTGTGTGTGTGTGTGTGTGTGTGTGTGTGTGTGTGTGTGAGAGAGAGAGGGGGGGGGGATGGGAGTCTCTAGAACCGGTCCACCTGTCAGATTGACCTCCCCCCCTCTACAGTTCATCCCCAGAGGTTTCTTCCTGCCCAAATGTCTCAAACCTTCTCCACTTCTACAATCCTCCTCAGCTCTGTCTGCCTGAGGACTGGTGAAACTTGGCAACTGTCAGGATGTTTGAGGGAGAAAGAGGGAACAAGTTAACAGGATTTAAAGGGAGAAAAGTCGAGCCGACAAATATGTAAAGAAATAAGAGCGAGGGAGAGAGAAGTAGATCAAAAAAGGAAATGGAGAGAACTAGCAAGAGATGAAGAGAGAGAGAGCTCCAGCTAGCTGGCGGTCAGCCCCTGAGGCCAAACCACAAGGGCCTAAAGTGGCTCATTGTGGTGGGACTGGCGTCTGTGTAGTGCTGGGCCCCTTTGCTTTCTCCCCTTTGGCCCCCGCCTGCTCCAATATGGCCTGGCCAAGCCTTCACTGTAGCGCTGGAACCCACCAGGCAACACAACTCTGACCAAACAGACCAAACACACAAGGAAAAAAGTTCTCTGCTCATCTGGCTGGCTGTCCATGTGTCCTTCTTCCTCTTCTTCATTACAAATTGCTCATGTTAGCTGCTGCAAAGGCTATTCACAGCTATCATTTGCAACATGAAGCATGTTTGAGTTTCATTAGGCCTTGAGGATGGCTCTGCTTGTCTTTATTTCTCAAGATTTTTGAGTTTTGTCTGCATGTTTTTTAAGACATCAACCACATGTCAGGGAGAGGTCTAGCAGTGTTTTCTCTCCTGAGAAAGTCTCTTTAAGTTGAAGTCTGCGATGGGAAGTTTCTTGGACACATCTTGGTCTGAACTGTGGTATGAACTTTTGAAAATGAGCAGGGTTGACGAACACTGGCAGATTCTGGGGGCAAGCTTTCCGCTTTATCTGACAAAAATGGTTTGGATCTGTCTCTTTTTTCTTTCACTTACATGTTACTCTAAAACAATGTCTCAATGAATCAGTTGGGTAATCCATGCCAAAAATCACAAATCATGATGTTGATGTAAATCTTAGTCCTTTGCATGGTGATATCTAGCCTTTGAGAATGTACTAAGACAAAAAAGAGCTGCCAGTGTGGAAGAGGAAACCAAGCACATCAACAAGTCTTCATATTCTGTACCTGTCTCTGGACCTCAGCCAAGTTGTAGGGCAGGGCGCCTTCCTCCAGCGGAGCAATCTGCTCAATGTCCACTAAACCAACACGTCTGGATGAGGAGAGAGAATGGAGAGAGTGAGAGGTTTCAAGTAACCTCCAACTGTTGTAAAAACTCTCAGAGGAATATGATATTTCATCAATGCATCACCAAGTCCATGACCTTTGAAAGCACGATCCGTCACTCTGAAGTTACTCAAAGTTTACGGATACTTCGCCATCATTCCATGTGAAAATACTGTGGCATCCAAAAATCCAGGCCTGTGCTTGGCATGATTGAGTGAGACAACCGATCTATAGGAACTGACAACTCCCACTCCTTTATCCCTTCATCCAAGTACAACATAGATATTTAACCTTTGGATGTAAAACTACTGCCTTTCTGAGTCTTTCCATTGCATCTCTATGGCGGTCCCGGATTTCCCAGGCTGAGGGAGGGGGGAACGCCAAATCCCCCCCTCAACCCACCCTTCTCCTCTGAATATTGGGGCTATTATCTCTCGCATCTCCAATCAAGGGGAGTGGAGAGAGCTATTAAAGTATCCCATTGCCCAGAAATAATAATCAGGTGGTGTCTCAGGCCGGGGTTAGGAATTATGAGTGCACTGGTTGGGCCGCGCGGCAGACGCAAAGGAAGTGGGGGAATGTGAAACGCATACAGTTGTTGTGTGCCACGGATCATAGGGGCTGGAATTGCCCTTTTTAAAGATAAATGGGAGATTGGATTGGTTTTGGACTGAAAGAGGATTCTCTGGCACTGATGTAGTCATGTCTGATTCTTTTGATCCTTTGCAGAGAAGTTTGAGAAGGAAGAAAAGGCTCGTCTCTCTGAGCTATGGTCCCTGGGGCTAAAGGTGCACTTTTGGGGGGCAAGTGTAGGATAGTCTTACTCCCCGCAACTCCCTTACTAACTGAATTCTTACAAATTAAGTATTAGTAGTATTCAGTTGTGAGATGATATTCCTCCATTACAGATGCACAATTTTCTAAATGTATTTGCTTGTTCTCAGTAAAACATAGAATGAATGCCTATACCTGCTTTGCCATGACATCTACATTACAAATGATTATTTCCTCAGAGATTATATCATCCAACCCTAGACTAGATGTAAATGCAGAAAAGCAAGTTTTACCCAAAACATTATCAAAATTGAGGTATTAAATCAAAGCTAGCATGATTTCTGCGTGACTTTTTTCTCTTTTTTTGTGTGTGGGCTTGTGTGTGTGTCCGTCTTACCCACGTGGCTCTGACAGGTCAGCCAGCTGAAAAAGGATGTCGACTTCCATAGGTGTCACCTGGCCGAACCTCTGAGCTGCCACAATGAACTCCTCTGCAAAGACAGAAATTATTTTATTTAGCTTTTTTTTTAAAATAAAGAGCACCACACATTATACACACGCATTGCAAAATGGGGAAACAGTGATGTATAAGAATTGCCATAAAATAAAATGATCTCAATTCCTAATCCATCCATTTTCCACCGTCAATCTGTGTTCAGGTCCAGTGGCACCAAACTCAGCAATCGCTGAGCTCCCTCTGAATGTTAACTCTTTCAGATACCAACTCAAAGCTCATGACCAGTGCTACAGGAACGTAGATTCACAAGTAACTAGAGAGCCTCAGTTGCCATGTTATTACAAGAGTACATGGAACACTGTGGCAGGGCATCAATCTGGCTGTCCATCTCATGCTCCATTATACATGCGCTCACATATCTCCTTTACCCAAGGCAGCAACTCTCTCTTAACTAAATGATAAATATATAATAAAAAACCTTACTACAGCTGGTATGTTCACTTTGTCATAAATACTTTCATGACAGCGTGATATAATACACAATGCCATTTACAACGTGACAACAATTCAAAATGTGTAGTACTGAGCTGAATGAATCCTAAAGCCAAAATCTGCTATCACAAACAAGAGCAGTGACTGACAACTGTAACTGGCATCTCTTTTATTCTTATCGGATTCATATTTCCATTAACCGTTCATGATACTGTATCACAGACTCAGTATCATCAGTTGATATTATGTTATTTACAAGGCACCACCACATTATGACGAAATGTATTTGCACATTTACTGCTAGTATTCAATTCAATTTTATTTATAGTGCCAAATCATAACAAAAGATATCTCAGGACACTTTACAAACTAGGTATAGACCGCACTCTATGACTTATTTATGATTTACATAGACCCAACAAGTCCTTCATAGAGTACAGTAGCAAAGGAAACCTTCCCTATAACTCAGGCAGGGACGTCAGACAGACCCAGCTCTATGGGTCCATGACAACTGAGGCTCTCTAGTTACCTGTGAATCTACGTTTCTGTGGTATGATGTGCAATAAGCCTAAAGGTAAAAACGATTTCATTGTTTATTCAACTCCATTAGGTATTTTGTGTGTGTGTTTATGATATTGAATATTTTTTACGAGTTGTTTAAATCTTCCCATAACCTTCCTCATATACAGTATGTCTACATCAAGCACTGACTTCCTTTGTTTCTCGGAACAAGACAGGCTTGGTACTGTAAATCTATGGTGGGCATTTCTCATCTAATTACGGACAGATGACCAATTAGTAAATGAACACTGGATTATGTCTCTAAAATGTTGCAGTTCATTACGTTCTTTTATATCCTGTATCACACTGTAGAGGAATACATACATTAAGGGCAGTTATGTGACAGTTATATTGATAAATTTGGAAACGCAGGACCTATTGCGAGTTGCTATTTAAAATGTTGCGCTGTTTAATGGTGATGATTTTTACCTAAAGCTTCTGTGGCTTGGTTGGAACTTGCAAGTGTCAAAGTTATGGACTTCAAGAGTTCTTCTGAGGCAGTTTTAGTATGCTGTAACTTAAGACCTGGTCTATTGTTGGTGGAATAAAGAACAGGTTGACTGTAGGCTGGCTTACAGTGGAGGAGTCAGCATTGTTTGACCTGCTTTATTCAAAGAGCAGCAGGCTGGGGTTGTGACAAAGTCTTCCTACACTGGAGCCATTCACCCCGCCGAGGCTCAGCTTACCCCTGAGGCATGCTCTCTTTCTCTCTCCCACACACGCACACACATATCCATGGGTACATGCAGGTAATGCTCGTAAGCATGTGAGAGAGCATATTTACAAATATACACACACACACACACAGTTCTGTCTTGGTGGATCACAGATCACAATGCGGATAATCTGTCAACCTTTAGCCCATAGTCACCAGTATACACACAAAGTGAACTCTATTTTATATATTAATTATCTGCCTCTCTGTGAAGTGGAGAGAAGGTGTAGCCCATGAAACATTAAAAAGATAAGTCCCACATAACTGACTTGTCATACATAGTTCCTTGACAGTATATACAGTATGTAAGTTATAGGTAAATGTGTGCAGCAGTCAGCAGAACATACATTTATGTCCACTTTCCTTGGTACAAACCTCAGATTGTCAAACTGACGGAGGATCAGGAAAAATAAATGTAAGGTAAAAATCTGTTTGGACATAGCTGCAGGCGATTCCAGACTGGCACTTAACAACGTAAGAGCATTTAGAAAGCTAGATATCACAGAGTTGTTAAAATTAAACTTCCTTTGGTGCTTTGTTATTAATGGGTGCCTAATGGAGTATTATAATATTAATTGTTAATTGTACAGCACTTGTGAAAACAATTACAAAGTACATTGCAAATGGGCTGAAAAAGAAAAGACACATACAAGCAAAACGTAAAAGGGACAAGCAATAAAATGCTGTTACAGAAAGGTGAGTTAAAATAAAACTGTCTACCGCCATGCTAGTAGATCTGTGAGACTGTACTCATGCACAGCGGTGATTTGAGCTAAATGCTAACATTCTGACAATGACAATTATAAGATGTTGTTGTTATCAGATGTAATGTATGTCACCTTAGTTGAGCATGTTAGCATGCTAACATTCAGCAATTACCACCGTAATAAAAAGGACAGTTGTGGCTATGGAATTAAATTAATTTTGCAGGTATTTGTTCATAAACAAAAGTATTGAATAAAAGGAATTACATTTTGATCTGATAGTGGCTTACAGGAAGATTAAGGGCATCGCCGAAGTTGTTAAAATTCATCCTGAGGGGAACATGAATGTTTCACTACATTTAAGAGCAATCCATCCAATACTCGTTGAGATATTTCACTCAAAACCTGAGTGTGAAACTCTTGCAGGTGGCGCTAGACAAAGGGTTAGGGGGTAGAATTCATCCTCAGGGGACACTGGATGTCTGTACAAAGTTTGTTGCAACAATCTTTGGTGTGGTGGAGGACATTCAGAAGTTCTGGCACTATCCAGTAAAGCTGCATTTACAGTTTCAACACTTTTCATCAGCACACATCAGAATATAACCTGTCCACAAAGATGCACAGTCATGATTTGCTTCGTGGTGCTCAATAAAAGGTGATTTGTAAAGGTCTCCTGTGCACATACCCACACAAACGCTCACACACATGTGCACACACTGTTGTGTAGGCGTTAAGCACTGTAATGGCGTCCCAAAGGCAAAACAGTGGCCTTGTTGCACATACGGAACCAATCAGGATTATTACGCATGTGTGCATGCTTGGCTGTGTTAATCTGAATCTGAATGCTTGCGTGTATGTGAGAAATGTTTGAAATAGTGTGCTCCAAAATACGCACTCACTTGATACATGCGGGTGTGTGTGTACAGTATGTGTTTGTCGACCAGCCAGTGGTACATGGAGCCGAGCACTTGCAGTCCCAGAGGAGGCCTTAATGACTCAGGGAGTGGAGGGTGGATGGGTGGTGGCTGTGGAGGTCTGGCTGGCTACGGGCCACCACCGGTCGAGCCAAGCCCAGCCTCGTTGTACCCATGCTGGGAACAGCCTGGGGAGTGTATGGGCTCTTGGTCTGGGTCAGCTATGGTCCACACCCCTGATAAGGCTTCAGATAGCATCATAAGGCTACACTGGTGGCCCTTGGCCATGTGGAGAGAGGTCAGAAGGGTTTCTTAAAGACGACCAGAGCCGGAGTGAGGGAGTCAGAAAGAAAGAGACAGAGAAAAGCTAACTGGGCTTCCTGCCAAGTACCGAGGAAAGGAATGAGAGACAGCAAGTGGGGCAAGCAAGTGAGAGAGATAAGGATTTAAAGAAACTAATCATGGGAGACAGAGAGAAATAGAGAAAATATCTATTTAAAAAAGGCTGTTGGATCAATAGATAATAATACCTTGATGAATACATTTTCATCACCTTTTAGCTTTACATCTTTCCTCTACAGTAATTGAAATTATAGAGCTAAGGAAAAGCGTATAAAATATTTTTTTACTATTTAACATGCACATTGATCTACAGGGTAAGACAACACACCTCATTTTTAAATCAAGCATTCTTCATTTTTGTCTGTTTTTTTGAAGAATTAAAAATGTAATTATCAACCAAAATGCATGCCAGTACAAAGAAAAGTGGTCCTCAGATCAGTGCCAGGATGTCTAATAGACAAGACAGGCTCCATCAGGGATTGTGGGTATGCAGTACGTGTGCTGGGTCAGATCCAGCATGCCCATTTAAATGCCACTGGGAAGGAAGAAAAAACAAACAAAAACCCGTTTCCACCCTCAGCACACAAAGACGTAAATACATTATCTGCAAAACACGTTTAATACTGCATGTGTTGTTAGTCAGTTTGTGCATCCGAGCATATACAGTACATGCTCACATTTGTTTTGGAAGTGTGTGTGGTGTATGCTGCTGTCCATCACAGGGAGCATCACTGCATGTGAGTGTATATTTTGCATATATAAGGATTTTTGGCTGCCTGTGTTAACATAGCTTTTTTTCTATGAGTTTATGTGTGTTTTTTTCCTCCCTGTGTACCTTTGGTGACTTCCACGTCTCGACGGTGGCCAGCCAGGGTGCTGTAGATCTTTCTTATCAGCTCCATGTTGTTGAGAAGCGAGTTGAAGCCATTGAAGTATGAGAAGCTGACATGATGAGTTGTGCTGCCGCCCGCAACCTGGACAAGGACAGAGACACGTGTTTTAACATGCAATAAAATCAGACAATACCACATACAGTTGCACTACAATTCAAACGTAATGAATGCATTCATATATTATGATTATGTGAAAGACAGAAATATACTAAAACATCACACATCAAGAGGAAATCTTGACACACACCGCTGGTTAATCAACGTTCCCCTTAACCATCGCTCCACAGGGAGAAGTAAACCTGTTTCAACCACTACTTTTTCCATCATACAACGAACACTCTCAGGGAGTTTAATTAACTTTCTTTATGAGGTGGAGGAAGTGATAAAAGAACAGAAAATAAAAAAAGGTAAAAGGCTCTTGAGGACATTCCAGACTGCACACAAACTATTTTATGTGAAACAGAATCCCATCTTTATCACATCAGCCTCTCAGAGCAGCTCAGACTGCTCTCCGTTTAGACATGCTTGTTCGAGAACATTTCATAAATGTTGTTGCCTGTTTTGGGCAGCTTAAGCCAGAGTATGAGATGAGTCTTGAAAAGCTTAACAGTGTTGAGGGTTGAGGCAATAGAAAACGTAGAGCTTCCTTTCACTAGATGGCACTGTTTGCTTTACAGACACAGTCAGGAAGGTTGCTTGCGGCTCACTGCTTGCTACAAGGGGGAGAAGCTCTGGCTTGGGTGAAACTGCCCTAACAGAAAGACACTTTTGTATCTGTTCATATCTATGAGCCTATAGGCATGGATCTTCCCACGACATCCAACACAGGAGGGGAGAGGAGAACACTATTTGGGTGAAAAAAGTGTGGCACTGATCATTTGCCATGTTTACTGAGTGAATTAAAGGTTGCCGTTTCACTGTTTGTGTTCTGCCATGATACCGCCTTTAATATGTCTGCAGTGTTTAAGGTTTTTTTTTTTTTATATGTGTGTATGTGTGTGTGTGTGTGTGTGTGTGTGTGTGTGTGTGTGTGTGTGTGTGTGTGTGTGTGTGTGTGTGTGTGTGTTAGAGAGAGAGAGAGAGAGCAAGAGAGAAAGAGAGAGAGAGTTTACTAACAGCACACCAAGATGTCTGGTCGGTGAGGTAAACACAGCAGACAAAATGACAGAGTCTACAAGGTGTTTATAAAATGGGGCAAGACATGGACACAGAGGGAAGACACACACACACACACGCAACAAAAACACTAACATACGTAAAGAAAAGACAAGACACAAAAAAGACAAACATCTCAGAGTTCAAAACAAATAGGAGTACACACGCACAGCTGCTCACGCACAAACACACAGGCAAAGATGATGGACTGTAAAGCCCCAGTCTCCATCTATCTCTGTCTCTATCTTCCCATTCAGCTGGCCTGCTTGGCTTTGACACTGCCAGAGAGGTTAGACTTAATGACATGTTGGGAGAGAGAAAGAGACACGGGGGAGGGAGGGAGGGAGTGAAAGAGGGGCGGTTGAGAGAGGGGGGGTGGGGGTGGGTAAAATGAAGGGAAGGAGAAAAAAAGAGAGAGAGGACAGATGAGAGGTGACAGAAAAGGTGAAGAGGAAGAAATGAGAGATGGACAGCTGGAGGGAAAGAGAAAGCCACGGTGTTTGGTTGTGGGAGTGTGAGAGAAAGAAAGGAACTCAGGGAAGAGAAGAGACCAGAAAGAGGTAGTGAGATGGAAGAAAACAGCCTTGCCTCTAACCCTTTTATGGAGAATAGAGTTACATTAGGTTGCTTGCATTCATAGCTGACGTAAGCAACTGAATCTTTGGCAAATATTGCTTATAAAGTATTATGTATAAGCACTCCTTAACATTGTATTTGTTTCTGAAACAGCAAAGCGTAAATCATCTTACATTTGGTCATACAAAGATTTCGTTAAATATTAAGATACATTACTCGATCAGAACACTACTAACACTTGATGAATATAGATGTATAAGCACCTGATAAAAATCACGGCTTTGATGTGAAATTAAATGATCACAGTCTTGCAGTTACCTAATGTATGAGTTAGGCGCTGCTGAATAAAGTCCACCCTATTTGTACAATGTTTTCTCATCATATAATGACAGTATCACATCTCCCAGGTGAACATCAGTAAACATTTTCGCTATTTTTAACCAGCCTGACTTTGGCTCTTGTGGACAGCAGTAAAACAAATGGGAGAGAGATGCCGCAGAGCCAAACAAAAAACCCACCGCCACGAGGCATTCCTCCACGAAGGATGTGAGCATGTGCGGCCGGATGGTGACCATGATGTCCCTGAAGTCCAGGGCTGAGATGGAGCCGCTGTGGGCTTGGTCCCGCTGGATAAAAGCCTGCCGCGCATGTTCCAGCTGCATCTCCTGTGAAAGGGAGTGGAGAGAAGAAAAAAGGGAAGTCGGCTCATACAGTAAATGTGTATTATTGAACACATATGTGGGTCATACACCTCTTTAAGTTGCCTTCATAAATTAAAATCCACATAAAGTCACTCGTATAAACACGTTTGCATAAAAACACAGCATTTGATTTGATGGGCCCCCTGGTGCCGTCTCCCCCTCTCAGTTACAAGGGAGCCAGCGTTTGTCCAGGCTACACGCTCGCCTCCTCTCCCAATAGCGGCTTGCCTACTTTGAGGTGTCGCTTGGGCTTTTCACACCCTCCCCAAATCCCCATTAAACCGACTTGAGGGAGAAACACACAAACATACACGCACACACAGACGTGCACACACAGGCAAGACAGCTAATCGTCCAACTGCTCACTTTGTCTCTCTTCTTGCAAACACATACACACAAAGGTCCACAGGGACAACAGCAGGCTGTGGTGGGGACACATCCCACAAGGCCTTTGAAATTAGCAGCCATTATCGGTACCTGCAACCACAGGTCTGCAGTGAGAGGCTGTAAATAAACCGCAGCAACCAGTGCTTCCTCTGTCTTACAACAAAAAAAACTTGGTTGCCCAAAAGATAGGAATATCAGAACAATAATAATCCACAAAGAGTCATTGTGAAAAGCAGCCCTAAGCTTGAGGGCAGCAAGCTAAAACTATTTGCTTTGGCTGTTGACTCACTTGTAGTGTATCATGGCCTTCAGGGTGAAGAAAATCAATGGGGAAAGAAATCATGAGATCTATTCTTCTATTCATGGAGTTTCCGACATGTAGTGAAACAATACCAACTAACTAAATGAGCTATTCATGCTTACTTACTTTTAAGTACATACCAATGCGTTTACTCAACTAAAACATCCATGAAAGAGTTTTCAAGAGCTTTTCTGGATCCTCTTTTGCAATTATAACTGACACCATTAGTCAATTAATGGATTGACAGAAATGTAACAAAAATGACAGCATCATTTTTTTAACTTCTCAAAAGAAGTGTGTTGCTTTTCATTTGGTTATGTGATAGTACACTGAATATATTTAAGGGTTTGGACTCTTGGTTGGATAAAACAAGCAATTTGAATGTCCCCATGCATGGCGATAAGAAATCTCATCTGGCATTTTTCCCTATTTGCTGGTATTTTATACTCAAAACGATTAACTGAATACTTAATTATTTGAATACAAAAAAAGAATCAGTGTAATCATCAATTGATATTACAAAAAAAATCCTTAGTTGTAGCTCAACGTGCAAGTAGTACAAGAGTATGAAATATTTCTCTATTTAAAAGGCCACCATTCAACTCAAATATTAAGTTTGTTTATTACACAGCTTTGTTAAATACTCAATTCTGATTGGTCAATTACTGCATTCTACAGTGACAACTGCGATGAATAACAAACCATTGCTATGAATGCTTTCTATGGAGGACCATTTATAAATTGATAAACTCAATAAAATAAATAGTTTGTGTCAAATGATTGATTTTTTTAGTAATGACCTGATCATTCTATGTTATCCTGTTTATTACACATATGATCTCATAAATATCCAAAGAAAAGATTATATCTAGCTATACCTAGCAGGAACAAGTATAAAGAATGAAAATCTGTCAACATTAGTGTAAACGCAGAATCATCAACAAAAATGATTCTTGAATGATGTTTCTTAAACTAAGTACTGGCTAGCAGTGTTAGTACAATAAGTCTGTTATTAATTCAGATTACAGCAAACAATTATCAACTTGTCCAGGAAGAATGGACATTCGTTTTCAAGCCACACACGTTAGAGAAAAAGTGTGACAGGGGGACTGATTAAATCGTGAACATGCATGGCATTATTCAATTGATTGATTCAGATGTTATTGTTATAAATGGAACTCAAAGAAGGGGTATTACCACAATACAAAACCTTATGAGGCTATGACTTATTGTTGTGTTGAATTTGAGTGATACACTGACAGCATAACTGATCGAACTCTAAATGTGCAGCACCCAAGAGAAACGACTGGGGAAGAGTGACATTTACACAAAGCTGAGTGGAGACCGAAGGGGAGTAAGAATAGACATAGCAACAAAAGAGCCAGATCTGCAAAAACAGCAAATGTAGCAGCCATGTGTCAGTATCACCTATGAGCACAGCAGGGGCTCTGGAAAGTGTATAAGTGAGTGGAAGGCAAGGAAACGAAGAGATTGACACAGGTAAACAGTCCCAAAGTAAATATGGTAAGATATTTTGGTGTCAGCATCCTGAGTGTCGTGACTCATTTCTCTGGATGGCTGTGAGTAGGTCAAAACACTTTGTTGTCGAACAAACTGGGAAGAGGAAAGGGAGGAGGAGAACTGGATATTTAAAGTCAAAACAAAAAAAGGGAAAGTGAAGAAGATAATGTTTTTGTATGTGTGACTTTTAGGATGTGCAAAAATAAGGGTGAGTACGTATCTTTGTGTTTGTGTCCATCTGTAAATGAAGAAAAATGTCATCCTGTGTCTCAGGACAAGTCAAAAAAGTCTGAAAAGCCACACACCAACCACACAGAGCAAGAAAACAACTGTGGTCCAGGGGATGGAGCAGTTTATAGTCTCAGCCTCTTAAAACCTTAACTTGTTGCAACTGTATGAGTGTTTCAGGGACATGGTTTTTATTTGGGAGAGTAGAGAGTGAGGGAGCGAGGCAGGAGACGTAGAGCTGGGGGCTTAAGACAGCCAGCAAGAAACCGCGGAGGCATTTGCAGTGGCTTTAATTGTCCTTGGATGAGAATAAAAACACATGACAAGCCACCTCTGTTTGTTTTCAATGGCTCATCAAAACTTAAACAATAGATATGAGTGGAGGGGGATTGCATCTCTCTTTGCCAATCTCTGCTTCTCATCAGTAGAGGGCTAAAGCTATACAAGGAGAAGCTTAAGCACAACTGCCCATTTACATGTGCCAGTGAGCCCACTACACCGTGATGTTAAGGGCTACCCGCTGATTCTTGGGAGAGTCAAACATGTAATTGGGACTTTTAAAATCTGAGCAATGCCAAATATTCACTTTTTTAAAGTGCTTAGGAAAGAAGTGGGACATGTGGTGTCCCCTCAATGTAATTCAAGCCCTTTACTTGCGAGGATTTATAATATGGGCTACTATGTGCCACTTCTCTGGACATCGGTAATACCATTGCCAGATACAACACCATGCTGACAGTGCGAGCTGAGCCTTGGCCGGCGTCCACGCGTGAGACGGGAAAAATGCATGTAATTGGTGAGAATCTCTGGCTTCCATCAAGACAGTAATTGGCCAGAGAGAGCCCTTGTGAGAAATATGCGGCGCAAACGTTTTCCCTGATAATCCCATCTTGTGAGCATCTGGCAGTGGCGTGGTTACAATGGCAGAAAAACACAATAAACACATGTATGTATGGCAGGAAGAGGAGGAAATAAAGGATGGGAACATTCTTGGGGGGTGGGGGAGGGTGCGGTAGGAAATTATAAAAACAACTGAAAAATATTCAGAATACGGTGTGTGTGAAAGTGTGTTGGTTTTCACAACTCTGACAACTTTTAAAGCTGCAGAGGGTATGTTTTTTCCAGCTGACATTTACGACTGCTTTGCCTGTTAACAAAAGTATCATAACAGCATTGGGTAGTAGTGCAATCACAAAGTATCTAGTAATTGCACAGGTTTAGATTCTGGTTCAGGAAATGTTGTGGTACCTTTCCTAATTGCCCTGTCATTAATCACTGGAGTCACTGATAACACACTGAAAGAGTCAACTGCCAACACCTGAATTTTACTTGTACCCAAGTACTGTAATTGCAGTAAGTAATATGCCATCACAGTGATATTAACATGTCCTATTAATGTGACACACTTAGAGCCCAAGATAGCATTAGACATCTCAAGATAACATATTTATCATATTATTATAATCTTTTAATGAATATTAGGGGAGGTGAAGTGATAAAAGAGGAAAAGACGATATTTCCACATTAAAGTTTGTTATCATGCTTATTTTCAGTTTCATACTTGGGTTTCTACAACATGTTCAAAAAACAACACAAAACACATTATTTTTCTCATGCTGTCATGCTTTCTGAATATACATGAATTCACCCTCTGCCTGAAACGCTCCATTTTAGAGCCTGTCTCTTTAAGCCCCCTTCCAGTAAAAGTCCAGTCTGCTCTGATCTTTCAGTGTTTACAGGTCTTCCTCATCTGTGCATCTCTGCACCGCCATTGCTACCAAGGAATGACTGTAACAGCACTGTAGTGGTACTTTCTACCTATATAAAGTATAGTTGTGACATCACAACCGTACAGAAGTCCTCACAGTTTGTTTAAAGACACAGTTTCTGATTAGGGCTGTGTGCATTTCTCTGATTGAGCATTTTGATACTTTGACAGTATTTATATAGCACCTCGACCTGCTTTATAATAAAAAAAACAAATTTTGTACAATATGGACCTTTAAATAAATTATCTGTCAAATATCCCCAAAAAACTGCAAGAAATGATCAAATACAGAGAGCCTTAACGGGCCACTTTGAGTTCTAACTGGTTAAATCAGTGACACACTTTAACTTACATTTACTACACATTTAAAGATAGCACAACTGAACCGTCTTTTTGTTAGAACTCCTTGGGCCATTGTATCACTGCAACATGATTTAAATAGACAGGGTGTGAACAAAGTACAAGGGAATGAATTGAGAGACTAAGTTATCAATGGTTTATTAATATTGCTATTATTATGGTCCTCCAACCATTTGTCTGAAAAATTGCATTCGTCCATTTGTTAGGTAGTTTAACATCCAGGTGTAAATAGACCTATAACGTTTTCAAGTAGCCTTCAACCGGTGGGTCAGACAGCAGCAAGCGTGCATGGTTGTTCTTTTCAGATGACTTCAAATCTTGAAGGATTCCATAAATAAACTACACAGACTCATACGCGTCCACACAATAATTCTATTCAACTTTATCTACAACCATTTTGGACGCATATACATATTGAAGCTAGGGCATTAATTGCTGCTCAATTGATTTATCAACTTTTAATACTTTTTAAGACCCTGTAGAAATGTGCATTTCATATTGAGCAATGGGAGCTGGAAACCACTGAGTGACTGACTGGGAAAGGACTGGGCACGCTGTCAATGAAAAGTACAGCGTCTACTAGCCACAGTCTTGTACTCATGCGCACACAAATGCCGGCATAAACACAGATCCTTGCATGCTCACACATAGAGTAAAACAGATAAGTAAGATAAACACGCACAGAACCACACGTATGTATAGACTCACATACTGTATGTTCGAACACACACCCAGGGACGCACGCACATATAACAATGTCCCAATATCCGTGCGCTGCTGCCCACTGTGTGTAAGCCATCTGGTCTAAGTTAAGTGTAATATAAAAAGCTCATTCAGATACATGGTGAGTGTGGATGCAAACTTGGCACAGCTCAGGCCCTCTCTCCTACCCCCGCCACCGCCTCTCCCTGCTCAGTCCTGATTTAAGTCTAGACATCATATTGGAAAATGGCTCACACGCCACAAATACACTAGGAATATTGCAGTTATACTATTTATGGAGGTAGAACTTTGTCTCTACCTGCTTCAGAGTGGGTGGAGTGGAATAATGCTAGGTGTACGTCAGCTAATGGAAAACAAATGCCAAAAAATATATCCCAAATACATAACCTTAGTGTTTCATTAATGACTAATCTGGTCAATATGGAGGGCTGTGTTTGAGAGGGATCGGGGAAACCTGTGAGTGTCTACATTCGTCTGGCCAAGCTAAGATAAGTATCTAAGTGACGGTAGATGACGGCATTGTATGAACAGCCTGTAAACAATGTGTGAGGATAAGGCAATGTGTACAAGCAAATAAATCGGTTGATACAGATTTATTGACTCAATAAACTGATGGTCAGTGGATAATGGATGTAAGACAGACCGACAGAAAGGACTCAAAAATACAGTAACACATAAAGACAGAGAGAAAAAATGAAGACACAAAGAATATGATTACATATCAGAAACCTACCAGGAGAAACTGGGTGAACTCTCCGTAGCTGAGCTGTTTGTCCATCTTCGTGCCAAAGTGCAGCCGTATGAACTCACAGTCCCAGTTAAAGGGGATGTGCTGGTGGATGGTGGTCTGACTGAAGACCTGTTTCACATCCTCTGCGGAGGAGACAAAAAGAGATAAGATGCTGCTCTAATAACGACTGAATGATGAAAAGTTGCATTTGACAGCCTGATAACAAGCTGCAGCAAGTCCAAATGGCAGTGTAGCAGAATTAGAGGAGGAAGTATTTGAACAATCATAGTAACAACATAACTGTGACATTATTATGTTATGTATGTTATTTTATTTTGTATGTTTGTTTGACCCATCCATCCGCCCCGCCGTCCTCCTTTCACAGACTTTGGCAGACTTTGATTGGAAGCTAATTCATGATCATCATGTCCTTTTCCCCTTGAAACGTAATTGAGATCGCAGCTTCATTGCATGGGAGCCTAATATTTAGGAGACATGCCGCCATGTGATTGTTACATATTATATCAGTGGATGATTTTTACTTGTGCATTGATATGTAAGTATAATTTTGCAAGTCGCACATCTTCAACCATATTACATAAGTAACATAAAATGTAAGGTAAGGTATGGAAGTAATGAGGAAATGTACCTAGTTAGAATCTACCACTGATTTCCTGTTGATTTATGTAAATAAAGTCAATTTGAAAAAAAATCAAGATGTAATGAGGTTTAAACAAAACAGTTTTTCTTTAAATCCTTTAAAATGATAGAATGACAGTACATATTACAGCTCACTTTTAAGGATAATGACCATACATTAACCATGTACCGTATAAGACCTCCACCGCCATTAAAATCCTCTGCATATTCTCCCCTCTGGATGTTCATGTTTTCATAATAAACAATTATCAAATACTTCTTCCTCTTTTAGTTTGCTCTAATAAAGACCTATGATCTGTGGTTACAAAGTGTTGTGAGTCAGGTCTTAACAAATGGCATGTGTTTCCTATCTTGTGGTTAACGTTAGTAATTATTTGATTTAGGGGGAAAAAAATGTCTGTGACTTAAAAAAAAAAAAAGCCAAACGTCAATCTCCAGAACACAATACTGTTCTGATTGAGACTTAAGTCCCTCAACTCTAAATCAGTCTTGAATGACACATGGCAGAACTTGTTTGAGCTGTGTATTCAGAAGGAAAGCCTTTTCTTCTCACTTATGTTCCTCTGCCTGAACCCTCTAAGCCTCTGCAGCCAGCGGAGAGGAGAGACACTGAACATGAGTCCTAAATTACAGCCTTACTAAAGAAACAAAAACAAACCAATAGAGCGACCTGTTTCTTATTACCAAACAAGCCGCCGCTGAACGAGTGGAGAAAGGAAAAGAGGAAAGAAACAATTTTTTTATAAAGACAGACAGGGAGGGGAAAAAAGAGAGAAAGAGAAAGGTGATATTTACTTCAGCTCAGCCTTACTTTCTGAAGGAAGACAGCTTGTGCATTGTTTTTTTTACACTTTAATGAGGCAATAAATATACAGCCTTTAACTCTTTAAAGGAGAGGCCGCTCCAGAGCCCGACGTTTATATTATCAGCTTTTATAGACCTGTCAACACTCAGTCCTCTTTAGTTTTTTCTTTTTTTTTTGTCTTTCTGGCTGAGGCACAACTGCATTTCATATGCCATGTTACACTGCAATTTTTATGAACTCGACATTCCACCAAATTACACATTTATTTTTTTAAGTGCTAAGAATTCAGAGCACTGTGCTGCCTGTACTTTACAGAAATTACTCAGGTTATTATCAATAAAAAATGGCTTTATAGAAAAATTGAAATGAAAAGAAGTCAGAATACAGGCATTTATTTATTAAGAAAACAAATGGGCCTTTAATGTGTTGTAAGCTTCAACTATTAATGTTTTTATTAGGTAATAAAGAAGGTTGTTCTGAATGTTGTGCCTTTGTGAGGTTCTTTAATCCAAGGGGGGGAAAGGAGCAAGGGAGAAAATAAAAACAATTCTGTAATGTATCACAATAAAGCAACTTTGACAAGTGTATAATCCAAGTCACAAGTTGTTTGCTTTTGGTGAAATGGAAGCCCGATGCACAAGTGGCAGACACTGTAGTTTTTGTTTTGCATGGCATGATGTGTGGTATGTTTTTCTTGCAATTTTCCACTTGCATGCAAGTCTCATAACTCACCGGCATTGGGATATTCATTAACCTTTAGGAGACGCAGAAAAACAGCAGACCTTTTAATTGCCACCAAGACAACGTCATTCTAATTGATCCTTTTAAATATGAAAATTTACATATGTGCATACATAATCACCCGCAATGATCTTGCACCCTGTCGACAGCAACAATTAAAATGAAATTCACTTACTCTTCCCTGTTTGCGAGCGGGATGTGTGCACTGCATTTCAAATCAAGCCTAATGTGCTAACGCCTCGCACACCTACAGAAGGCTGGCATTAGACTTGTTTAAATCAATTAGGCAAATGTGAAATAAGCAACGAGTACAAATGTCTTCCCTTTTCACCTCGGCGCTTCCAGGCATCAGAGTAATGGTGCCAATCATGCACACCCACCCCTCCTCCATGTTCATCTCCAACCTTTATTTGCTACCAGCCCTCTCCACCTCCAAACCTAACCTTATCTTTTTTTACAGACAAGATACAGCACGACATACAGTATTTTTGTTTGTGGATGCAACCATAACAGAATAGATGAGCCGAGGTCAGACCCTCACATAAATAAACAAAGAGTTTGCATGAAAACTTCTTCAATGGTATGTTTAAGAAGAACCTGGGTGGCTGTAGCTCAGGAGAGCGCACCGGCCACTAATCAGAAGCGCAGCGGTTCGATCCCCGGCTCCTCCAGTCCACATGTCGAAGTATCTTTGGGCAAGATACTGAACCCCAAATTGGTACATGAATGTTTGTCTGAATAATTAGATTAGATCATGATGAGCATAGGTGGTGACACATTGCATGGCAGCCTCTGCCATCACTCATATCAATGTGTGCATGAAAAGGTGAATGTGTCAAGAAGTGTAAAAGCGCCTTTAGGGGTCGGAATACTAGAAAGACGCCATATAAGTAGTCCCTTTACCATCCATTGACCAACATGCTCAGTGCTCTGTCATGATTAACGGAACACGTCTTTGTTAAATGTATTAAATGAAACTTGGGACTTGAACTTTAAGAGTAATTAATCTTTAAAAATCAAACTTATTTTTTATGAAGTTGGAATATGCATCTTATCTCCACTAAGAACACAAGAGGTAGTATGACAGAGTTCTCTTGATTTTTAAAGAGAGATTAAATAAAGGGAAAAAGGGTAAAAGCCTACAGTATATATGTGAAAACAATGCTCCAAGAAAAGTGCTGATAAATAAAATGATAAATGCCATAGTACCAATATTTGAAAATGAGCAAGACGTTTTCTCCATGAAAATTAAGTGACTCTTCAAAGATCGGTGCATAATTCCAGGTCTCTTGTAGAGCACATTAACAGCACCTACCGTGTATGGCAGAGTTACTTACCATAAGTGGTCGCTCCGTTGCCTGCTTTATCAAACAGCAGGAAGGCAACCATGAAGAGGGAGTCTGGGGCACACAGCACCAACTCAAAAGCTACAAACTCTTGAAATGAGATCAACCTGAGAAAGGAGAGAAGAGTAGAAAGAAAGAGGATAGGTACAGGAAGACTGTGAGAGACTGGTTAATGTTGTCATTTGTGATTTATTAATGTGGTATTCATGTTTTAAGCCTCCTGTATAAATACTTAATCAGCTGTTAAAGGTGTGAGACTGTGAGACACAGAGTCTTTGATATGTATTTAGTCATATAATACATAAAATCCTTAACCTAAGTTGCACTGATAAAGTTAAATATTAAATTAAAACAAGCTATTTTACCACTGCATTAAACTAAAAACTCGATTATAATTACTGCCACACAGTGGCAAACCAGCACACTAAGACAACCAATCCATCTGTGCTACGTGAAATTCAAGAGGCCTTTTATCCAGTAGTCTATTATTCCATACATAATGTCATAAACTCATTGAGTGTGACAGCAAGAAAATAAAACAATTTAAAAAGCTCAGTGTGTGTTCCCAGTCTGAGCTGGCAGCTGGTATAGAGCGAGCCAACTTTACACCAACAGAAAGAGAATGATTAAATATGAAGGTTTATATTTTAGTGTGCCATTTTAAACAAGTAGACATATGAGGAGGGAGTTTGGAGCCACTTTAGGAAATATAATTCTATTCAATATAAATGTAATACAATACGGAGTTAAGAGTCAAAGTCAAGAGAAGCCAAGGTGGAACAAAATTAAAACGGGGAACAAATTTGTCCCAAGTTATGAGCTGAAAGTAAACACAACAGATTAGTTTTCTAATTATACCACTGCGTCTCTTTCCAAGTTTGTCAGTGTTTTGCTAAATACCATTATATCTCCTCTCTCCATAGTAATACAAATGCCCACATACATCATTAACAAGAAAAAAATAAACATAAACATCGCTATTGTGTGAACCCACTGAGAGCTCCCATGGGGGAGTCCTGCTGTGGGGAACTGGACCACGCAGTCTAGCCTTTATTTAGGCCCTGGTCACAGTTGCCACAAGTCCATTATGAAAATCACAAATGGCTCTGATAATTACAGGAGGGGTCAGAGCTAATGAGTGGTCCCCGAGCATCCATCTATTAAACCTATTTCAATTTCCAAGGGGGGAGTATGGAGAAATGGGGGGGGGGGGGGGGGGGGGCGCAATGATTACATTTTTAATTAATTATGGTACTGATGAAATTTAGACGTGTTTGTTTTGACTCTGAGTGTTTCAGGTTTGTATGTGGGTGCGTATGTGCATCCTTATATGTACTTATATACTAAACAAATACTGTATAGATATACAAACCGAGAAGAGTATTGTTCAAAAAAGGATGCCAGGAAAAGGGACATTTAAAAGTTGACTGCCAGAGTCTATCTTATCATAAAAATGGGTTGAAACACATGTTTAGATACATTTTTTTATGAATCTGCAAAAAATGCTATTTGCTCCTTCAACCATCCATGAAATAGAGGCCTAAACACAGAGAAACTAAAAAAAATTAAGCATAAAGTTCTCTCAGAATCAAATCCAATCTGCTGTCGTTTCATAGGCAAGACTAATTGTTTTATTAACTAAACAAGTAGAGCGGGGCCCCGCTGATGGCAAGTAGGTGGAAGGGTGCACAAAAGCACACTGCTGCAAACATGTATCCACTGCAATAAACAAAGCCAGTACCAAAACCATTGTCGCTGACGCTGCTGTAATATTATCTACCTCTTCAATAGTGATCAATCTTTTAAGACAGATGTATAGCACACTAAGAAGTCATACCTCAGCCAGCTTAATAAAGGACTTTAAGCAGGTACAGTCTGTAGTGCAAAGATTCAGCGAGCACTAGTGGGGGGGGGGGGGGTTCCAAGATTTCTTCTTTTTCACACGCATCAATTTACATGCACGCTGCTCATCCCGTCTGTGTTTTCCCAGACGTAGATAATCAGCATATTAGTGTAACTGAGAGGGCTGTTGATCATGAAGGGATTGGACCATGGTTTAGAGCGGGGAGTCCAGACAAGATCCAGGGGGCATCTCCATAACACACACGAGAAACATTCCACGTACTCCGAAGCATTTACACACAGCTCTGTGACTGGGGATGAAGCTTATGATGGTTGATTAGCAGCGCCATGGCGGCTGCAAAAATGATTACCATGAGAGGGGGAAGCCATTGTTTTTGCTATGCAGACCCAACCCCAACGAGACACTCAATAATCAAATCAACCGACGGCATCTCCCAACCATCAACTGCTATGGCATGTGTCCAGGCCTGCCCGATCCTTGTACGCAGCCTGGGATGAACTTCGGAGACAGGGCTAATGTGATACTGTAGTATGGCATCTCTTCAGTACTGTGTACTTATTTAACTCTGCAGAATTTCGTTAAATCTTTAAGCAATCACAGACATATCCGTGACATGTATCAGACGAGAGATGTAACGCGCAAGACATAAACAAACACTCAATTCTAGTAGCTTCTATCAATGGCAGCTGAATGATGCTTTTGTTTGAATGCCAATACAATGCAATTTAAACTGTCTTCGCTGCATCTTTCTGGCAAAAAAGAGCCACCGTATATTCCATATATTTTTGTTTGTTTTTATCTCATCTTAGTCCGCCCGGCTTTTATCTCTGTCTCCTCTCAGCGGGTATCTAAATACACTCCTCTGAACCGAAAAACCAGGCTTGGAAACATTGTTTACAAGTAACATAAATGCATGGTGTTGGTTCGGCCCGGCTGATAGAAAGACAGCTCTCCTTCGTTGATAGTAGAGGGAAAGAGGGGCCTAGAGGGGCTTCGATAATCCCCTGTCCCTTGCATCTTGGCATTGTTACTGACAGCCTTCCACCCACCTAGAGCGTGCACGCACACACGCACACACGCACCCACACACCCACACACCCACACACCCACACACACACACACACACACACACACACAGATGAGTGCTAGCTGCCAGTATCTGTTCAGTTTCTAAGAGTGGACACCCACCAGTACAAGTCCAGAATACCCACAGCAGTTGGTAGACTGCTATTTTCCCAGCACGCTCCCTTAACAAAGTTTTTTTCCTTTTTTTCAAACCTCCAAGAGTCTATGGGGGAAGTGTTTTTTTCCACACTTGAACAGATGCTTCTATCGAAATATCAGAGGGAAGAAGGCATAGAGAAGCAGAAAGGTAGGGAGCCGGAAGTAAGGGGCCAAAACGAAATGGAGGGAGCTCAGAGTGCATTATGGTATGTGAGAGAGTGTAAAGAAAGTGAGGAGAGCGAATGTACAAATAGAGGACATAATAAGATAATCAAACCATCTTGTAGCTCTGTATGTCAATGCAAACATACACAAAACACTTAATTCCTGGAAATCCAGACATCACAACCTTGCAAAGTCTCTCTCTCTATTTTTCTTTCTCTCTCTCGCTCGTATCTCTCTATCGGTCTTTCTATCTCAATGGGACGAGCGAGAATAGGAGGGAGAAAAGTGATTTCCACATAACAGATTGTTACAACTGTCACTATATCCCCTGATTTACACAGTCGCAGGGAGGCAGACAAATGCATTTTCACTGTTTACATCCCCACACATATCCACCGAACCACTCTCACACACAGTGGCATCTAAGTAAAATTTCTCTCACACAGATATACTCCAACAGAAAAGTAAGCGAGCATGCTACCTGCCATCCGACCCCCTGCTAAATCCATTACCCCTGACTTATCTTGTTGAAATAGAGTCCTGTCTCGCAAAAACAGCAGCAGTCGCACAAGCTTCATAATATGCCACGCTCATGTACCAACCAAAATGTATTGTTCACAAACATATTTGCATGAGATCGGGCGAGCTGGATGAAAATACAGTCACAAAAGTGGTTTGTTTTGTCTTGCGCCGCGTTCTTTTCATAAGGTTTGCACGGATGAGTGCTTGGAAAACAATGCATTTGTGTTTCCAGCTACCACTGAGGGTGCTGATGACATCGCCGCATCTGTACTTTTTATATCCATTTGTTTTGTGTTCATGAGACGCAGGTTTGAAGAATAATCACCCAGACTCTTTCTTTGTCTCGACAAATCATTTATCTATCAAAGTTCAGGAGGAAAATAACACATCACAAAGTATGAGCATCATGAGGCCTTCACAATGTCAACCGTAAAAAAAATGAATCACATCCAAATCTAGGTCTAAACAGACTTTTTCCCCCCTGTTTTGCCCCCATATCATTTCCATTCCCCTCCACAAAACCAAAATGAGGTTTAGATACAAAGCCTGGGCCATGGGTTCCTAATAGATTTACCCTGATGCCACGGCCACCATTTATCTTGCTACAAAGCCACACAATGCAACAGAGTGCTCCTGAATAGCATGGGCAATTACAGTGCATGTGTGTGTTTCTATGTGTGTGCGTGTGTGTGCATGTGTGGGTGCCTTGCTCTCTTTTTCTAATTCCAAAACCCCCACTACGCCATCTCACCATCCTCTGTGCGCGCGCACACACACACACACACAAACACACACACACACACACACACACACACACACACACACACACACACAGACACACACCTTAAAGCAGATGTAATAACATGAAACTACGCAGCCATATGCACTTTGCTCTTTGTAGAAGCCCAGGTGGTTACCATGGCAATGTGTTTTTTTTTCTTTTTTGACTTACCCTAACATTTTATTACCCATCATTATGTATCATTAAATACATACATATTAATGTAAAAAAAAAAAAACAGGGGTGATGGGGATGGGGGGAGGAGTAAGTGTGAAATTGGGGGTGTATCTACAAAGAAGGAAACACCTGAAAGAGGCCTTTGGTGGTTTGATGTCTCTTTGCTATATAATTCAAGTATGGACATCCCTCTGTGAATTTTTACACCAAAGGTTTCAGTCATAGATTTGTTTATAAAATGCAAAATAACACTAGAAAGGTAGTCATACCAGATCAAAGTGATAAATAATACATGTGCTGATAGCTTTGATAAGAGTCTTTCATAAGATTACTACTTAGCAGTTGGCTTGATATTAATGAGAAGAGATACATTTACGGCTTAAAGAGAGACTCGGCATAGCAATTTAACAGTCAGATCAGTAACTTCTGCCAGAGGTATTTTCAAACAGTACAATGAGGTACGCTGTTGTTGATCTTCTTTTTTTCATCATTTGCTAAAACAAAATCTATGGCTATATTTGCCCTCTATCTATCATTTTATGGGTAATACCTCTCATTTATAATATCAGTTATTCCATAAGTAAAGCCTTCAAGGTCAATCTAATGAAGCTTTTACTTAACTTAGATTTTACTTAAGAAACATGTCTTGCTTTCCTTTATGTGTGAAACAGAAATTGGTGGATTTCACATATTTACCTGTCACAGATTATTGTGATGTGTTGTACATGAATGCTGCAGCTAACTGTCTATACATGCTGGATAGTGTTTATCATGGGGCTCTGAGATGTATTACAAACAGTGTATCTCACTCCCCATTGTATTTTATACTCAAAATTGAAATGCCCAGCTTTATGTTGATTCTGCCTCAGTGATTGGTATGTTTTATTTATTTACAAAGCCATTGTTAAAGGTAGGTAGGTTAAATTTCTGTCTATTTATCCTTTTTTTATATTTGTATCATGGAGCTTATATCCTTCATTTGCATTTTACTGTTCCTAAAGTCAGAACTGCACTGCAAAAGAAAGCTTTCAGGTTTTCTGCACCTACTGCATGGAACACTCTACAGATTGTTTTTAGGCTTAAAAACATAGTAACACTGAATAAGTTTAAAACTATGGTGAAATCTATTGATTTCAGGCTGTCTGTTTGCAAATGTTTTATGTGACCATGTTATTGCTTCCTAAATAGATGTGTTGCTGTTATTCTTGGCCAGGTCTCCCTTTTGAAAGAGATCCTTTATCTCTATAGGACAAACCTGCTTAAATGAAGGCTAATTAAATAAAATGAATTCTGTTTCAAATTCACAGTCAACCAGCATCTTAATATACTGTATGTGAAACCTAATTATATTATTATTATTATTATTAAAAGAGAAACATCAGAACACCTACCCATCTTTCTTCTGATCCACCACACCAGCCAGCAGATTTGTAGCATCGTCCGACAGACGGGTGTCTGTGTGGGCATGAAGGAAACGGCTCACAAAGTCCTGCGGTGTCATGAAGCACTCATCATTCTTCTTGATGCTGGCATACTGTAAAGAGAAAAACCGATACAGACCAAGGACACACACTGAGCCTTAGAATTTGGTTAAAAAAAAAGAAGAAGAAACAAATGTAAATGACAAATAAAACATAGGTTAAATCCTACCTTTTCAAAAATGGTTTTCAACTCGGTGGGGTCAGCCCTCCTCGGCAGAACTGCCTAAAAGACAACAAGTGAAGTTTTGTGAATACAACTTGCATACACAATGCCCCACTTTGCGTTGTGCATTGTTTGAGTAACTTGGGAACTTTGAATACTTGTACACACAAGACGACAATAAACTTGGGCAAATTTAACATCATTTTGAGTTTGGAGACTCTTTTTGACCTTGGGAACACACATCTCAGAGATTAAAAATGTTCTAATCACAAGGGTCATTAACTATTCCATTAACTTTTTTAAGGAGTATTTGCCTGTATGCCTTTGTGTGACTTGGTCGCGTCACAAAAAAAGTCAGCAGATTTAGAAAGCTCTGGGAAAAACAAGGAAGTGAATGGGTAATTCATTCATTCGTCTTCAACCGCTTATCCCTGTCGGGGTTGCGGGGGGCTGAAGCCGATCCCAGCTGACATCGGGCGTGAGGCCGGGTACACCCTGGACAGGGCGCCAGTCTATTGCAGGGCACATAGAGACGCACAGAGACAGACAACCATTCACACCTTATCACAAATTTAATTTTGAGTAGCAGAAACATGTTTTGTGTTTCCTTGTGATGTTTTCCTTTCCTGTTAATCAACCCCTTCGATTTATAATGTGACCACTTAGAGGCTCCTGAACTCTTGGTTGGAAACCACTGCTGACGATGATGCTAAGGTTGCCCTAGTGTTTTATGATTTGTTGTTGTGTTTTTTGGATTTGCTGTTGGGGTTTTCTATTTGCTGTTTTGATTTGCAGTTCAGGGCCACCGTATATGCTGTTGCTGCTCTAATATTAAACATTAAACAAAATAAAATATGGAAAGAACCGTTCAATTATCCAGATTAGAAGTTGGTGTAGTGTCATGTGTGAGTGCAAATTAAACCATGACAGTACAACCATGTTAAAACATCTTCCAGCCTCTAACAACTTCTGACACCTGCACGCAGTTTAAGAAAAGGATGTAGCATGATGGTAACCAAGGTTGCCTGTGACTACATCCGTTTTTTTAAAGACTAAACTAACAGTAAACTGGAGAAGGGGCCTGAAGGGAGCAACGTGGATTAAAAAGCAGCAACAGTATCATGACTGCGTTATTGCTGAAATGACAGTTCAGTCAGTTTAACTCAGAAACCGTTAGCCAACTGTACATTAACTAGCTAACCGGCTAACGACAGAGTAAAGCCTCAATGTCATTGCCGTATGGTTAAGTGTTAACCTCCAGTACATCCTCTTAGCAGGCTAACGGGCATTTAACGAGCCCTCAGAGCAGACATCCTGAACGGTGGAGAGTCTGGGAGGAGGAGACACCGGGACCGGGCACATCACCGACAAGACAACAGCTTCCCGGAAAGAGAAGAAAATGAAATGTAACAACTAAACGTACCTTTGCTGCCATGCTTAAGCGAGCTCACTGTCAGCTTGTCCAGTTCCTCTTGCGTGACAACGTTCCCATGGAGATCACGCGCCGGTGCAGTGAAAGGAGGACGAAAGAGGATCAGCCGCGCACGTGGTGCTGGGGCACGAGAGGTCAACTGGTCAGTGGCTTGTGCATGTCAGATCCATTCATTGATATCTGTGTTTTGAGAGAGACAGGGTATCTGTATATGTCCCTGTGCCTCGTGTTAAACTTGACCTATTCCATTAAAATACCATATAATATATACAACTGTGATAAAGATGTACAGTAAGCTATTGGGGAAATTTAGAAAGAAAAAAAGAAAGAAAACCTTTAGGGGAATTAATTTTCCCCCCTGTTGTAGCCTACACACAGGCCCGAAATATATACACATGCACAAACAGGACCTATATGCATTAATGGAGACATGTCAAACCGAGGGGAGCTGAGCACCCTGAGCAGGGGGGTTGGTGCTTTGCTCAAGGGCACCTCTGCAGCTACCAGCCCATACTCCAGAGCCTACTTTGTACAGTTCCCAAGCCAAGTCCTCACGGCCTGAGCTGGTGCCGCCCTAAAATAAAAACCTTTAATCAGCTTCTGTCCCATCCCTTGATGTGTGACCAGTATGGATGGATTACTGAATGAGCCTACAGAACATAGGCCCTGGGTCCGGAGGTGTCTCGGAGGCCCCTATTCAAGATCCTCTGCAATAAGCTTTTCTCATTATGGCTCATACAGAGCCTTGTGTACTATATATTTTTGTCATATCCAATCCAGAGCTACAGTAAAGAATATGCACTAGAGATCGAAATTAGAGAATAAATTATAAATACTTGAAATTTTGTGGGAATGAGTCCTTACCCCAAGTGAAGGAGTTCAAGTACCTCGGGATCATGTTTACGAGTGAGGGGACGATGGCGCTTGAGTTTGGCCCGAGAATCGGAGCAGCGGGGGTGGTGTTGCAGTCGCTCTACCACACCGAAAAGAGAGCTGAGCCGGAAGGCAAAGGTCAATCTTCGTTCCTACTCTCACCTATGGTCATGAAAGGTGGGTCATGACCAAAAGAACGAGGTCGTGGGTACAAGCGGCCAAAATGTGTTTTCTCAGGAGGGTGGCTGGAGTCTCTCTTAGAGATAGGGTGAGAAGTTCAGCCATCCGTGAGGAACTCGGAGTAGAGCCGCTGCTCCTTTGCGTTGAAAGGAGCCAGTTGAGGTGGTTTGGGCACCTAGTAAGGATGCCCCCTGGGCGCCTCCCAAGGGAGGTGTTCCAGGCACGTCCAGCTGGGAGGAGGCCTCGGGGAAGACCCAGGACTAGGTGGAGAGATTATACCTCCACACTGGCCTGGGAACACCTCAGGATCTCCCAGCTGTTAATGTGGCCCGGGAAAGGGAAGTTTGGGGTCCCCTGCTAAAGCTGCTGCCCCCGCGACCCGACCCCTTATAAGCGGCTGAAGATGAGATTGATGAGATGAAATATTGTTGTTTTTTATTGTTCAGAATTTGATAGAATATCTACAGGCTAAACGGTTTGGGGGATGTTTTCAGCTACATGGCAGGGTGAATGCAAATTTTTATGTGAACCCCCTTCTGCAACATGCAATCCCTTCACTGCAATTGTCTTCCAATCAGCTGCAGTTTTCATGCAAGACAATGCCCCCTGTCACACTGCAAAACAGGTGGAGCAGTTCCTTGAAGCTAATATTGAAACAAAGAAATGGCCAGCCCAGAGTCCAGATCTAAACCCCTTAGAGAATCTCTGGGAAACACAATAAATCCATGGCGACAAAGTAATGGCTAAGAAACCCACTAAAGTTACAGAACTGTGGAAGAGACTGGACCAAGATCAAACCAGAGCAGTGTGAGAAACTAGTGATGTCTTGTGGCTGCGGATGTGCTGAAGTGATTCAGAGCAAGGGCCTCTACACCTTCTTTGTTGGTTAAATAACCAAGTGCCTTGCCTTTAAAAAAGCATGCTTGTACAGCAGTTGTATAGCAGATATTCAATGAAATTCTGAATAATAAAAAAAACAATATTTCAGAATAAATCAAGTATTAATAGTCTGTTCTCTAATTTTGATCTCCAGTGTAGTAAAGCCATTTAAATGATCCTGCTTGTTGGTGTTTGTTATATATATATATATATATATATATATATATATATATATATATATATATATATATATATAAATATATAAAATATTTTGTAATCTATGTTATGGTATTCAACCAACTTTCAACCCAGATTTATCTGTGAAATACAGCGGAAAACATGCAAAGCGACTAACAATTTGGGGAGATGGGGCCTTTTTGGTGTCTGTGCCCAGGGGCCAATTAGCTCATGATCGATCCGCAGTGATCATGTAAACAAACGGACCACTTCCTTCTTGAAAATCTCACATTATACTCAACAGTCCATGTCTCAGGCACTTAATCATCTTATAGGATTTTTGGCCTCGATCAGCAAAGTATTTAAAAGTTTTAAGTGCAATGCTCACTTCAAACTTTATTATACATTAAACGTGGTTATCTTTGTGGGTTTATTTTTATGCACATTGAGACTCTACTAAGGAACAGAGAGGTCTATTAGACGTCAGAATAAAAGCCTTAGTTCCTTCCCCACACGTATTCTTTCCTCACAGTAAATGGTTCCTATACTTTATTTCCAGCTTTTCCAGCTCGCCTGTGCTTTGTGCCAGGAGGGAAAAAGGTGCAGAGAGAATTTCATGACTACAAAAGCAAAGGTTAACATTACTCACAGCATAAAAACAATTTAAAAGGGAGCAAAAGGGCTCTAATGGCCCGACAGTCTTCAAAGAAAATGTATTTTGCGCTCAAAATAATTCATAGCTTTTTGCTGGTGGCTTTTCAGCTTCCCGGAGACCCAGCATGAACCACTGTATTTTTCCCAGCAGGCTCTCTGCTCCTCGCAAAATGGCCTTCACTAGGGCATACCTCGCATCCCCTCCAAATATTGACAGCACTGAGTCCATCGCTTATTGGAAAAATGGCTGTAAGTAATGTTTTATCAGCCGATGCAATCTCTACACCTGTATTTTCCCCTGTCATATGACAATATTTGACAAGATTAATGATTTGATCCCATGACATTTTATTTTCCATCACTGTCAATCTACCAGCAAACAACTCACTTGTGGCATTTGGTGTAAGAAGCAGCATTTGATTTGCTCGAGTATTATTCATGAACTACAAGATTTACTTGAGGCGTGTAAACTACAGTGTCTAACAGCTTTGACATGAAACTCTTGACTGTTTATGTGAAAAAAAATCTTTAAAAATTACCTTCAGTGAAAGGATTTTTATGTTTGTTTAGAACAGCCTCTATTTTTAGCAATCAAACCAACAATGATTCTGTCATCCGCCACAGAGTAAGTGGGTAATAATGATAAACCTCACAACCTTTGAACTTCAGTGGCTTGAGGGGTCTCCGGCCCGTGTCCCCAAGGGCCAACACGCGTCCTGACAGCTTGAGCGATGAGTGGCGGACGTCTGTCTCAATCTGCCTCCTCCTATTTTTAACCCACACTAAACACAGAGCTTCCAAAATAGACCCGAGCTCTAAACAAATGATTAATAGGGCACTTAGGGTCTCCCCACTGACCAGCGAGTCCCTATTAACAGCCAATAACGGAGGCCCTCTGGGGTCAATAGGTTTAAAGACTTTCTAATAAAAGTAACAGAGACATGGGGATGTGTTTTGGAGGAGAAAAAGTTGTGTCTCAGTTTGAAATGCTGACAAGTTAATAATCCCTTCTCAAATGGCCCTACCGCAGTAAAATGGCCAGTTTGTTCTTACTTTTATTGCTATCATCTGTCAGTCACTCACATCTTTCTCTTTTTTTTCCTGCCTCTTCGTAAGTGGACTGAAAGAGCTAAAACAGCTTAGAAGTAATGTTCTCGCTGGGGCTTTATTCTCATGCCCCACTCTTTCTTTTCTTTTTTTGGTTGAATGTGAATTCTTATTGTAGTTTTAGGCAGGAAACGTCTAATGGATTCCCAAAGACTTATTCATGACATGGTAATGAGATTCAAATTTGTAAGACATTTTTGACCTGAAAAAAGAGGCCGATTGTGGCAATGGCTTTGTCCTGTTTTCCAGAGCTTCCGAGAATACAGTTTGGCAGTCACTCTCACTATTCCTAATGTCATTTTATTTTAAAACGTATGGGATGGAGACACAGAGCCGAAGAGTTAAAATCTGGAAACTACCAAGGAATATATTGATCTGTCACTTACTGTCAAAGCAGGGTATCCTGGTTGATGGAGAGCATGAGTCAGTGGCAGTTATATTGTTATTATATTGTTGCACTATATTATCTTACCATAAGTATGTTGTTTTTAAGGTGCAAAATTAAATTTTCTAAAATCCCCAAAAAATGTTTAATGACAGTAAACCTCATGCATGTTGAGTGAACAAAACTTTTCTGAAAGCACTTCCTTCCTACCATAAAACTTTGAAAAGTTAACAATAGATCACTGTTAGCAAATGTTTTTATAAAGCAGTGCTTTCTTCAAACTAATAATAATATATTTAATTTGAAGCGCTTTTTACCTAACTCAAGAAGAGAAAGCATCCCAGAAGAAGTGGTTATAAGAAGAGTGGGTTCATTTTAACTGATATAAAAAGTTGAAATAATGCTACCTCATCTAGTTGTAGTATTAAAGGTCTGTAGTTAAATTTGAGTCTGTCCCACATAAACTGTCCTGCTGCCAAATAATAGTCGATGAGCACCAAATGTGTATTATTCCGCTGCTGAAAAAAGCTCCAACCATAATGCACTTAGTCCTGTTTGTGTAACATTTGCAAGTTCTGTAGTGCCCAGTGTTTAGGAAATTACTGAGCAAGTATAACTATATTTATGAGTTATTTTTTAAAGATTAACACCTTCAGTAGCAACCAATAGGCTTGGGGATGAGTGCTTCAGATAAAGTAGGGAAAACCATTGTTGGTTTGGGACTTTTTATGGAAATTGGTGACGATACGAATACTATAAAATTATATCAGATTTATCTTCCTATCAAAACAGGAATTTATTTTTGATGTTTTATGAGCTAATCAGCCATATAATGTGCAGAAGAAAAAAGGATTATGGACTCCCTGTTTGTGACTTTGGTTTATAACTCTATGGGCTCAGAGAGCAGAATAATTAAAAGTAAAAGTATTTAGAAGGTTTTTTTCCACTGTCAGATTAGCAAAATCAAATTGTATGTCTCCAATATGGGTGGCCCTGACCTAACCCACATCTTAATTCTTCTAGGAATCCCTTTGTTTTGTTTTGCACAATTTCAGCTGATGTTCCCATTCAGATTTGTCTTTTGTGAAAAGTTGAATGTCTTGCTCAATAACACATTATCAGGACACAGAGCTGTTGATGGAAACAGTGGCTACAAATCTGCAACCACTTGATTATAATCATGTTAATTCCTCTATAATTAAGAATGTCTCATGTAACTAGATTGATGAAAACACACATTTCGCACTTGTAAACCATTGCAAACTTCAGGCATTTTTATATAACTTATAACTGTTACCAAAACCACACATGGAACAGACTGCCCAGATAATGTGGGACAACACAGACCAATCTGTTTTGCATAAAGGACAAAAAGGTGGGGAGAAATAAAATTGCTTGCATGGAAACTCCCCATACAACAACAAGAAGGGTCCATTTTTAAAATCAGAGCCCTCCGATACTAACACAATGTGTTATAAACCAGAAGATATACAACAGGCTTTTGAGGGCAGCTGAGTCCTCAGTCATTAAAAGTTTCTTGGAGTCCCAAGATTTACAAGTAGGTGTGGAGAAAAAATAATTTGTTAACACAAGAAAATGATGATGCCATATCACAACTGAAAACAAGCAAAGTACCGGCAGTAGAAAGGTATCCAGCAGAATGATACAAGACATTTAAGGACTTACTGACACCTTTGCTTTTATTTCAACTATTTATTTAAGGGAAGTGAGACCCCAGAATACTATTATTCACATTAATTAAGTCAAAAAGACTAGAAAATAATATTCCTGAATTGATTGACACTGAACAAACTGTTTTTATTAAAAACAGACACAAGATAATGTGAGGTGTGCACTCTACCTAGTCCACAGCACAGGCAGAAACAATTCACAATCTCTGGAAATTAGCCTTGATGCAGAAAAGGCTTTCACCTCAGTGAGGTTGGATTTTTGTACCTGGTGTTGCAGTCATAGGATTTAACATAAATGGCAATCTCTCTCAAGCAGTTACTCTAAAACTGAAGCAATCCTATCCTATTGACTAGAGATAGAAATCAATGCTGGATTTTGAAATTGATGACCGTTTTGGCAGTATATATTTAGGTAATATACCAACAAAATGTAACGCTCAGGACAAGTTCCTTTTTAAAGTATTACTTGCTCGAAACAGAACCATGCACCAATAAAAGGAGAGTTGACAGCGATTGTAAAGGGAATGTATGATGTGGAAAAACGGACCTTCTTCCTAAGACTTTATATGGATATATTTGGTAGAATATGACCCACTAATGAAAGCGCTTCTACTTGCTTTTTTGCTGAGTATTTCAATATCCATGTGTGTGGCGACATGCCCCTGTGCAGTTCTGCGGCCCTGGTTTTTCACAGATCGAATTGGATGACCACAAATAAATACCTTAGCATAGCCATATACAGTATAATCACAAATACTTTCTGTCTGCTTATTTATGGGTTTAAAGGTTTATTAAACCCAAACATCAGTCACTGTCATTACTATCCAAGCTAGCTTGTCTCACCACGTGCTACTCATGAAACAATGCTATATGCTCCTGTAGAAGTTTGTAAATCAACCTCATTTTAAGAAAAACATGTTTATTTATTCGCGAGCCCAAGAAAACAAGACTTTTTTTACTTCTACTTTTTTTTAATTGTTGGAAGATTAAACATATAAAACTTATTCACTGAGTAATCACGTGTGCAGACACTTCTCATTCCGCCGGGAAACCTCTTCTGCTTCAGTGTATATATTTGTGGCGCGGTGGCGAAAAAACAAGGGCCGCAGAACTGCAGAGAGGCTCAAAACTGCATTGCTCCAAGGCTGCAGCCAGATACTACTTGAAAGAACAGGCTTGCCTGCAGTTACACCTTACCACCAAAGAAGCCCCTAGAAACAAGGTATCTCAATTCTTATGGAGTGCAACTTTAAATCTTTAGGTGTACTTGTTAAATTCATATTTGTTAAGACTCCTGTGGGGACCAGATGAACTGGGACTAAAAAAAGAAGGTGAGAAGAAGAGAAATGATGGGGAAAAACTGCATGGTTGGGCCAGTCTGATGAAATCAGCCATTTAATACAATACACTTCTTCTATGCTTCTTCTACAACTTCCATAAGAGAAGCATTACTTGTGCCATTATGTCTATGTCCATTAGCAAAATAATAGAGTTCTCTCTGTGTGCATAGTCTCTGCTGTCTGTCCAACAACAAAGCACTGCCTATTATAATCTACTTTCATTTCTCCAATCAGTTGGTTGTCAAACACTATCCTTAATCATCATACATAACATGCACTGCATTAAAGTGGCATTCTTGTAAACACCATATCTGTAATAGCGGTTGACAAGCTGCCTTTGTTTACACCATAATAACTGGGTGTTTGAATAACTTCTCAATGACTTTAAGTAACCAGCCAGACTCACTCTGCTTCCATTCAGCCATGCAGCCTGATAACCTGGACTGACATTTGGCATGGAGTGGACTACGGATTAAACCAAACAGTAGGCCTGAATAGACTTCTCAGACATTTCACCTGTGGTCTTGAGACATGGGAGTGCATTTCCTGCGCACACATTGCGGATGTAGTGTACATCCGCTTGTCTCATTATGCAAATGTTGACGTGTGCATTCATAAACATGCGAGACACGCAAAGTTATTATCAGCCCCACCCACACATGCATGTATTTCAAACACCCGCTTTGCTTCCTCTGCAGACTCTCCCTCTTTTCCATCTGCCAACCTAAACTTTAAAGCGGGCGGTCTTCTCTGCAGCTTCTGGATGAATCTGTTTAGTATCTTTCAGTTCAGATGAAGCACTACACTAACCATGCTTCAGGGCATCTGGGATGGGCCGGGGGCCTGGCGAAGTAGGGGAAGGGGTGGATGGGAGCTTTGAGATGGTCCAGACAGGCTAGCGGGTAGGCTCAAGCTCCTCTCTTCCACAACAACAAGGACCCACACTGAAGCATGCTCAGACCCTGCAACCCGAGAGGGCACAGGGGTCCCTCCAGCCTGCCTGGGCTGGGATAAATGAACCCAGATGCTTCCCGCACATGCAGAGCAACCAGGCTGAGGCATTGAGAGAGGGGGAGGAGTAGGTGGTTGAGACAGAAAGAGAGGAGGCTAACCTTTTTATTTTCTTTTTTCTTCTTTCCCTATTGAGGCAGTTATCTGTCAGATTCCTGCGCTTTCTCATAACCACTGAGGCCTCCGTGCAAGGAGAATTGTGGGAAATGATCAGTGGGGCATTTGTCTTTGAAGGAGAATGAGAGCAGCAGCAAATCTTTAAGTCCTTTCCTGTTCCTCTTCCTGTCAAGCTGCCACCTGGACCAAGAGAGGAGGAGGGAGCGAGAGAATGATGGTCGCATTTGTCTAAATTACCTAATTGAAGTTCAAGTTGGCGCAGGAAGTTTTAGAATGTAACATGAATGGTGTGATTGAATGCCTTTGAAGGATTTGTTGTATAGATGTGGGTTAGATGTTCATCTTAACAGCGCACTGGATCCAGGCTGTCACCCTGCCATCTATAGAATAACACCTGTCTCGGGAATACCCTGTTAGATAAGAGTAAGATGAGAAGATTGATACCACTCTTACATCTGTAAGGTAAATATAACGCTACAGCCAACAGCCAGCAGCCATTTAGCTTAGCTTTGCACAAAGACTAGAAAAATGGGAAATCAGCTAGCTCTGTGCAAAGGAAACAATGTCCCATTGCAGAGGGGGACCCATGGTGGTAAATAATGTGTGTTATAACTTGCATTAAGGTGGAAAATTGCACTTCCTTATCAATAAATAATGTTTTCATGCTGCGGTATTATATTGTGTGTGCATTGTTTGGCAACCTTATTGTTAATAAATATAGTAGCCTACTGAGCATAGCCAATATTTAATACATTGTATTCAGGCCAGGGATGCTAGGTAGACAATACGAACATAATATTTCAATATAACTGTAGCTTATAAAGTAAGTTAACGTAATGTTAAGCAGCAACGTTATATGATATTAACATTACGTTACCTAACTTTGTCTTACCTAACTTTAAATGAAACATAACATGTTAATTAGTGAGCTTTAATGGTGCTGATGAACCAGGCTTGCTGTTTCTTCCTGTTTACAGTCTTTATGCTAAGCTAAACCAGCTGCTGGTTATTACTATTATTTTGAGACAACTTTATTCGTCTGGTATCACGCATTCTCAAAGTACTGATTCTTCTGTCATCTGCCCTGTATCATGTATAAAATATAAGTCTTCCCATACAACATAGCAGTAGGGACTTTCATTCTGTGATTGGGGCATGGAATTCATTGGGTGTTCTTTTCATGACGGATTTCACTTGTTTGTCATTTGCAATCTAACTCTTACCAGTGGCCCACCTGCAAAGTGCAACCCTATCTTCAGCCAGAGGTGGGTGGCGCAATAAAAAATGGCCGCATGCAAACATTGTAATGCAGAAGCCTCCTTTTACACAAAAGCGCTTCAAAGCTCCTTTGCCACTGCAGACTACGGCGATGTGTTTCTCACCAGGGACCTCATGAGTAACCTGTGTCACTATCAATCTGCCAGCCTCTCCTGATGCCATCCAGATGCCCCATCCTGAAACACACACCAGCCTCTCTGTTTGCTCCACTTGAGGTTTAGGACCCTTTTTTTTCAATAAGTTGGACATGCACTAACACATATACAGATGCACATACGCTTTCACCAAAAATACACACTTTAAAACCAACATGATGTTGGGACACAGGCAACCGCACCCACACTCACACTCACAAGCCACCCCCTGTCTGAGGTAGATGCTGCAATGAGGAATAAACGACACATTTCCTATTTCATTTCGCTAAGTCTGGCCTGCTTTAGCTCACTCCTAACCTGCCTTGCCATGTCGGAAGACCAAGAGTTAAATTAGAGAGGACTAAATTTCCTGAAATGAAATGACTGTCAACTCAACTTTGCTCCATCATCCCAGGAGAGTGCAAGAAAAATACCCCAGTCCTTCCATTCTGTTTTTGCGTAATGAACAACGAACAGAGTTTGAAATATCAAAGGCAACCGCGGTAAAACGCATCTTCTCAAATGAAGGAAAGTTGAGTTGTTTTAGTCTGTCTTCGATCTTGAAGATTTATAGTGAGGCAGCAACATGTAGCTCCCGTATATGTCATCATGACCATTAGGAAGTGCTGACATCTATCTGATTAAAATGAAGAAACAGCAAGCACCTGTATGGAGGTGTGTGCGCCAAAATGTGTCGCCAAATGCTTTGCACATCTGCTGCTGAAAGTATCCATGCATTAATGTGCTTTTGTGCATGTGCATGGATGCTTTGCATGGATACATTTTTGTACATTTGAGTGTGTTTGGAAGTGTATGTATTTTTGTTCTTCTTCTTCCACATCTGTGAGTGTGTGAGGATGAGGGAATGCATGCCTGCGTGGTGTGCTGGCTGGCTGTCCTGCCTTGAGGGGAGATAAATGGCTGAGTGTTGTTGTTGTCCAGAGAGCAGACACTCAGACAGCCGCTCACACATGATTAATTGTTTCCTTGTTGGGACTGGGACCAGTTGACTGTGGCTGGGCCAAGGCCTCCCACCCGGCCTTACCAGACGTGTGTGTGTGTGGTTGTGTGTGTGTGTGTGTGTGTGTGTGTGTGTGTGTGTGTGCAAGAGAGTTACAGAGTGATGAAAGGCAAAGACAGCAAAAAAGAGAGAGAATGTTATGTCCTATTTCACGAGTCTGTCTGTCATTGTACTCTCTTTTTAAACATGTGCTATTGTTTTGAACCCGACCACACAGTGAAGCAGTGAGGTTTTTTTTTTTTTCTTTGGTCGAATGTGGTCAAAATGATCGATGTAATTGAGGGGGGAGGATTTGACCTGCAACCTTTTTAATGTTCACTTGAATTCGATTTTGCAATGTTAAAAGGTCTTTAATGGACTTTTTTTCCTGCAATTGTTTCCCTCCCTTGTGCAGTTACGATGCAGATGCTGTGACATGCAATTAACTATGCTCTAATTACTTGCTCCAAGTGAAATAAGCTTTAGCTTTTGCCTTGAATCATGGCTGCACATTGATTTCTCATAGGTCAACCACTGCTCAGGTTGATCTACAGTGATGCTGGGTTTTATGAGAGTGCATGAGTGAGCCTGATGATTGATTAATTGCAATTATCAGAGGCCTGATAATTCACCAGAGATGATAATAACATCAAATGTGCTTTGCTGCTCTGGCGGAAAAAGCCTCTCCGGTGTCTAAATTGCACCCCCCTATTAATTTCTCTTCCTTCACTGTCCAATGCTTTTAAGTGCAGCAGGACAGGTGGGTGGCTGTTACGTTGTGTTCAAATATTGGAGGTTTGGGAGGGGACGGGGGTAAAATTGGGAGTAAAAATAAAAAACAAACACCCTAATTGCCAGGTATCATGGGTGTATGGGAAGGGGACACAACAGGGGGGGTGTTGTTGCCACAGACGTCACAGTTAAAAACATGCTGCCATCCTAACACGGCTGTTCGGCTCAGTTGCACATTGTGGTTTAATGATGGCATGAGGATGACTCACATGCAACACTGATTCACTTTACATTAGACCCTTAATCACAGCAGCTATTATCCCCCATATGTGTTGATTAAAGTACAGGACTCCACTGAAACTTGTGTTAAATAGATGCAAAACATTTACTCAGTAAGAATTTATACTTCACTTATGTGCGTTATTTCACAGCGTAGACTGGTAGGAGGCTGCTATTATTCATTCATTCATTCATCTTCAACCGCTTGTCCCTGTCGGGGTCGCGGGGGGCTGGAGCCGATCCCAACTGACATCGGGCGTGAGGCGGGGTACGCCAGTCTAACGCAGGGCACACAGAGACGAACAGAGACAGACAACCATTCACACCTACGGGCAATTTTTAGAGTCATCAATGAACCTGGTTTAATTAGGTTGTTCATGGATAAATAAAGCATTATTGGTTTTGCTGGTTACTATGGTTACTATGGTTACTATGTCATGTTTTGCAGATGCTTATGACAGAACTCTACATGCTTTACACAGAAAACAAATGTGACTGTAGTTACACTTGTCTTTTCAATACGATTGCTGTCATCCAATTACGACGGGACACATTCACGATCAAGTCTGTGCGCTCCAGATCCTAGCAAGAGCCGACCGTGATCAGCCAGACCACATGGTGAGGTTTGGACAGCCTGTGGGCACAATCCGGACAATTTGATCAAATGTGGGTCTCACTTCATCTCCCTGCCACACTGGAGTTCCTCTCCCGAGTGAGAGCAAAGGGGAACGGGGCTGGAGTAAAGCGGAGAGAGTGGGAAAAGATGACCAAGTGACATTTTGGATGTACCTATTGTGTGGGAATAACATTATATGCACGCAGGAATGTATCCGATTACAATCTGATCAGGATCGTCGCATTGCAGTGTCAAGTGTGGACACACATATGCGGACACAGCTGAGTTCCAGTCTGACCACAAAAGTCCCACTGAAAAAACAAGTGTTAACACTGTTACTACATCAAAAACGATTTTTCAATTGTGGTAAACAGAAATGACACATTGCATGAAATTGTTTAGATCAGATTCTGGTCTGTACTCCATGAATCAAATGTGTTGCTGGCTTGGCAGGGCAGTACAGACTTCTACTGTATATACTGTACATTCTCTGCTGTGTTTTTCTGTGCTTTGTGAAATTATACATGTTTCTGTCAAAGACCTGCGAGATGGATCATGTCATAAACTGCAGGGCTGAAACAGGGCACTCATAATCCGTCTTGACATCAAACCAAAGCCTTGTGTTTTCATAGTGGCTGAACCACCAGGGATAGCATTAAACTGAAACATACCCATCTGTTTCTTTCTGTGTGCCAACATGTCAGATCAGGTTAAAATCCGGACGGGTTTAAGTGACGGTGAGGCCTCGGCGTGATCCCATACTGTCTCAAATATCCAGTGTCATGTCCACATGTCCCAATGGCTTTATCCTCATTTTCAGCTGAGCTGTGATGACTCAGATCAAATCTAAGAGTGTTTTCGGAGCAAAGCATGAAATATAACCCAGATATTGTATCTGTTAGTCATATGTGTAACGGTGGAGTCAGTTATTTCCATTGTAGATATTTATGTTCCCCTCAACCACAAATTTGAAATTTTGAGTCAAAGTATAGCGCTATTCTCACTAAAGTATTAAGACTTTTTTAGTTTTCTGAAGATCAAAGTAATATTAGTTTCAACATATGCTATTTTTTAGATGAAAAATCGTTTTGCGGCTTAAGTTTGGAATGATGTATCTAATGTGTGCTGAATCTGCAGTGACTGAGCAGGGTCTGTGCTGCAGTGATGTTAAGAAGATACGTAGTTTGATGTTAGGAGAGGAAGGACATTAAATCATGTTAAATCTGCTGTATTAATGCTCTAAATGTCAAGTACAGTCCCTTAAAGTGGCAGACAGTTCTTTGGCGGCAACTATTAACTTCCCAGTGTCTTTGCTGGTTGACTGGCAACTGCTCAGACCCCAAATAAAAATCAAATTTCCATTAGTGAGTTTTAGAGGTGCTGGTAGGTCGGTGTTGTTACCTTTGGACAGAGCCAGTGGGGCAGTTCACCCTGTTTCCCGTCTTAATGCTAAGCTAACTATCTTTATATGCAATATGACATATTTTTTTCTTAACACAAAACTGGAAGACTCACTTCCATTGTATTCTTTGATGTATAGATACGAGGCGAGTCAACATCATACTACTAACAAAATCGACATTACATAGCTCTATCAATAAAACTCTATATACATATACAATACATATGTAGGCATGTTATATAGTCTATATAGCTTCAGGCAGACTCCCTATATCTCCCTATATATAATTTAAAAGGCTGTTTTCATCTATTTTTTAGAGAATATGATCACAGGTTTGACTTCACTTGCACATGATATTATTGATACAGTTTTAGATTTTACATATTCTTCTGATCCTATAGAAAGGGGTAGAACCATTGAAGACAACACAGGATAATTTGGATGAGGATGAATGGGGCTGAATAAGGAGCCTGTGGTCAATCCATACTGGTTAATTGAGGCAGTTAAAAGTAGAGTAGAAGGGACTTAAAAGCCCCAGTCCTTGACACTGATGGCTGTCCTATAAGGGACCCTCAGTAGGGCCCTCAGGTCTTTTGATAGGGCATTCGCCAGTGTCCTTTGGGGCCGTTTCACCCCCACAATAAACAGGCAGCCCTTTGTCAACGGGAGTAGGGGGGGGTCTGAAGGGTTGCTCCTCGTTATTATTTTCTAAAGTAATTATACCTTATTATCTGTGTTTACTTTAGCGGGGGTGCGAGCGTGCAGGTGTGGGCCATTCTGCAGTGGGTTAGCCGTCTCACTGGTGAACGCACCCCGAGTGTCTTTTTATTTATTTTTTTTACTCTCTCCCCTCCATCTTTACTTGGAGGTTTTTGGGGGTTTTAGTAGTAGTATTGTAGCCCCGTCGCTAAATTCAGCCCAACAAAAGAAACATGCAATTAGGGCTATTATAGTAGCAGCTGCAAGCTTCCTAGCTGTGCAGAGACAGCTTCGTCTTCTCCCTGGCTCGGCGGCGAAGGGATTGGAGAGGGGAGAAGTGGAGAGAGCAGGGCCTGCAGCGGCGAGGAAAGAGTTTGAATGGTCACAGTAGCTACCAGTGTCTGCAGGAAAGAGAGGAAAATATAGCCTCGGAGGCTGGTGTGTTTCCTCAGTGAAGACACAGCAGGGACTCTCTCGCCCACAGGCTCGTGGGCCTTGAGAACAATGGATCTGCCATCTCCCAACATGAAGTGTTATGAAATAGTCTTCGCCACAGTTCTATTGGCTGCTCTCTCGCATGGAGTCATGTGGTCTCAGAACTGCGTGGGCTGGGGTAAAACTGATTTGCAAATAGGAAAATGCTTTTTGAAGAATCTAGTCTTTCATAAAGACAAGGATCAGTTTACAGAATTTGCGGCATCCAGTAGTTCCCATATTGATCCAAAAAGTAATGTGTTGAAAGTATTACACATACACTGGATTTCTGTATGAAGACTAAACTTTGCAACCATGAACACAGAAGTGGTCAGTTTAAAAGATTTAAACCTTTCAATAATGTCAAAATATTCACCCAGCAGATTGTTATTCAGACCTCTGGAAGTCAGTCAATATCAGCCGCCGTGAGCCTTCTCGTGCATGTCACAGGGAATCATGCGGGTCACAAAGGAACAACAAAAATGCTCGCACAAATTAAAGTCACGATTAAATAGGATCAAAGAACTAGCGCAGAGACACTGAAAAGCCTGTCGATCTGTGTGAGGTTGAATATTGAGGGTCCATCGAGGCCCTCATGGTGTCAAACACAAGGGACCAATCTCATGCTCTCAGCACAAACAAAATAGTCACAGGTCCTCCTCTGTTGCTCTCACTTACAGATTCTCTCACTTCACCGACTACCAAACCCTTGGAATAATCATCTGGCCCAGGCCCCTTAGTAGGGCATAAACAGATCTGAGTATCAACTTTATGTATGAGTTGGAGCTCTTTGAGTTCACTTGATGAACATGTGACCTTGCTTTATTTCCCGCAGTACTTGCCAACCAAATATTTATCTTCTTTATTGACATGTATATCAGTAGCAGCTGGAGCATTGTCTTTCAATCACAATATGGGCCCAGGAGAGCTGTTGGGCTGTGATATGCAGCTGATTGGGATAATAACTGGTAGTAAACAGGGATTTTGTATTTTCCCAGAAGAGAAGGAGAGACTGTCAGATACTTGTCAGCGTGCATTTAGTTGCCAACATTTAAACGCTTGTCCTGAGCTAGCAGATTTCCACTTCCACCTTTTTCAGCCTTTAATGCAAAAATCTGAGAGTAGCAGTTTGAAGTATCAAAATATAAACTGATGCAAAACAGCAAATTGTATTGGTAAATCAGCATCATAAGAGGAAACTAACGAAATGTCACTGTCTGGCCCAAACTTTGTATCTCTATATTTTGTCATTTTTTTCTTTTTCTTCATAAATCAGTTCTATGGGTCAATCTTTAGGTCTGTGTGTGGGCTTTATAAAGGATAACCAATGCAAAGTATTAAGATAAGCTTGTGACTAAATCTTGTAACACCATTGGGACCTCAAACTGTCAGCAAAACCACACACTCCTGAAGGACGAGTTTTTCTGCCCAACAGCAATGTAAAGCTAGCAGGAATGGCCACACAGACAGAACACAGTGGTGGAAAAATTAATGAAAACATTATTACGTGCCATTACTCATTAGAATAGTCAGGATTAAGATTCATTATGTCAAAATTAGGGATGCACTTATTAAATACTGATGTGGGATATCAGACCGATACTGACTCAAAAAGCTGGGTTGGTTATTGGTAACAAGGCCAATCTATTCAATTCAGTTCTATACTATATACATACCATAATGGGTCTTATTTCAGTTTAAGTTTTAACTAATTTGTTGATGCATTTAAACGGTTTACACTTTAATTGTAATTCTTGTTCATTTAAGATTTTTTTACTAAGTTGCTGCTGTCAAATGAGGGAAAAACTATATACATAAATACAGAACTTGAGTATTTAGGTTACTTTCCACTTCTAGAGGCGGAGGATGAATGTTGTTTTCAGGCTGAAAGCTGCTCCTGCAGCCTCAGTCTTACTGGCATCCATTTCACCTCATTAGGACCCTGGGACTGAGAGTCGACAAAACACTGAGAGAAATCATTTTGCCGGGGAGTGTGGCGGGGATAAATTGGCCTCTGGTTCAGTACGAGAGTCCCCGCTGTGCCAAGCGGAAGAGAAGGGCCTTGCTGGCAGTAGGGGCAGGCCCAGGCAAGGCAGGCTGGGAGGCCCCATGCTGAGACCCCCTCCCTGCCTCTGACAAACACGGCAGTGGATAATCTCTCCTTCAGGGACTCAGCCCAGCGCTGTGGGGCTGAGAGGGAAGGGGCTGTTATACAGCACAGTGCAGAGGAACTGCCTCTGTATGTGTGTGTAGCATGCACCATAAACACAATTGTTTGCATTGTGTGTACTTCCACTGTGCACAGCTTATGTACATCTCCTTTTGCCCGTGTGCACCTTTTCGCTTCCTATGCCATGCAGAAATCACTGACAGTTTCAATAAACAGAGCCTTACATGAAGTATGGTTGCTACAAAATGGACACCAATGTCTCGGATAAATTCTGTTGAGCATTTGAACTTGAGTAATATCATGCAAAATGAATGTAGTCCGAAAAAATGCACAACGTATCGGCAGATTGCAGGCAGATCAACAGCTTAAGACTGTAATTGTAGATATTTTAGCCAAACTCCAAGTCATCTTCGATACACAAACTTATAACTACACAGATGGATTTAGTTTATGCAAAGAATAAGAGCAGTCCAAGGACAAGGTGAAACAGAAGGATGAGGGCTAGATTTCTGGTAATGGCCTATCAGGCATCAGTTAAATTTAGTCATTTGGCTTGTATTAAGTTACCAATATCACTTGCTCAATTTCAGCATTGTTCTTGAGATTACTCAAGAAATTCTATCCTGGGTTTTTTTTTTTTTGGTTATTCAAGCCAGTCTGTAGACCTAAGACTAAGTATTATTAAGCAAAACTAAACTTGAATGTAAGGTGTACTTTAAACAATAGCAAATGTATTATCTATAAAAGTCATCATCTAAACATTTCAAGTACAGCTGGTAAGTAAAAACACTGAAAAGTAACTGTTTTCTCCAAACACTTTACTTCCATCAAAATTTCTTACAAAAAAAAACACAAATTAACATCCTCAAATTCCATCCGGTGGTGTGGTAATATTCAAATATAAATGTCCATATCCATCGTAATACTGAAAGGCCTTGTCAGCTGCTAAGACGTCTCCATCTTGTAACCATGCTTTTCCAGCTCAGCCCTGCAGGGAGGAAAAGGAAAATAGAAAGATCAAGTCAGTAGAGATGATTACAGGTAAGTGGCTGAGGCATAAGTACCCTCTGCTATTGATTGTGAGAACCATTAAGAAATGGGAGTGAAAAAAAAAAAAAAACATATATATATATATATATATATATTGCATAATGTGTGCAGCTATGGATTTGATGATTACACACACACACATATACATAATATATATATATATATATATATATATATATATATATATATATATATATATATATATACATACACACACACAGTACGCACACATGCACGCACACACACACCAGCTATGCCCTTTAACAATAATGATACCTTGAAGAAACAACTTAATAGCATGACTATCATAATTGGCCTAAGTAAAACAATAGCATATTACAGTCTCAAGTGTACTCAAATAAAAACAGACAAGCCACTTATGCATCAACAGTTATTGATTAGCCAATAAGTGTGAGTTTAAGCATGAAGGATCTTACGATGGTAACGTTGATGTGTAATGCAAGGTGTTTATGGCCGAATTTCAGATATAAGTGAAACATACAGCGGCCTACTGAAATTAACAAAAGCCTAAGCTAGTAAATAGAATCTGCACAATGGCTGAAAAGTTAGAAACCAAGAGTAAAGAGCCTTTTTGGTGCTGCAAATTCCTGACCTACAATTCAAGCTGTATATTAGAGAAACTCTTCCTTCGTCTTTTAAGAGACCATAAGTTTTGAACTGGATATCATTCTGGCTTGGAGTGTATTGCAATAACTTGTGCAAAAATACATCTTTAAAATATTGAAATTTTATCATGTTTCATTTTAGAAAAATAATCATGACCATGGATCATAGATGCAACATTGTTGAGTCATTGACTGCCACACAAATTAGTATTTTACAACAGTAAATCTATATTAACTTCAAAAAGCTAAAATTGTTTTAAGCCTTTAACTCATGTATAACAAAAATGATATGGGCTATGTCCAGAATTGTAGCTTTGATGTTGTCAAACATCATCTTTGAAAAACACAGACCACAGAGTTCAGCAAGTCACAGAACTGCTCCTGTCAGAATGTCTCCTGTTTAAACCAATTTAATCAGTAGCATCAGATATGTAGGCACGTGTTTTATGCGCGTTTGATATTTCTTGAGAACACAAATTGAAGTAGGATATAAAGAGCAATAATTTCAAACAAGTCTCCTTGGTTTGACAGTAAAATGTAACAGTGCACTACTCTTACGGCAACAGATCATGCAGTTGGATTTGGAAACCTTTAAAAGGATCAATATCTTATCATTCCATTACTGTTAACTAGTTATTGGAGGAAAAGTCTGCATCTCACTTAATGATGTATTTATCTGTCGATACATGGTGGTTATTGTCAGTTGCACATAGTATAGGTCAACGTCAAATAATTACTCAAAGAGCTGTGTGTCTCATCTACTGTAATTTATGCATGAGGATTTAGCGTGTGTGTAGATATGAGAAAGATGACTTGAATGACTTCAATAACTTACTGTCCTATTAAGCCAAACCTTTAATAATTGCCCAGCATCTTTATTACTTCATCATTGCTGTACTAGATCACTGATGAGAGGGTGTAACTAGACATTGTGAATGTTACTGAATGTTCAGACTACCTCAGTTGATTTGAGAAATCGTCCTCTACATTGTCATCATCCCAGTTGTCTTCCCAAACATGAGCGTCTTCATCTTCATCCAGCCCCGTCCAGTCTAGGGAGTATACAGTGGGATATCAACAATACATAAACGGTAGAGACATTATCAATTTTGAGACAAAAAAGGCCATCAACCTGCACTCCTACAAAGCCTAAGCGCAGTGATAACTAAAATTTAAGCTGCAAGCAGCATTGAACGGACCCTCACACCCCAGTCACATGGGGGTGGGGCTTACCCAACCATACATACCCGACTAAACATTATTGTCTGCATGGGCTGCTTGCAAAATGTACGCCACGCAACATCAAGGGTGTTCCATGAATCCTCAAAAGCTTCGCAGTTTAGTGTCACAAAGGTCTTTAGATGCAACCTAACAGATTTTAAGTAAATTCTCTAGGAGTTTGTTAAAGTGCAACACGTCTGACTGGCTTCAATCTGGGAAAAAAAATGACACTTTAAATTCAAAATGGCTAACTTCCTGTTGGACTTTTTTTTAGTCTCCGTACCAAATTTCGTAAGTCTACGTCGAGCCAAAGACCCATATCAGGTATTAAATTTAGACACTGATGATGCGTGTGCAACTTTCTGTACGCTTAAGAGCACCAGTAGCACGTCAAAAAAGCCAAAAGTAATAAGGGGCGCAATAAAGCCGACCTGCCAAGCCCAATTGTGACATCAAAACGAAGTAATTACTAGTTTGAGCATCCTAAATTCCTCAAAAGTGATACATACATGAAATACATGATGGCCAACTTCCTGTCCAGCAGGGGGGGGGGGGGGGGGTACCAAATTTCATTTCCATCAAAGGAACTCGTGTGTTTAGAGGTGCTCGTCTGAGGCCAATCACATTTTATTGCTATTTCCACCACTGAGACATGTGTAACGATTTCTGTGAGCCTTCGTGCATCCTCAGCCCCTCAAAAAATGTGATGACGCAGTTTTAACATATATAATAATAATAATAATTTCTTTAAAAACAATAGCTTTACTTGCACTTTCTGTGCCAGTAGCAGTTTCGTGCTTGGAAAAACACTGTCCTAACAAATGGATATTTGGCACATTGATGATGGATTTTGCTTAACTGGTTTGTCATTTAATGTTGTTTTATCCAAATTAAACCTAACCTCCATACTTTCAGGCCCAAAATTGTGCTGCTGCAATATTGTTATTAGGGATTTCGTAGTTACTGCAGTTATGGTTCGTATACGGTTTGCGTCACCTGAACGGCTAACACTAGCTTAGCTTTTCGGCTGGTATTGACGTTAGCGAGTATGTACTGTGTATAATACACGGCAACAAAATAACAGAGATGCAAGTGTAAAGTAATCAAAAACAAAATATCATTAGTAAACAGACAGCTCCATGAGTATTGTTAGTTTGGTTATTGCGTGTTACAAGCAAGTTAGCTTAATGGCTAGCTAAGGCTAACACGGCTAGGCTAGCTGAGTCACTGCTGCAGGGCCTTGCGCTGAGTACAGTAACAAATACTGAGAGACAATAACAAAGGAAACAATAACAGAATGACCCCAAATAGTATCTGTATTATTTACCCTCGGCTGGGAATTCTTCGAACTCATCATCCTCCTCCAGTAAGCCCAGGTCCACGGTCTGTTTCTTCTCCGACATGTTAGCTGTGTTGCTGTGCTGCTGTTTGTTAATGAATGGCCCTCTGTCGCAGGACTTGTGGGTTGCTGAAGCTGTTCGAGCGGGTGTCGATTGCGTTAACTTGCGCAGAAAAGCGCAGCAGTTACCGTGCTTCACGACATGTAGCCCATTTAGTTCAAATTACAAAGTACTTTATTTCTTTTGTATTTATGTATGTACCATGCTATATTGTCAATGGAGCCGTGTTGCTTTGAATATGTTTGTAACGTTTTTTGAGAAATTGTAATTTCAATATTCATATGAGAAGCTGAAATGTAATGGATTGCTCTAAATAAAGTTTTGGGGAAAAAAACATTTAGTTATAATTAAAATCAACGTTCAATATCTGAATATGCTTGTGCATTGAACCTCATATTAATCGCTCATACAGTAGGCTACTGACACACACACACACACACACACACACACACACACACACACAAAAAAAGGCTGCAGTAGCCTATACATAAGCCTCATAAAATAGTGGAGGGCAGTTGTAGGCCTAGTATAGAAAAATAGTCTACATGAATAATTTTCTCAAAATCAGCTTGGAAAAAAGCAAAGTTATAAAAGCTGCCCTATATGTTACTAACTTCTAAGCCTAAAATAGCTTAGGTTCAAGAATACAAGTAAAAAATGTCCCGATTTTATCTTTTCAAATGTGAATCCTTTCTTGTTTCTTTAGCTATTTATGACAGTAAACTGAATATCTTTGAGTTGTGGACAAAACAAGATATTTGAGGACGTCATGTTGGGCTTTGGAAAAAAATGACTGGCATTTTTCACAATTCTCTGACATTTTATGGACTATGCAACTGACTTACTGTTCGAGAAAATGATCGACAGATTAATCCATAATGAAAATAATTGTTAGTTGCAGCTCTATTCAATTGTAAAATAATTGATATACTGATATCACCAAAACAGGCTTGTCACCATGTGACAAATAAAGATTGTGTGCATGAAAAATTGTAAAACAAAGATGTACCTGAGCCCACATGGTTGTGGTGTCATAAAGGGGGAATGTTATCAAGTAATTTAGTAATACAAAGTTTGTAATTTTGTGATGGAAAACCTCTTCTTAACTGTGTTTACACAGTAAGCACTTTTGAGTTTTATCTATAGCAATGTGCAGACTGATGTGGTTGATGTGATGTTGTGTCTTGTGGCTTTTCGAGCGGAAGTGAATATTTCTTACATAATTAAGTTCCTCATCAAACATGCAAAGATCTCAATGTGCTGCTTTAAACCATAATTTTGTCGTTTTATTGTTAAAGTCTAACAGCATGGCACCTTAATTAAAGATGTGAAGAGCAAACAAGCATATAAAAAATTAAATTCATCTGATTGAATGCATAATGGTTGTCTGTCTCTGTTCGTCTCTATATGCCCTGTGATAGACTGGCATCCTGTCCAGGGTGTACCCCGCCTCACGCCCAATGTCAGCTGGGATAGGCTTCAGCCCCCCCGCGACCCCGACGGGGACAAGCGGTTGAAGATGATTGAATGAATGAATGAATGATTGAATGCATACTTTAAAACAAACTTATAAAGTGATTAAATGGAGTAAATATCCCTTGGAATCATTTGGCTTGTACAATATTTTTTTTTAAATTCCTTCAGGACTGTTGTTCTACCTCTTGGATAAAGAGGTACAACAAGTTGGCCAGCTATGGCTACTATAATGCATGTGTTTGCTTGTTTCTGTGTTTACAGCTTGCATGGTTTCACTAACAGTGCTTTGACATGGAGAGAGTTGAGCAAAGCTTAGACAATTCATGCAAATATTTTGGAAAACAGAAAACAATTTCTCTTTGCCCCTCTGAATTTCTCCCTTCACTCTCTCCCAGACACTCTCTTTTTCTCTCTCTCTGTCTTTCTCTCTCTCACTCTCTCCCAAACCACCACAAAAGCCTTGTGCAGTCCTGTTTCCTCAGAACATATGCATACAAGTAGTCAGTCAAATTTCAGCAAAGATTTTTCATTCAGGAACAAATGCACATTGTAACCCATGTGGCCTGCTCAAATAATGAAGCGGCAGCCACAGCTTAGGATGTATTTTAGATAAATGAGAGCATGCATTTACCACAAAACCACTCGCACCACTTGAAAATTGCTCTGCAGCTGTCATACGTTGACAGATGGAGCAAACCTCAACTTAGGCTCTACGACCTACTTATTCTATTTTCAAATTATTTTGTAATCATCCTAAGCCTTTACACATGACAATGCCACAACATTCGGAGGAACAAGAGGAACAAGACATGGATAGAGTTCAGGAAGTAAATGCCACTGTGTTTAAATACTGTAGGCTCATTGCAGTTAGACATAGAAATTCATGCTTCAAACGACAGGTTTTAGGTATAAAAGAGCATTTAAAACAGAAGGTCATGTCTGCATATGAATCACTTTTTAATCTGAAGTAATGAATAAAGGAATAAGTTTTACTTGCTTATTGATATTTTTAAGGCTTCAACAATTCTTTTCATCATAGATTAATCTCTTAGTTAATTGATCAATTGTTTGATTTATAAAATGTACAAATATATTACAAATAAATACCTATTTTAACGTTTTTAAATGACTTGTGTCGTCCTACCACCAGCCCAAATCATAAATATATTCAGTTCATTGTCACAGGTGTCAAAGAAGAACAGCAAATCCTTACTAGTGAAAAGCTTGAATTAAGACATTTTGAATCAAAATAACTGCAATACACAGAGTGGCCATTACTTTATAGCTCATGTCCTCCTTAGCTGATCCTGGTGCCCATGTCACTCAGTCTCAGGTGCAGGTGAAGCCCTGGGAAGTGGCTGCAGCGTCCACCCAGCATACCTGAGACTGCAGTTACACCGCGCCTGGCGCCTGGAGTCTCTCTGCTCAGGTAAAATAGGAGGAGGTGGGGGGCATAAGAGGGGAGATACAACATGGCCACTGCAGACAGACTCCACTGCAACTTATGTCTGAGTAGCAGCATCACATTTCTGTCCTTTCACAAAGCCCTCTGGGAAAGGACAGGTCGGCAGCCACTATAAGTACACTGAAAGAGACAGACAGGGCGGACAGGGGAAGACTAAAGCTGAAGCCTGCCCCCCCATCACCCTATAATCCCCCACCACCCCCACCGCCACTATGCCTGGCTCTTTAGCACAGGCCCCGCTTATGATGTGGCCTTGAGGCGGTCCACAGTGAGAGGTGGATGGATGGAAATGGGTGGAGAGAAGAGAGAAGTTTATCTGTGTGTGTGTGTGTGTGTGTGTGTGTGTGTGTGTGTGTGTGTGTGTGTGTGTGTGTGTGTGTGTGTCACCAAATATTACAGATCACCTCCAAGAGATAACAGACAAGTCCTCTTCTTCCACGTCAGAGAAAGTGAAAGCGCATAGGAGGACCGCCGGCTGTCTGCTGTGTCGTCTAGCCGTATACTTGCTGTACCTGTGGACACTTTGTCTAGACACCCCCCTCCCAACAATTACACTTTGCATTGTCATTTTCCCGGCCTCAAAATGGAGGCTTCCTATGGTGCCACTCAATGTGCATACCGTAGAAATACAAGACGATTTTGAGCTTAATTTTGTTGTCAAAGCTGTGAAGTATTAAGACAAGAAAGTAATGGGACACGAGAGCTTTAAGAAATGCCCTAAGACATACAAGAAAGTGATCATCATGGATTAAGGGGACTTAACTAGCCAATTAATGAAGCAAATCCAAGAAAAAGCATGTAAGCTTTGCTCCTAGGAAATCTGCAGAGGGAGCAATATGCTTCCAGGATATGTCTGTCAAGATCCTGTATTAAATTTAATCCGGGCCAGTCAGTAAGTCTACTCCATTGTGAGTTGTGTCGAAACCCAGTCTCTCTTTTCTCATAAATACTCTACATCCAGTAGAGAATAGTGGATACTGATTATTTCAAACTTTGTAATATAATCAATTAAATTCCCATAAGTGTCAAATTAACAGAAAATGAAAGGATCTTTTTTTATGTTTGTTTTGCTCTACAGAGCCATTTTTTCTGGGGGTCTCATTCATTGAGATGTCTGTCATGACGAATTTAAGTTTCATATTTTCCCCCCTGTCCGTCTTGAAAAGCTCTGTCATCTTGGGCTTGAGGTACAGTTTGCCAAGAGGCTAATGGCCCTTTATGACAGTACAATCTGATGTCTGTCCAGGCTAGCCTCTAGGTAATCCTGTCCACCTCGGCGGCTTAGCTCTGCTTGGGCTTAAGTTGCATATTTTGTTTTTATCAGGACACTGCTGATAAATGCTATCAGCGAGGGAGAAATGAAATATGGGGGGTCTAGCTCCATTTTGTCTGAGCCTCTAGTTGAAATCTAGCTGAGGAACAATGACACCTCTATTGGTGGAGCAAGACCCATAGGGTATGAATAAACAGCAACAACTGCCAATGATGTTTAAAGATCTCATATTGTAAAAAGTGAGATTTCCATTTCGTTTTGGATTATAAAGCAGGTCAATGGGCTATAAAAATACTGTAAAAGTATCAAAATGCTCAAACCGTAGAAAAATGCACACAGCCTGTATTCAGAAACTTTGCCTTTAAATGAGTTGTCAGGACTTCTGTATGGTTGTGATGTCACAAATGTACTATATAGAGGTCCCCTTCTGGTGGAGGTCCCCTTCTGAAAACTAACAACAAGGACTGCATATTTTCACCTGCGTAATATTGCAAAAATTAGGAACATTGTGTCTCAGAAAGATGCAGAGAAACTTGTTCATGCATTTGTTACTTCTAGGCTGGACTATTGCAATTCCTTATTATCAGGCTGCTCCAATAAGTCTGTTAAGAGTCTCCAGTTGGTCCAAAATGCTGCAGCTTGTGTACTAACTAAAACAAATAGAAGAGAACATATTTCTCCTGTATTAGCTTCTCTGCACTGGCTACCTGTAAAATCTAGAATAGAATTTAAAATCCTTCTCCTTACGTACAAAGCTCTTATTGGTCAGGCTCCGTCGTATCTTAAAGAGCTCATAGTACCGTATCACCCAACTAGATCTCTGCGCTCTGAGAATGCAGGGCTACTCGTCGTTCCTAGAGTCTCCAAAAGTAGAATGGGAGGCAGAGCCTTCAGCTACCAAGCTCCTCTCCTGTGGAACAAACTCCCAAATGTTATTCGGGAGGCAGACACTGTCCCCATATTTAAGAGTAAACTTAAAACTTTCCTTTTTGATAAAGCTTACAGCTAGGGCTTACGATGAGACTTTATTCTGCTTAATTATGCTGCTATAGGCCTAGTCTGCCGGGGGATAATACTTTTCCTGATACTCTGACAGCGTGCTCACACTGTCCTTTTGGCCGCGGCCAAAACCGGTTTTTCAGCTAAAGTCTAGTACCTTTAAGTAGTGTGAGCGCACCCGCTCCGCGCTCAACTGGGGCCAGCTGGCCCTCCACGGCCCGCTTGAAATAGGTGGGCTTTAGCGGAGCCGTTTGCACATGTACGAGCACGAGCGTGCGCACGTGTACGCGCACGAGCACGAGCCCTACGGCAGTAGCGTTATGTCCGCCTGTTCGGACATGTAAATAGAAGGACGGACCATGCGCGGACATTTAACAACAACAACAATGGCGGTGAAAGGTTCATGTTGGTGTGATGCGGAGGTGGAGTGTTTACTGCAGATTTGGTCGGATGAAAATATTCAAAAACAGTCGACAAGACGCACAAAAACTCCGAGGTCTATGGAAAGATTTGTAAACATAGCCACACACACGCGATCAATGCGTGTGACGTGTTACGGCGTGATGTCGTATGGACAGCAAGAAGTATTGGCCGAGGCCCAGGTAGTGTGAGTACAAACGGGGCTGGGGCGCGGGGGGGAGAGGGAGGGGGGACAAGTACCCTAAAGTCCGGGTCTCGGTCCGGGAGGATAGTGTGAGCGCGCCCTGAGCTTCTCTCCTCTCTGTCTGAATCATTCATGTCCCATCAATGCATGTTACTGATTCAGCTTCTTCCCCGGAGCTGTTTGTGCTTTGTCGTCTCGCAGGTCTCTGCTGATCGTGGTGGTGCTTGCTACTATGGTCCTACATGACGCTTCCTGCTGCTATTGTCACTGTTACTCATATATACTATCACTAGTTTAATAAACTATAAAATTTGTAGCTGTATCGTAGCTGCTATTGCCACTACTCATCATTGATCATGTTTGCCACCATAATTATTATCATTTTCATATTCTGTCACCTTAGCTGTGCTTGTTTCTACTATTCTGTTGTATTAACTGCCTTAATATATACGTTATATTCACATTACTATAAATATTATAGTTACTGTTAGGCTTTGCTTGCAACTCTGGAAGTGTGTCTGTCTCTCTCTGTCCATCTGTGTGTCTTTTCTCTCTTTCTCTCTCCTTTTCTTCCTCCCCAACCGGTCAAGACAGATGGCCGTCCTCCACAGAGCTGGGTCTGTCTGACGTTCCTGCCTGTTATAGGGAAGGTTTTCGTTGCCACTGTACTCTACGGAGGAATTGTTGGGTCTATGTAAATCATAAATAAGTCATTGAGTGTGGTCTTTACCTACTCTGTAAAGTGTCCTGAGATAACTTTTGTTATGATTTGACACTATAAATAAAATTGAATTGAATTCTGGTGGACCCCGCTGGACCTTATATCGGAAAAAATTATGTATGAACGGGGAGAGACAAATTATTCTTTGATCCTGTTTGAACTGTGCCATAAATTACACATATGATGCCTGTCAATTTAAAAGATAATTTTGCAAGTCAAGAAAGTCACACTAAGGTTTGTCTCAGTGCCTAGTTTGGTGTGTAACTGCTCATTGAACTACAGCTCTCATCAAAAACATTATTTGTCTCTCCCGTTTCTCTACCATGTACATTATTTCTTCATTTGGTCCACCTGACGGGGAGTGACTTTGTTTTTTGAACAATAAAGCATGTAAACATGTTTCAGTAGAAACTCAAAATACAAGTATGAACCTGAAAATGAGCATGATATGGGACCTTTGATATTGTCACCAAAGTCGAGGTGGTACAAATTCCACTCGCTTGCTTTGTTTAAATTTATTTGCATAAATGCATGATAATCCCGGTGCTCAGCCCTTTCATTCACAATTACAGCAGCTGTACTTTTAGACCTCCAAAATATTATTTAATAAAATCATAAAATTACATGCTAATTTATTGCCAGTAATGTGCGCTATTAGTGTACTACCTCTGTGTCCGTGGTCCAATGCCACGGACCTATACAGTACGTGAAAAGCACTCACACACTCTTACCATAGGTGATAACCCCCTCTGTGAAAAGCACTCTTATTGGAAGTGCCCATTATCTGCAAAGTCTATCTTCATGCTGACACGAAGTCATTAGCTTAAGCTGTCCTCTGTGTAAAATCATTGTTAATTTCTATGGCAATGGTGCATTGTGAACTGACACATATTTTCATTGACTGCTACATATAAATTACGGATAAATTAAATAGGGGAACCCGCAAAATGTTACACCTCACAGGTATATTCAAAGGACTGAGCTCTGTGATGTTGCATAATTCCACTTGAAAAATAAAATAATTAAATGGCAATATGGTTTTAATTTTCTGAATTAGACCATGAAGGTAAATGATGCGTGCATCTATACAACTGCATGCTACAAAAGGGCTTTGTGGGAGTTGACACATGTTCAGGGAGAAATGCTGGCTACCTGGATTCCTAACCTTTTTGCTTTAAAAAGTCTTTATCTTTTTCCAATGTGTCAAGCAAATGTGTATTCTCTTATTCAGACTTTGTATGCTCCTTAAATGTTTTAGTATTAGTATGTTTTCTGCTTGATATTTTAAGGATCATTACATGTTTGTCGTCTCCATCACCCATGTGTCTCTTTTCTCCCATTTTTTCCCACTTTTCCTCTCCCCAGTCATTTTCTAGTTCTCTATTGCACACAGAAACAGACACACCTCCTCGCTTTTTATAGTTATAGTCACGGTTTATCTAAGTGTGCGTGTCCCACACAGCAGGGGTGGGGGGTGGGGGGAGGGGGGGCTCAATGAATAAGTGACAAGACCTGCTCTGCTCCTCTCTGACACCTGTCAGAGCCTCGCCTGTCGTCTGTGTGCAGAGATGGAAATGAGCAGGAGTGACACAACATGCCAGAGGTGACAGTGACGGCTCACCTCTCTCTGGCGGCTTCTAAATCAGTTGCACAGCTCGCGGCTCGCGTGCTGACTGGGTAACAATAATTATCGACTCAGAAGCTTTCAGATGACCCTTTTTTGTAATGCAGTGATGTCACACTCACTTAGACATTTGAGTTGTGATGCTGCGGATGCTGAGTTCATAATTTATACTGCCAGATAAAGCTGTCTACATACAATCATATAGATGCTTTAAGCCAGAATATTTTACTTTTGAGCAATAAAATGCCTAAGAAATAAGCAATGCACCATTGCTCATTGCAATACACTCAAGGGTTTTTCTGGTAGCCTTACTTGAACCGGCATGACCATTGGTGGCCAATGTTAGCATAGCGAAGCTATAAATATTCAACCCTGTCTGATGTTCCCATACAACGAAACTGCATTCTCATTTATGTTAAATTTTAAAAACGTAATTTCTCCTGGATTACACATTGACAGGTGCACATTGGGAAACCAAACACGTGGTGTGAATTGAAACTACTTGGTTTGGAAAACATCATGGTTTGGGTTAAAATAAGTGTATTTGTTACATTTGTTTGCCCTGACCTCCATGGATTTTGATTAGAAATGTATTTGTGATATGTCAAAAGCAAAAGTAATCCAGGACAAAATACTTTCCTATGGGAATGTAATTGAGAATGCGGTTTAATTTTATGGTAGCTGCATTTTTAAGAGCAGGGGCAGACATATTATTTTATAAGGTCAGTTCTTTGACTTTATGTCTCTTCTTTACTCCTCTATGCTACTGGTACAATAGCTTAGCATTTTAGCTAATGCTAAGCATGATCCTATATTGTCATTTGTATCTGCTGTGTGGCTGCTGTGTCTTGCATTTACATTGATAGATGATACCCACAGCACATCGATCCAGCTGCAACTTTAGTGTAATCCAACTCTTTTCATTGTTGATTTGCTATAATCTCTAACTGACTAACTCCACAATTTGGTTGTACTGAATTCCGTGTGCCTAATCCCCAACATGTGGCTGTCCCTAGCCCCGGAAAAGTCTGTGATTGGTCTGATTGATAAATGAAGCCCCTCTTATGCTTTTGGGCGTCCGTTCGAAGGGGGCCTCTGTGGGTCTGGACTATGTCCAGGAAACCTGGGACAGCCACTTATTAAGTAGTTAGACCCTCAAGACGAGGGCTGCAGACAGGGACCGCTGCTGGTCACCTGGGTTTGAATTTAGCTTTGGCATCTCTCAGCCATCAGTCAGGTCTGGGGGTCTGACTTTGGTTTCATGTTGTGAAAGGAGCACAAGCCCCTTTTTCTGCACTGAGGTCAAAGGTTGCGTGTTTGTTCAGCCTGGCCAGGTAAAAAGATGTGATTATTAGCACTTCATCAAAACAACCGGAAGACCATACTGTGTGTTTTGAATTTGCATGTTAACAATCCAACTTTGTCCACAAGATATAAGACAATATGAAGTTGAAATTTTAATTAAGCATTTATAGTGCTTTGTATCTTTACCCTCCTGGTATCAATTTAAATTCCCTTCAGAGATATTGTTATTTGTACTGGAGGAAGTTAATGATAAAACAGAGAGGAAGGTATGCAAGAGTAGGCATTGAACCTGCCACCCCCCCCCCCATTACAGTTTCTTAATTGTTTCTTCTACTTCAATGAATTTTTCAACAGAGATGCACACTGTGTCTGTTCATCGTCAATTTCACAAGTTTCAGGGAGAAAAAGAATAAATAAACATCTTAAATTAAGCAGAGCGGAAAGGCTACACTATACTCCACAATTAAAGAACTCTTAATGTTTCCTTTGTTTGGTTCTCATTCACACAAAAATCGGAGGGGGAAGAAATGTATGAGACATGTATGATTTATCATTTAAGCTATATTTTCTGCAAGGGCTATTAATGACACAGAATCAATCCTCGCACCACAACAAAACACCACAGTTCCCATGTAATTTGCCAGCCTGTATTTTCAAATTGCGGTAACAGCCAGTGGTAACAGTAAACGTTAGTTTGACACAGAAGTCCACAAAGGCATAAAACCAAAAATGTTTTCTGGAGAATATGGCCATGGGCGAGGCTTAAGCGGCTCAGTCAATGATATGGCGCTCAGGATCGGAGAGCACCCTGGGTAGAGCCCAGATGAAACACTGAGAGGTGAAAGGGAAAGTGGTGATTTGTCATTGAGACTTTTCAAAGAAAGGCCAATGCCAAGGGTCCAATTTATGTTTTTTATCATTTCACTCCAATCACTCCCCATGCCCCTAACCACATTCTTTTTCCAGGTATCCAAAAGAACACCACACAAGATGCAATGCCGTTTGTGATTAAATGCCAAAATATCACATTCCTCAATATGCCAGAAATGTTTATATAGTGTTGCTCTACATTTTGTACTTGGATTTTTAAACATGAATTGTTGTGACCAGTCTCGGTTAAATGTGATGGAATCCAGTTCAGCATCTTTTCAGCACCAATGTTTGTCATGCAATATGCTTGGCAACTGCCCCAACTGTATGTAATCTACTCTGGCTTTGGATCCGAGCTGTTTCTGAGCTCATTAATACGGAGGGAAGGTGAGGAAAGCCTTTTTTTCAGTATGACTGCCAGGTACAGTTTCTCTTGGCCCGTGTAGCATTTGTAAAACATGCTCTCATAAAAACCAAAATCAAACGCTCCAATTCTTAAATGGGATGTTGGAAAATTATTTACAGGCAAATAAAGTGTGCGTGAGACCATGTTAAAAAGCTGCCCAGATTTGGTGTATGGTTCTGTTTAGCAGAAATCATTTTCACTCCGAAATTTGGAAGCGTTGCCTGTGATTTGCTGCAGACTCTCGTTAATCCTTTGCACATACTTGAAAGTTGATCATCTAAATTCAACACAGCTCTCTGCAGAGGGCAATAACAGGATTTTGTGTTTGCGCACAATTGGTTATTTGTGTGTAAAAGTGTGTGTTTAGTGGGAGATACATTACCATTCTATTATAAGGTCTCTTATTGTGCTAATTTTCAGGTACATTCTTGTATTTGGGGGTTTCTAGAACATGTTCACATGCTTTGAGGTAAACAAAACATTAATTTTCTCATATTAGCTGCCTGAATAAAGCTATATTCACCCTCTGAAACACTCCATTTTAGCGCCTGTCTCTTTAAGCCGATGTCCCGAAAAAGTGCAGTCTGCTGTGATTGGTTAGCGTATCCAGATCTGCCACATCTGCGCCCTCTGTGTCTCTGCACCCTCATTGCAGCAGGGGAATGACTGTAATGGCACTGTAGCAGCACTTTCTCCAGGACTTTATTCTTGAATATCGTCTGTGTGCACCTCTCTTTGGATTGAGTCAGTGTGTTAACATGCACAGCAGTAACCCGAAAATGGTCTTTCCTTGGTTAAGGGAATAACAATAAATCATTTTTTCACGTTGCACTGTTGCTTCCTGATCTATTATATTTCTGAGTCAAAAGCAACTGCATCTCCAGTATAACTAAGGGCAGTATAACTAAGGGCAGTATAACTCACGGAGCATGCACAGATGCGTAACCAGATCATAATTTGGGAATGCTGCAGGAATAGTTAGGGTAAGGAGTTATCTAGGTCGTTTAACCGGGATATGAGAACTCCGATTATATTCGGGGTACAGTGTTTACATGGCGTTTGAGAAACCAGAGTATTGCTTCGACCTGAATATAATCAGGGTTTTAAAGTGTTTTGATACTTTCACAGTAATTATACAGCACCTTGACCTGCTTTATAGTAACAAAAGAGATATTAATCTTACTTTATATTATAAATATATTGGACCTTTCAAAGACTTCAGAGGAGGCATGCTGTTTGATACCTTCCTGCCCGCACACAGACAGACACGCAGATGTGCACCGTCACTGGTTGATTGTTGGTGACCTTGGCTGATTGAACTGGTAAAGACCAGTTGTGCAGCTGGGGCCCACTGTCTGGCTGGCCAGGGCAGCGGGGCGGTGAGGGGAGAAATGGTAGCGTGACTGCGAGGGACCGCCGAGCAGCGATATCATGACCTCAGCAGACGCACTCCCATGTCTGTGCACTATGCTGCACTTGTTTCCCTGGCAGAGACGACAGAGACAAAAGAGCAAGGAACTTCCCCAGACCTTCATTTTCGGGTGTTTGGACAACTCTTAGGCCCCCACAGTGCCCCCAGGGGCCTCTCAGCTGGCCTGGAGAGTGAGAGCGACCCAGTAATAAGGCAAAGCAGTGAACACTGAGCAATTACGAGGGGAAGTGTGTGTGTCTGCAAGTGTGTGTGTGTTAGGAGCTACGGGGTGATGAGGAATCTATGACATCATTGTTATAGGGAATTTATAAAAGCCATTTGTTGCATGTATGGCTGCAGTTATTCAGATTTCTTATTATAATTTACCAAATAATGAAGAGTCATTTAATCTGAAAAAGCTGCAGTGTCTCCCTTTTTGCATATTAGTTGATGACAAGAATTTGGAATATAAATCTTGCTTATGTTTTATTAGTTTGGGAAAAGCCTTCCTTTTTATCGACCGTGTCTATGACTTTTATGAACATATAAAGTGTGTTCTACTCTATTATTATCGCTGAAATGCACAGGAAGCATGCATAAAATCAAATATTTGCCTAGTTTATGTGAGCAGGATAACCATATGCAATGTTTTATAGAAGGGTGACTCATGGTTTCTCCATTGCACGTTTATTTGTTTGTTTATTTGTTGGCCGTATATTTTGGTGGATAATGACCCACCTCGGCAAACCACATAAAGCAAAAGGGGAAACATTTGTAATGGCCAATGCACGGCTTATTTTTCCAGCAAAAGTAATGACAACAACAGTGAATAAAACAGGCTGCAAACATAAACAAAACCATCAGTCAAGAACAACCAAAATGAGCCTTGTCCCGTTGATGTCAATAAGTGTTTATTATCCTCATACAGAGCGACAGAAGGAGAACAATTGTAAAACTTTAGGTAAAGAGGCTGTTGTGAATTGAGACACCACGGCTTCAAGGAAGTAGTTAAAAAGAGTGAGTCAAAAAGTCATCAAAAGAGGTTTTTAGCAAGGGGGAGACAGAGAGGAGAAAGGTTTGGCTGTTGTTACGTGAACGCAATTTGGCCTTGTTGGATGACAAATTGTCCAGCGGTGGGACAGGACGGTTCAGCCAGCTGGTTGGCCCCATTGGCGAGTTGATTGATGGTGTTGATGTTCTAAATCGGCCGCCAACACACAGAGTACAGGACTCGTAATAGCGCAGCTTTAGATTGGCCCTGGAGATAGCAGGAAGTGGATGGGGGGATGCAAGGAGGGGGGAATGCAGGGGGAAAAGGACAAGTTCCCATGCATGCATACCGGGATATGAGATTTGAAAGTGTAGCTGCTGGTTTTTAAACATTCCTACAGTCCACTGAGGTATCGCTTAGAAAGCTGTACAATATGGGTTAGGGTTAGTGAAACTATCATGGCTACCTGGCTACCAACCATCCTGTTACTAGTCATTACAATTTGTATGTGTTGTACATCTGCATTATATCTTGCTTAGTCATGTATCAAGAAAAATACATGCAGGGTCATCGTCACTTCACAAAAAAGCCTGGGGTCAGGGAGCAATCATTACTGTCAAAGAGAGGTCAGAGCCGATGCTCTCATGTCCACAATCGTCCGATCAAGCGTCTACAAGATGGGGATGGTGGAGGGGTAGAGGTGGAAACTTCCCACTAATTGTAACAGGAGCCCCTTTATCATAGTTTCAGGCTTTCTTAATAACACGCTGAACCTTTGATCAAGAGCAAGGCAGTCTGGGATTGAGTGGGAGGTCCTCAGATCTCGACACACGCAAAGGGGAAACGCAGGGCAGTTCAGGGTTGCACTGGATCCTTTCCACCATCATTGCATAAGAAATTTTGATTTTCCTAAGTCATTTCAAAGTACGATTATAGTTAATTGCCAGCAAAGTTAATGGGACCCACCCACCTGCCTAAAAACAATGGTTGGAGAGGATAATCTGGTCTTTTGATCCAGAATGAGTCAATTAATCAGCATCAACATATTTGTTCTGTAGCTGTCGACCAAACATTTCGTTGGTGAATTTCCTCGAAAAACATTTTCATGCAAAAAGGTTTTTGTAGCCCCTAACGTAAAAGAACATCATATATTTATTATCAGTGGCATTTTATTGTTGCGGTTTCTTTTAGAAGGCTGCAGAATACATTTTCCCATGACACTCAAACACAAGCATGTGCATGCAGGTGTTTGACAGTAGTTTCCCAAAAATCCTCTCATGTTGTAAAGTGCACACTTTTTAAAAAATGTTTTCAACTCAGTGAAGAGATGATAAAGAGTTTAGAATGATGAAACTTTGAGTTGACCCGTTCGGTGAAACACCTCTCCTCTTCCATTATGTGAACATCCAGAGCTCAGCATAAGCATTAAAAAAAACAACACATGCCTGATAATATCATCAGTGCAACTGTACACAGCAGCAGCGGGAAGAGGTTAGCTCCTATTGAAACTAAATAAAATATAATCCAGCTGATTTTGGATAGTAATAAAATAATATGAAATTAAAAGGTACAGCAACCTGAATCACATCTGATTGCTCGACACTAAAGGGCATAAAGGTTGGGAACGTCAATACTTTTATTCCAGAAACTGCATGTAAATCTGTCAAGTACTGAAATGTTCATCTTTCTTTGATTGTCAGGCGAGTGCATTGCTTTTAAACAAAAGAGGGCTATCATCTGCAAATAGGGGGTAATCACATCAAGTATTTCACTTGCTCATTTAGTCATTTTTAAACTATAAGCGTGCAATCTTTGTAATTCAACATACCACCCAAAAGGTGAGGACTATGTAGTAGGCAGTCCTTTTAAAGTTGTGTTAGGCCCAGAATGGCCTTTTAGGCATCCTCAGGTTTTGCTATGAAGTCTATTCATTAGTCTTTGTAAAAGGAAAAGGAACGCAAAATAGTTGTGGCTGGCTGGTTGGGGGAAGATAATGGGCGAGAAGCCAGGGAGTCGTCTGTATGAGCTGTTGTTGGGCCAACGTCCTTCTGGCCTTGGGCCGCTTGCAGTGGCGTCCATGAACCAGTCTCATTGTTAACAACCACACATGCACAGACATAGGCCTACACACACACACACACACACACACACACACACACACACACACACACACACACACACATACAGACATAATGAACAGTTGTGTGCTTGCACATACAGCAAGTGAATTCAATGGCCCAAGTCTACACACTCATTTTTTAATGAAATATAATCAAAACTAAATGTATTTGAGCTGTGTTGGGAAGTTACTCAAAAATGTAATCAATGAATTATTACTTTATTTTAAAAATTAAATACGTTACTTTACAAATGACTCAAAAGGATGTGAAATGTCACTTTCCGGTACTCTGCATAGTTTCATAGGAAATGCCTTTAAATATATAAGTCCACATCTCCACATCCACTTATCACATCTTCTGTGTTTAACATAGAAAAGGAAACATTGTGAAAGAGGTTGGAGGTATTTACCAATGATTGTACACAGCTCGCAAAGAGAGTTGTTGAGTGACACATATTTTTTTGGGTAAAAGCTATTCACACCTCCCCATCCAAACCCTGCGGTAAGGTAAAACGTCCTGGACGTACAGTGTGGGAGACAAAATTAAGGTTGCCCTGTCACATATTCTTGTAAACCAAAAAAAGTTATGTTTACGTTCAGTGTCACTCATTAAATACTGCATTGTTTATAACCATGTTTACTTGCTAGCGGTCCTCTTCTTCCCTGCTTGTGTTAGCAGTTTGCTTTTAATGTTTTTATTGGAAGCATTTGTACAAAAAACTTGACAAATTGACAGTAAACATTTTTAATTTGAACACTTTTCCCAAAAAGAAATTAAATAAAAAAGAGAGAAAGAGAAAGAAAAAGGACAAGGGGGATATATAGCCATCGACCCGCTTGTACACAAAAAATGTTGAATTCACAGAGTTGCAATTAAAAGTAACTGTAATGAATCACAAAGTAATCACCAAATGTGACAAATTTATCAGTAATGTATTGCTGTTGCTTTTTGTCAGCATAATGGGGAATTGTGTATTTTGAATGTATGTATAGACTGGTCACTGCCAGCACTAAATGAGTATATCTGCAAAACATTCTCTGACAATGAATTTCATTTATTTTACAGTATCCACTCCCAGTAGATAAAGCATGATTCATGGTTCATGAGGTTTTATTGTGGTGTTTTTGGCAACTCAGTGCTTTAAGGTTAAAGGGGAACACTTCCTTCATTAAGAATGAATTGTTTTATATTATTTCCATGGCCTCTAAGTTGAATCAATATTTATTGACATGAGCTGCTTCTCTCAAAGCCAGAAACCAGAGAAGTAAGTCTCAAACTTGTGATGTCATCAAGTATGAAGTCTGGAGCAGCTCCATAGAGAAATGAGCCAAATTACCCAAATTAGATTTATTCTATTGTAGTCTTCATAGTTTTAAAACACAAAATGTCCCCCTTTATGCTCTCCGTGTCTATAACATCTTTCATAATTCATTATCTGTGGAGCAGTTCCACACTTTATACTAGGGTTTGGCAATTGGACGAATTTATCGGCTATGGGTGATGAGTGCATCGCTGTTTTGTTTTTTAATGTGAGTTCTTGTGTGATTGTTATAATTGTTTTGCTAATTTAAAGGTCTGCTTTTATCAAGCAACTCCATGGACAGCTGGGCAGCGGGGAGACAGCGGGGAAAAACAGTGTTTAGAACCAGCAGATTTATTTAAGGATTGATTTCGAACTAACCAGAGTCGGTGCTTGTTGGAACAGTGAAAAGATCTACAAAGATGGTTTTGGTGAGATGTATTTGACTTTGAGTGAAATGTATTTAACAAAAGAGTTAACAAAGCAGTTAAGCTAGTATTAGTTCGGCGAAAGAGAGAAACTTGCATTCAGAACGTATATGGCTGTATTTTTCGGTTTAATATGGAAAATAAGTGTAAGAATGTAACCTTGGACAATTTAAATAGTTTATTGTTGGAATAAAAAAGCTAAGAGACCATGTGAAAAGTAGCAAAGCTCAACGCTCAAACACATACACACAGAGCGGGTGTACTGTCGTCACCACACACACACCTAGGCGAAAACATTGTCAGTTGCTGGGCTGACAGAGGCCGGATGGAAAATTTTAACATGTCGCCCAACCCTACTGTATTCTTGATGACATAACAAATTTGAGTTTTGGCACTCAATTTTTGGATCTGGGAGTGTGCTCTTCATGTTTACTAATATTGACTGATTTTAACAATAGGAATAACATGTATGAATTTTGAAAATGGGCATAGTTCCCCTTTAAGGTTTGGGAAATATTGTAATTTAATATTGAAAAAGTCAACATTAACTTGAAGCAGGAGACAGATACCGTTGACTTTTCAATGTATAACCAAAACCACAACCTTTCCTAATCTTAATCAAATGTTTTACTAGCCTAAACCTAAAAATATGCGATATACAGCATGTGAATCCCAATATCTGGTGTCACATTCCTGTGCTTTGTTTCATTTGGCAACGCAAATTAGCAATATTTAAACATCCGATTGGTCATAGTGTGGTGAGATGTATCTCCCTTGCATACATGTTGACAGATAAACAAATGAACACATATACACACACACACAGACACACACACACACACACACACACACACACACACACACACACACAAACACACACACACACACGCACACACACACACACACACACACACACACACACACATAAACATTCACATTCTACAACCACCCGTTGGATGATCCACTCTCTGGACATGTGTGCAGGGGTATAATTTTCGCCCTTTCCTCCTGAATTAGGACACCCCCTACCACACACACACACACACACACATACACTGTTAACCCTGGATTCTTGGATAATTTTGGTCACTTTTCACCCTTGGCAGAGTAGTGCTGCACAAATGACAGAGGCAGAGCAGGCCTTGCAGCTGTGTTTCTGAGACCTCACCCACCCGCTAAGAAGTGCACACACACACACACACACACACACAAACATACTTGTTCACACATACCACCTACTGGCACAGCAGTAGAAAAAAGAGAACTGCGGTTACCTCACTATTATGTTCTGTGACTACTGTGTGTGTGTATGTGTGTGTGTGTGTGTTCATGTCTGTGTGTTCGATTGTCTCTTTCTCCTTTATCTCGTTCTCCCCATGTCTCTCTCTCCCTCTGCCCCCTCCCCTCTCCCTCCCTTGTCCTCCTCCTCTCAGATCCTTCTTCTTCGCCATGATTTCACAGACCTCCACTTACTCTATTGTGCCGAGAAACAAAAAATAAAAGAAACACAATCGCCCTGTCCTCTTTCTCATCTTAATAAGCAGCTCCAAGTTTGATAATTACACGTTCAGCCCGCCGCATGAGTTTCTATGCAGTGTTCACATCAGGGAGAAAGCCATTGACTCCGCTGTTGAGGGGAGCAACTATTAGTAATGACTGACAACTGTCCCCCTCCCCCATTTGGATTGGGCGGCTGTAAAAGCGAGAACAGTGCCGATCAATTCTGTCTCCTCGTTAGGGAGTGTGTCCCTGAACACCAACATGTTACCATCAGAGCAGCCAGCGGACCACATACGTTGCAAAGGCCCATAATCCATTCCATAACCTATCGCCATGTGCTGCCGATTAATGGGGTTTCTGCAGAGCAAGCACCGAGGAGACGACCAGACTGAGGGTTTTCTTCTGTGGCGGAAGCCAATCTGTTTAGGATTAAGGGAATAACTGGTGTGGCTGACACCGAGGCATCCAACATGCAGGGCGAAGGAGAAGAGAAGGGAAGAGAATAGAGAAAAGAGGAAGGAGTGCCGTGAATGTGTTGACAGGGAGTTGATTGTGTTTTGGCAGGGGTCTGATCATTGGTGAAGGTTTGAATCTAGGACTTTTGATTGTCCAAAGTCTGAGAGCCATCTGTGGTTGTTTAGTACATTGCACTGCACCATGTTTAGAAAGCATCCACATTCTCTTATGTTCATTTGCATTTTTGGCTGATTATCGCAACTTTTGGAGTATCATCCTGGATAATCAAAATAAAGGAAACACGGTTCTCCTCTCCTCTGTTTCCAGACTTTTTGAAGCGGAGACATACCTTATCTGACTCCTCCACACAGAGAGGCCTTCTTTTGTGGCCTGCTCAGCCATTATGATGGCAATCTTGATGATTAAAGACCCGTGGAACAAACTGGGCTACCTGTTGCCATGATGTCATGTCTAGTCTAGAGCAACGGCAATGATTAAGATTTAAGGGCATTAGAAAACTTTACTGGATGCTGTTTGTGGAAAAATATCAATTAGCTCCTGGCTACAAAAAAGCCGGTAATGTTTTGGATCGGAGGCTCTGGCTCTTACTGAACATTTAGGGGCTCATATAGGTGCATTTTTATTTTGGTAGGTGATGTATAAGAAACAGCTGATGTAACAGAAACACTTTTGTGTCGAGACTTGACGCAACCAATTATCACTCTTGGATTAAAAGGATCAGCCCTTCAACTCTTGGCTCTCGGGTTAGTGGTAGATGGCTGGGTTTGGATTCAGTTGCATGGTGCCATATTAATCTAACAGTGCAGAGCTACAATTAATTTGAGGAATTGGGTACATTTGAATTTATGAAGTCTATATTTCAACCATTTCCCAATAAAGTTTCCTGTCACTACTATCAAATTGATTGAAAGCAGTGGTTACATAAAACAAATTTTATGAAGCGAAAAACATGCTACTTTTCCTCAGCTCTACACAACATTTAACATCTTTTAGCTTATTGTTTTGGTTTTCCAGACCAAAACTTTACTATTTTGCTTCACTCTCACTACTTTCGTCAACCACATGCCCAGCTGTATGCTACCCAAAGAGCCTTGTATTTCCCTCAGGCGTCGGTGGTGATCAAAATATTCCTAAGCAGTTACTGTATGTCTCCCATTGTATTGATTTGCCATCTTATAGACTCAGTGGGCAAAAATAGATATTTTCTGGCCAAATTTGACAGCCCATATAGTAACTAGAGTTTAAACTAGTTTCAAACATCATACAGATGTGCTTATTTGTACTCCATTAGAATTGAGAGACGTTGTTTATTTGCTCTTGCAAACTTTATTGACACACATTCAGCGCTCTACTTCCAGTCCATCCTCTATACTGTACTTTACCCTCTTGAATCCATACACACACATTTTCCTATTACACTTCTGTTCTCACCACAAGCCTGACTCAGAAGTTGGAAGTTCCCGATTTCCGATTACGATTAAGTGAAGGCAGCATGACCGTTAATGGACAATGTCACTAACATGGCAGCCTATTTCCATCTAGCAAGGGAATCTCGGACATATAAACACCTGGCAAACTACTCAAAACCGCTACAGTAGGTGTCTCCAGGACCACATATTGCCATAATGGCACTCACACACACAAACACACACAGACTCACAAGGTAAAAACAATGCTAGCTTTGCTGTCGTGGCTGAACAACCATTTCACATAGAGACACACACACCGCTCTTCATGGGCAGAAGCCCCTGTGATAATTTATACCTTGTTGCCTCACCTCACTACACAGTCGACTGAGTTTGTAGGACCTGCTTAGCCCACCTCTGCCCTCTATGATCAGTCTACCGCTGCTTCACCTCCACTTCTACAAACCACAGTGACAGGCATCTATATGTATGGATAACCTAACAAATATAACACAGATGAATTCTTTCTCTCCTCTGTCTTTATTTTATTCATCACCATATACCTTCCTCTCATCTTTCTTGTCCATTACTCCTCCTCCTCCTCCTCCTCCTCCACCCTTTCTCACAGGTGGCTGTGCCACAGCCTTGCTCACATGGAAGAAGGCTCTTCTCAAGGCTCGGGGCCTCGGCCTCTGAAGCACTCCTCTGGGAGATTCAACCAGAGACCAAGGCCTGCTTTTAATGCAAATGTGCAGCCACACTCTAATTGGAAATCTGAGAGACTGTGGCAATTGGGGAAAAAAATTCACAGAAGCAGCACAGAAACACACACACACACAGTGTGTAACATAGATACTTATGCATGTAACTTAGACACACAACAAAACACACACCTTCTCCTCCTTCGTCCTCCTTCAAGGCAGTGTTATTTTTGGCTCGGGCTGGGACATATGTCACTGGGGAGTGCGTGTAGAGCCTGGTTAATTAGGACTAGCTCAAAGCAGGCATAAAAACGAAGGCGATATTTATTAGGCAGCGTTTTAGCTGCTTGTCACGAGTGCGTGTCAGTGCTGCAAAACAAGGTTTGAATGAGTGAGTCAGAAAATGTTCTGCAACTAACCATCGCTACCCCTGCCGCTAATAGATAGATTGACATTTCAAGTTTCTTTGCTCCAATTCATAAATACATCCTGGTGCTGTACTATGTGTACACTCTCATGGAAGATAAATCCCTGTCCCAGTAGTATTTATTTGTCGTAATCAAGAGGACAGAGTGAAGTTTGTCCCTTAATGCTCTCTGTACATGATTCCTCTCAAAGCAGAGGTACACTGTTACACACCAGAAGCATGTGATAATTTACGATGGCCATTCTGAGGTGGTTATGTAAAAGCAGACTTGTTTAATTTTGCACTGAAAGCTAATAAATCCTAGAGGTAGTGTGAGTTAGTGTTACGGATGAAAATGAGTTAGGCCCGGTAGGTGTTGATGTACTTTACAAATTAAAAGAACTTTAGTATCAATCTGTGCTGAATTTATGTATTCAGTATGCAGAGCAACTTGTAAAACAGTAGAACAAATGTTATGCTACAGTGACACAAGTTGATGGACATCCGTTGGTTCTAATGAGGCAGGGCAGGCTGTTCTCATGCCTTTTTTTTAAACATATAAAAATGAAAAGTGCTGCGCCATAATTTGTGTGGTTTTCACATATTTATTTAGTGTGTATAACACAGTGAATGTCTGCTTAAAGCAATTCTCACCTTTCTGGCATTTTTACACTTTTCTTTCGTAATCTTAAAATGTTCCTAATAAGCTTATGGCACACTAAAATGTAGAAGAAATGCACCAAGTGTTGAAACTCTAAAATTCTGACTAATCATTTTATTAAGTCTGAATAAAATTATTTGCAGAGATTCCTGCCTATCTTCCCTGGCTCCATTTCACTTGCCCTGCTCATGCTGCGTTCCAGTGCTGTGGGAAGTCCGAAGTTTCGGACCTCCAACTTGGCAAAGGGTCCTTGTCAACAGCAACCATAGTGGTGCATCACAGTTTAACGCACAGGGCTACGCAGTGTGTCAAACTTTGGCGCTCCACCATGACTGCTGTTTTAAACGGACCTCATGCAAGAACATTTTCGTATTCTTATCTAAACACATCGTGCCACATCAAATTTAGCAAATTCTACAGTTGGAAAGCCCAGTTTCAAGGATGCCTTGTGCCTCGGTATCAAATGCAGACAAAACAGCAGTATTTTTAACACCCTGTGAATGAGAACAGGCTGGTTGATCATACAGCCTGACAAATGTGCCAGTGGATACTAAAAGCCAATTATGCACTCCTTGTTGGGATTTTCCACCCATAACTTTTGCTATTCTCATTTGATTTTCCGATAAACTGTCAGTCTTTAATGTTTATTTTCCACCCACACCCTGCATGCGCATCTCACGATGACATCACTTGAGAACATGTCTAAAGTGTACTTGGAGTATTTTGGGGAAATGGTGCCTTGGTCAACCCCCAGTGGCCTACTGCTGGTTAGTAACTTCAGGACATTAAACCAGTAAATCCTCACTAAATTACCTACTGCCCAGAGGCCATACTGCATCCCCAGATCTACAGTTAGAAATACTTTGTATCTGTGCCACATATGAAACAAGGGAATTTGCTATAAAAGTGAAAAATGTTTCACTAATTTTATGGTAGTTCTTATTTTTTATTCTATTCTATACAGTTGTATGGCTGATGTAAAACACAGGAGCATTCACATTTCATTTTCTTTCCCTCTCAAGTGGAATTCCAGAAATAAGTAGTCAATGTGACGAAAAACAAACATCCACCAATTTTTTCAGGCCGTTCAATGTGACATTGATGCAACCTGTCACGCACAAACCCTTTGTCACCTGTTTGTCTTCTTCCAGCTAACACAAAGACTATTGTTTTTGGTTGTGTGTGGAGTATTTTGGCCACTTCACACCTGTCATTCACATCAATCCCAGTCTGTTCATTCAGCAGCGTGAAGGGAGGGTCTTTTGAGCAAGGAGAATGGCATAAGTAATCATTTGCAAATGTAACACATACCAAAAATGATGTCAACAACTCCCTGTTAAGAGTTACTGGCCAGCTTTTTTTCTCTCCATTTTTCTGATGTTTCTGTAGTGAAGCATGTAGCCATCACCAAATTAGTTGTTTGCCAGAGTCAAAGAGGAATGAAGTTAAAGTGGAACGGGGAAATCTGGAGCAAAACATTGAGTGGTGGGCTCATAAAATTGAGACAAAGTAATAATTTTAAATAGAGCAATAGAGCCATGTTTAATTCTAGCTGGGTTTTTTTTGGTTTTTTTTCCCCCGAGAAATGCACTCATTTTCCCAGTGAATGGACAAATCTGTCATTATTGTATTTATCCAAAACCAACTAATAATTGTTGCCACAAAGACTAATTCCTGAACAACCAGCAGACATGTTCTTCCAGTGATGTTGACGGTAAGCTGAATTCTCACATCTGAACATATCAATAGATTCTTATTCTCAATGCAGTAATATCATAGCTGCATCTTGTTTTTCCACCATATTGCACCTCTACGAAAGCTCCTGTAACAGTGTGTGCCGGTTGCGTTGATTCAAGGGTTCTGGTTTCATGATTCTTGGCCTGAAGGAGAGTGGGTTGTGGTTTAGAGTGAGGGTGCCAACAGAGGCCATATGATAGGCATTACCTCAGAGCGAGGGTCCATGGAGATGATTACACTTTAAGAGCTTTTTAATGTTCATTAACACTTCTGGCTCCTCGCAGGCCTGGGTTTCAATCATGGCTACTTCTACCTTTAGCTGACATGAAGCTGTACCGGAAATGTAAAACATTAAAACAGTGTTCATTCTTGGAAAAAAGAAACATGTCAAAATAGAAAAGATCAATTCCAAAATTAAGTTCAATTTAAATGTAATTTTGCAGAACCGTGAATGTCTCTGAAGTGTTTACATACATAAGGGTTGTATCATTCTGACACACCTGAGTGGCTTTTTTTTGAGCAAGTGCCACAATATCAAGATATTATCCAGACCCTCTCAAGCCTGCATAAACATGGAGTTAGGCTGCTACTGGTATTTATATAAAACCACTTAAATACTTAACACACATTACATTACACACGAAGGACAGTTTGGTACAGAGAGACTGAAAGCACAGCATTCACTAAGAGTTGTAAACATGTTTTTTTGTCAAAGTTGCATTCAAATTAACCACACCTTCTCGAAAAGGATGACAAAGCATAGGTTGTTCTGCTCATTTCGCCTGCAGTTTACAATAGTTTGTTGTTAGAGGCAAACATAAAACTTGCGAGTGTTGTTAGGCTCATGCAGTAATTGTTAAACGTTGTAATAGACTTACAAAAAGTATTTTCCACCTTGCGTGCATGCATCAATTTGATTATGGTGAGAGCAGCATGATCACCAGCTAGAATTAAACATGGCTCTATTGCTCTATTTAAAATTATTACTCTGTCTCAATTTTATGAGCCCACCACTCAATGTTTTGCTCCAGATTTCCCCGTTCCACTTTAACTTCATTCCTCTTTGACTCTGGCAAACAACTAATTTGGTGATGGCTACATGCTTCACTACAGAAACATCAGAAAAATGGAGAGAAAAAAAGCTGGCCAGTAACTCTTAACAGGGAGTTGTTGACATCATTTTTGGTATGTGTTACATTTGCAAATGATTACTTATGCCATTCTCCTTGCTCAAAACAAAACATTTTTCTTGATTTTGGAGCAGTAGCCATCTTTTTTCTTACTGGCATGATTTGGTCTTCACAGAAACGTTTTAGGGTACAAACTGAGGCCTATAAATGCTGCCCAGATCTTTAAAAAAAATGAGATTATGAGCTTCACCAAGACATAACACTGACCCAGACACTAATCACAGGTTGCTAAACCAAGTTTTAATACCTGGTGTAAATATAAACTTGCAAACAGGGGACTACGATAAAATATGGATCTTCCTCTGCCCCTTTTTTAATTATCTGACAAACCAAAAAGGCACTTTACTTTATTGCTGCTCTAGGTCAACCCGTGACTAATTTTTTGCTAGCTTCTTGCTATTCTTACCAAATGTTAGACATGTTAATAAGTTGTTTCTGATGCTGGGTTGACTGCTTTTACACTGCAAACAAGCCGCTCCAAGGATCAATTATAAGCAAGCCGAGGCCAAACTTTCTTGGTGATCTACTTGTTTGCTGTGAGTAAAAAGACATTTAAAATTTGTCATGGCAAAAGTGTTTGTAAAGATGCTTTATAACTCTTGTGTTGTTAGCTTAGCCATGCTAGTTACTGCTGTTTATATCAGTTCTCTGTCCTGCCTGCTTTTTGCCTCAGCATGCACGTGAGTACTTCTCAGATGGTTTGTTGTCATGATTATCCATGCAGCACATATTGCTAGTTTTTTTGCTTCACCCAAGTAGCAACTTCCGGGCCTGAAAAATAATGCAAATGTGGAAGTGCCAAAAACTGCCGTTCCTCCAATGGCCACTTGAGGCTGGCTAGACTTACATTTAACTCATCTGTTTAAATTATAGGCTATTGAGGCTTAAGTTATGCATAATTAAGGGCTGGTCGCTTTGAGTTACGTTACAGGCAGCTAGCATAGACTGTGGGCTTCACTCGTCCCACCTTAGCTAAATCCACGCTCCACCTCTTTGCCCATGTTTGAATGAGCCAGGAGTAAGGCAGCATCAGGCACTGCCAAGATGGCAACAGATGGAGCCACCCACACTGAGCTTCATTTTGGACCTTCAGAAACCTATGGCTGACGTCACAGAGACTACGCTCATATTTTATACGGCCTACGGCTTTAACACATAACTCCCCCTGAAACCACAAGTTGTCCTTCTTCTATTTAATTTAAAGGTTAAATGTACTTTGATAAAATGTGTTCATTGGTCAGCTTTTAAATTATAGACTTATTTTTTTCACTTTGAACAGAGCGAAGCTAACTGTCTCCAGTCTAAGCTTGAGTAAACATTCATACCAGTCTTCTCAGGACACTCTTGGAAAGACGTGCGTGATTCCCAAAATATTAAAATACTTCATGTAATGTATTACTAATAACAAATACCTGAATTCTCCAGAAATACATCTGCCATCATCAGTAAGTTTGGTTTATGTGATTAATACTCCTTGGGTTTTCATCAAACAGTGGTTTACTCTCAGTGAATGGCCTTGCAAAAACTCCCTCCAGTCTTGATTAATTTGATTAATTGATAACACAGCCTAGGTGAAGTTTGCTGCTGTAGATTTATTCAATGTTAAGGAGGTCAAGCATATCATTGAAAAGCTTGGGCTGAAAAATGGCAAAGGCACACGTTGGTTTGTTTTGGCTTGGGAGCCTTGTTCCATTCTATGAAATGGATTTGCAGACTACTGGTGTAGAGCTGCTCTCTTTTATTTGACTGTGTGCCTCGCTTTGAGAGGAAAAAATGGCTTTGTATAATCACCAACCAGCCATGTCCCCCCACCCCCCTTTAAAAAAAAAAAGGGAAAAATGTTGGCAACTGTTTTTTGTGCAGAACATTAAAAAGAGAGCAAGAGAGGGAGAGAGAAAGAGGGAGAGAGGTTTCTGACCACAACTCATAAACCGCACTTTATTTAGACTGGCGTGCACCCATTATTTGTTCACAGGGGCTTTCAGTCAGTCTGAGGGAAATATGTTCCAGCATCTGGGGGGGAGGAGAGAGGGGGATGATGGAGGGGAGAGAGAAGGAGAGAGAGAGAGGAGGTGGGATGAACTCTTGCCAGGTGTCGGCCGTTGCCATGGCGTTCCATCAGGCGACTCCATTGCGGCTCGGCGGGCTCATCAGAGACTGAATGCCAATGGGAGGGCGTTTGCACCGTGGAGAAAACGAAAGTGGCTGTTGAGCACTGGGCTCAAACCAGCCCCCTACTCCCCTTCTCCACGCTATCACCCACCCCACCCCACGGGAATGTATAGAATGTGACCTGTGTGTGTGTGATGCATGATTGACAGGGAGAGTCTATGTAATGCACTCAAGGCCGACTTTCTCGGTTAAATGTGTCTCTGCGAACTGAACGTTTTCTTTGACACATCGAAGAGAGTTTAAAATAGGGCTCGATAATTCCTGTAACGCAGGTGAGTTGCTGGTGAGCAGAGTGGTGTGCATGATTTATTTTTTTTCGCACTCCAAGTAGTACCAAGCCTGTATGGGTTTCATTTTGGGGGGACGATACAGATACGCTCCGGCTGCAGCCATGACAGGAACTGGGATGTCATTTTTTTAACATCCATAAAGTATGATTCGCTCTAAATATAAGAGAGATTTTGTCATAACCACTCTTCTGCTGCTATGGTATGAATGGTTTACATTAGTATCCTCTCCACTACCAATGGTTCCCAGCAGTGTTACCATGCTCATGAATATTATGTGGCATTGTTGGAAATGTCACCATCCTCATCATTGATACAGAAAACATCTCTATCTCTATTCACCTATATTCCAGCTCAGCAGCAACTGTACATATTCACAAACTGAATAGGCCTCGCTTGCTGCAACTCTTAGCAACTGTTGCTATGTGTAACATTGTTGAACTCCACCTCTCGCTCGCTCTTCAAATGCGAATGACTAATCCATCACGGAGCACACTGAAAGCTCTTGGTGAGGCCTCTGGAGCCGCTTGACGCCCCCCGTGACCCTCTCCTGGATGTTTCCTCATTACTTTATAATGTATTCACGCTTATGCTTCCATGGCGCTCGCCCTGGCCTCGTAATGGGAGGAAGCAGTGAGCTGTTCCAATGCATACGAGCCCGGCACAATTTGCACTTCATTTTATTAACAAAAAACAGCCAGCCCAGCTTCTGGCGGTGTCTTGCCAAAGCTCACCAGGCTCCACTGTGCACTGCCGACAACTTCCCTGCAATGTGAGGACAGGATAGAGTCTCTCAGCATCAGTGGGGTACGTCCGCTGGCCCCCGGGAGATGCTGTCTTTATGCGTGTTTGCAATCATGGGAGCTGAATACCTTGGCTGGAAGTGAGGGAGAGGACTGACGAAGGCAGAGGGAGAAGGGGGGTAGAGATAGAGAGAGAGACAGCGAGAGAATGAATGTTTCGGCTCCTCGGCTGTGTTTTGAGCTTTCTGAAATGCATGTGCTATCATAGCAATGTTGTGTTTACCACAGCAGGAGGCAAACACAGAGTCACAGAGGAGAGGCGCGGAAACGCCAGACACAGTAAAATGAGCAAAATACATACATTAGGACTCTCTGTATTCACTACACACAAGCCGAGCTGAGGGGGGGAAACTCATTTCAATATAAATGGAAGACAAGCAGGGAGTGTGTCTTTATATCAGCTTTTGAACATCTCTATTTATTTATTTTTTTGTCCTCGCCCCATGAAAATATCCAGCAGAAGCCCTGGGACGAGTTTTGCTGGGAAGTCAGGATGTCAATGTTAATTTTCTTCCCGTTGCTAAGGAGACTCACTCTCTCTCTCTCACACACACAGAGGCCCTGGTTTCCTCCCCCATGGTCACCATGCTTTCAGTCAAAGAAGCTTTTCAGTTTCCAGTCCGCCTTGTGCAATCAGACATTAAGGAACATCTCCACATCAGACTGCTCTGTGGACCGGGAGGACCCCAACATCTGGGGGCTGTATTGATTTCCACTGTGTGTGTGTGTGTGTGTGTGTGTGTGGGGGGGGGGGGGGTCTCCCTAGTGAGCTATTCAGAGCAGCTATTTTAGCACACAGCCATCTTCTGCTGTGATTGTCGTGCTTGTGTTTTGATGGCAGGGTGTAGTAGTCGCTTGTCTTACACAGGAGCAACACAAGCAAGCACTTTAATATATCAATACCATACCCCTCCACCCCACCACCCAGCCAGGGGCTTTAGCTGGTAGCCACGTCAAAGGGAAATTGCTAATGTGAGGACAAGTTGCAAGGAAAGCATCGTAAACACTAAACATTTTAGTCTGTCAACGCCTAGTCAGGAGTGGAAATCACTGACACAAATAGCTGTTGTGTGGCTGCCTCAAAATGATCCCTCTCAGCCTCCGTATTCACCTTTGCGACTGACACGCTGTGCTAGTTATCATGTAACACATCGGGAGCTTAAGGGGGGTTTAGATGATATGCCGTATGGCTTGCATGCACTGTCAGGAATAAACCTCCCTTCACTGTACTGGGCTTGTTGTCCCCCTGCAGCCGCACAGAAACGCCACAGCTCAGGTCATTCAATTACCAAAAATCTGCCTCTGCTATCATGTTCTGAGCTGAAGCATTTTTTAATTTTTGAGGCTAAAGCAATCACAAGAGGATGAGGGTGGAAATAAAAAGAAGCATTGTACTGCTCAAAGCCAGGATTTCTACCTGATGTGAACCTCCCGCAGCATCATTTCATTGTTTTCTTCCTCCTCTTGAAAATCTTTGTTCACACGCACTTCCTTTAAAAAAAAGTCTGCAACGGGTTCAGCAGTAGGCTGTCACTTGACAAATCAATACATGTTTATAATAAACGCCGAAGACAGTGAGTATTGTGTGGTGAATTTTATTCAGTTTCAAAACAGAGAGATGCAGCCCGAGGGTTTCATTTGCACCTGACAGATTTAATTACATCACAATTAGACAAGATCTTTCTGCAATTACAGTACAATTGTTTTACTTCACACTTATCAATTTGATTTAAACACATTTGTGTAAACCAATTTAACATTGAAAATGCATTAGAATTCTGAGCTTTAATTTCAGAGTCAGAACTCAGACAGATTGTTTTCTAGATTAACCTTTTAGTCAATTCAGTGAATAAGTGTCCGTCAGTGTCACCCAGAGCACAAGGTTACATTACCGATGTCTTGTTCTGTCTGACCAACAGTCTACATATTCAACTTGCTGTGATGTGAAACAGACAAAAGCAGCAAATGCTTGCATTGGAAAAGGTTGCACTTTTGTGTTGAAAAATCAGTGAAATATTTATTCAATTATCAAAATAGTTGCAGATTCATTTTCTGTGTTAGACAATAGTTGGACAGACTATTGATACAACAATAAATCATATTACTTCCTCTTGCGATACATTATTGATACACAGGTGCTGAATATCAATATTTTTTATTAAAGAGAGAAATGTGATTCTTTTGCATTGATTTATTCATTTTTACAAGTAATTTCACATTGGAATTATGTCAGATGTGGACATACATGAGTTGCACTCAGTGTGTGTTAAAAGCACTAAGGTAACACTCAGTGCACTTTGTTGTACTGCGTTTCATCTCAGTTGTCAAATTTTGAGAAACTGACATCACAATGCGGTTAATGCATATATAATTCCTGCTTTTTGCCTTTTATGGAGTATTTTTCCTTCTCCAGTTACACAGGTATTTCTGATGTATTGTAGATGATTGTGATCTGCGATTTCCACCCCTATAAGAGAATCAATCACATAGTTTTATTAAACATGCACAATACATATAGATGTCAGTTGCACACTTGCCTTTAACATGGAAATTGCCCAAGCCATAAGACAGGATCTCAAACTGATTTATACTAAGTGCATATGCAGCCAACAGAGTTGCTGGCTGAGGGCTACACAGGGGAAAAGACAAAAATGACAGGGATTTCACCATTGAATCCCTTTAGCAGGCCACTGACACATGAATGAGGGCAAAGGGAGAGAAAGGAGAGAAGAGAGAGGGAGCGAGGGAGGGAGGGAGGGAGGGAGAGAGAGAAAAAAGAGTAGACAACCAATTTGGGAGTAATGCAACTAAAAACTGACAAGTGTAATTTCATCCATCTGGGCCGATGTGTAAAAAGCGCTGCTCCGAACATTCCCCATGATTCCCCCTGATTGATCTTCCCCTGGTCTGAAACACCTATTATTAGCCACGAGCCTAATAGCACCAGGATGGCTCAGCGCTCTCCCAGGGGCCAATTCTCCGGTCATCTGCCCCTCACTCACCACAGCTGTGGAAACCAACCAGGGAGAGGGAGGAGAGACAGGGGGGAGGCGAGGAGAAGATGAAGCAGCCAAGAGGGGATGGAGGCGTACCTATTGGGGGGGTGGTGGTGGAGTGAAGGCAAAGGGGGAGAGAGGTGTGGGGTTAGGGAGAGGGAGCGAGGTTGAGGGGAGAAGGGAGAGAGGGGTAGAGTGGGTATGAAGAGGAATATGGAGAGGAGAGAAGGGGACGGGATGGAGGAGAGATGGAGACCAGCGGCTGGACAGGCATTTGGGGTGGGGTGGGGTGGGGGGTGAAGGGTGACATGAGAGGAAGGTGGGCGTGATGGAAAAGCCAGGGAGAGATATTGGAGAGGGGGAAACAGGGAGACAAAGAGAAAAAAAAAGTTATTCATAAGCATTTCCCATTTCACCTTTTGCTGCAAATTAAAAACATCACGCAGTATATTCACTCACTTAGCACTCACTTTAATTACCGAGGTAGAAAGAAAAATAAGTGAAAAGGCCGTCAGCAGGACACAATGCCTGACTTGTGCTCGTCTTTCCCCAGGTGAGGAAGCTGCTAATGCCAGGCCGACAACAATACACCAGAGAAAGGTTGGCAGAAGAAGGCACACTCAGCTTGTTTTAATTGATTTCAAAGTGCAGGCCCTATGGGTATAATGACGCAAAGATGGTTTTTCTTTTCATTTTTGAGTCAAAACATTTTAATGCTTTGATTTCAAACTCTCTGTAGACACCCCGTTGTGACTATTTATGTTTTAAGGACATTTCTTTGATAAAGCTAATTTTTAATAATCTGAACTAACTTGAAAGGGCAACCATTTAAGCCCCCATATACCATTTATAAACAGTATATAAACATTTTTGACAAGTTTGTAACACACTTCAATTGTGGTGTAAGCGGAGTGAATACAAATATAGACAAACCACAATGGTGATCATATAAAATATGTCTTCATAGGAGAATTGCAGACAAATACTGTACATTAGTGCTAACACCTGCATTACAATGTGTTATATACCATGTATAAAATGTATATGTTCTGCTAATAAATGCTTAATAGATGGACTTAAGTACACATTAGAACGGGACTCACAAACTGTATTTGCTCTGTTTGATGAAATATTGAGGGTTGAAGAAAGTTACAATGAATGCAGCCAATACATGTTTTAAGCAATAGTGACAGAAGATAACGCTCAAGGTCCCAAACCCAGATCTGCCATTCTGATGCCCAAGGTTAGATGTCAACAATAAGAAAGTTTGCAGCATAAAGCTGAAGTAGAAATGTTGATTGCTGTCTGGCTCTTTTGGGAGATTTTTTTGCGATGGATTAAGGTCAGAAGTCATTTGTTAATCGCCCCTTCAGTCTCTTTGATTGAGTGAGCCCTCAGGTGAGGCGTAATGCATTTTCAAGGGCAATGATGACAATAATTGGCTACCTTCACTTCACCAAAATGGACAAAGTCCTAAAAAATCTCTCCACTTGAAGCTGACAGTTCAGAGCAAATGAAAATAAAGGCTCAGAGGGCTTTTCAGCCAACAAATTAATAACTATGATTTTATGAGGCTAGCTACAGACATGATCTCCTGGCCAAGTTATTAAGCTGATCTGTGATCTGCAGTTTGTTAACTGAGGACTCTGGACTGTCCTACTCGCAAGTGTTACACACCAGTTTATATGATTCTGCTTATATTTTAATAAGTGATGTTCATATGGTACTGGTTGATTCATAAATGCAGCCTTTTTAATTTTAAGAATAAAACATTTCTTATAATGCTGCGACACTTCACAAAATCTGAGAGGCCACTGAATGTTTCCGTTGTTTTTTTCTGCAAAAAAATGCTACAGAGGTTCTTCTGAACATTTGAAAGACGGATGGTCATTTTATTATAAGTTTTTAGCTGTGAGACAGACTTCCTAATTTGAAAAATAATGAATATGCATATGCCCTACTTCTGCACTGTATGTGTACCACGCCAATTTGCCAGTTTGTTATTGGTTGTTTCTATAATCTTGTGGCATTATTTATGAGATTTTAAATAAAGTAGTGCTCATTGATGAGTGCATCCTCACATTATGCTTATTTGGAAATTTTAATTTTAATTTAATTACTTATGTAATATTCATTTTTTCTAATATTCTTATTTTCCTGTTCTTCATTTTGGTGTTTTCATTAGTTTTGTATTAAAGATAAGCTGATAGCAAATACAAGAGTTAAACACTTTTAAACGAAGAGATGTGATGAATGTAATGATGATGATTATGATAATAGCAACAACAGAAGCACTAAAGTAAACATCAAGAGCCAGCTAATAATAATAATAATAATAATAATAATAGTAATAATATCAATGTTGATGATGATGCAGGTAAGAGCTGTTAGGAAAAAAGGATCGCTTAATTGTTTTGGAATACAAATATATGATAAATAGATGTAAAACACATTTAATCTGAGTCTGTAAAAGCGACAACACTAATATTATTTTGCAGGGTAGAATTAAATTGTGGAACAAAAGAAAACCTTTTTACTATGTGGTGTGAGGTGTCTTAAAAGGAGACATTTCTTTGAAACAGATCATTTTCACTTTTACAAACTAGACATTTGTCAACCTGAAGAGGAACGTTTCCTCCTTTTCTTCAATGCAAAAATAACCAGAAATGAATGTGGAGACTCAATTGCAGGCCTATACTCTTGGTAAAAAACGTAGGGTTTGCACAACATAATTTCCTCTGTTACTCCAACTTTCTTTGAGCAGGACGTTCCTTAAGAGGGCAGAGCTCAAGACCAAACCCAAAACCCAGCCTGGTCTGAAATGCAGTTTCAGGTAGGAGTGTCTTAAGCTGCAGCACACAAAAGTCCACAGCTATCACCTGACAAACTCCAGCTCCTGAGAACCCCAGAGCAGCATCTTGTCCACCACACCACATTTCACCAGGTGTGACTCCCTTTCTCTTCACTTTGTTTCCACCTCGGTTCACACCGTGCTCTTAAATTTCAAGCTCTTTTATTTTCACAGTCAGTGTTGGCTATTGTGTGCAGCACTTCCTCCAGCGGGGCATTCATTCCTGCATGAGAGCCAGGACTTCCATGTCCTATTTTATGAGTTTGTAATGTGTGTGTGTGTGTGTGTGTTTTCTTGTGAGACATGTATCTGCAAAATATTCCCACCAACAGGATTTTTCCCCTAGTATTTTCACATTGGCCTATTCATGGCACACTATAATCCTGTATGAGATCAATGGCGGACTATATTTTCTCTAGTGCCATTTTAAAGCACTTCATGGAGAGTTTAGGACTCTTTCTCAGAGTTTAGTACTCTTTTATGAGGTTCATGTGGTTGCATTTGCAGATGAGCCTCAGATTCAGGCCTAAGAGAGATTGTAATTGGTCAATAGTGGCTTTATTTATCCAGCATATGCTCCAAGTCTCATTATTATCCTATAAAGATTATACTTGATATGTTTATGCAGGCTTATCCCATAAAAAATGTGCTCACAGGCTTATCCCATAAAATGTGCACACATCAGTCCATGCAGGCCTTATAATTCAATGTAGGTCTTTAATATTACACGCTACATGTGTGGTGTGAAAGGAAGAATTGTATACCGAGTCTCATGTATTTCTAATTCAGTGAAAGCATCCTTTTATTCCTCGCATTTTTAGATCAGTAGGCTACACATGCTGCCACAGCTCATTGAGAATCCAGCCTTTTTTTAATCCATGCCGCTACAACGACTGTTGATGGGACATTTAGTATCCATGCTCAATTCATTAAATCCCCTTTTAAAAGGTTCACTATAATCCAGGGCTCCGAGTGTCATTTCTCCGTCTATCATGCTCCATGCAGCGTGTGGCGCGCACTGGAGGCGCGCTCAGAGCACTGTGGAGGTTTTCAACCACCTGCCTGCTCGGACACAGACAGTAACCTCTCTCCTGATGATGGCCTCACCACAGGATCCGTCTGTGTCACTGATAAATACTCCTCAGATTGCCGCTAATTATATCACCTTAACGAAAAATACCCTCCACCCTGACATCGCGCTTGGTTGTTTTTTGTTGTTGTTTTTTTTTTAACTCATGACCTAATTAGATGTCTGTTATATTCAGTTTATAAATATAAAGGCTAGGGTATATATTTCATACATTAAGATTGTGTGCTGCGTAATGCCAAATCTAAACGAGCTGGTGCTATGGCGTTAACAGCAACAACATAAACAGGAATAATGGCCCACTAATAATAATAATCATAATAATGTGAATAATGTTCCGACGCAAAATGCGTAAGAATAGCGCCTATAAATGAAAGTATAACCCGTGAAATAATTGACGACTAGTCTATTTGACACAAATGATCATTTTTATCTATGCGGCTGATGAAGCACGAACGCTTTCATGATTCGGATAAAACCAGATTTTTTTTAAATGTATACCAGTCCTTTAATATCCCGTTTTTACCACTGTGTCGGGCTACTATTTATTTGTGCTTAATGATTAAACATTTCAGGAGTTTGTTTAATGCTCCACGTTGTCAAGTATTCGTTCTTAATTTCTCCCTCTCTCTTTTTTTTCTCTCTCGGTCACGACAGATGAAAAAAAGGCGCTCTAATTATTCCAGGAGGTTGGGAAATAAATGATTGTCTTTGAAGTAGGCTCGGGCCTTGGACTACATTAGAAGCCAAGCATGTGATTTGCAACTGTTGAAGTAAAACCCTCACTCTGCAGCAGGAAGAAAGAAAAAAAACGGGGAAAATGAGGAGGGTGGATTCTCGGCAAAAGAAAATGGTATCTTTGTTTGCTCTCCTTTGTTTACCAGAGGATTCTTTCTCATTTTTCCTCTTTTTTTTCATTTCTACTAATTCATTTCAATGGCTTTCAAACAGGAAAATGGAAATGTTGCTCCTGCCCTCTATTTCGGCGGCAGCGTCCTGGCAACAGCGCAATTTTCTATCATCAGGGATAAACGGCATCGAACAGTACATTCTGATAAAAAAAGAGCCCATGATTGCTGGCCTTCCTGTCTGTCATCTATCGACCAAATCCTCTCCTTCAAGACCGACCACTGTGCTGTCAGACCTAATAATGTCGCGTATTAAGTCGAGAGGGGGGGGACCAATGCACACCCCAGCACTATAGTCTTATTTGTCACCAACATAAAATTCAGATCAACTTTTTGGATATAGCTCGTTGGTTATTGATTTACATATTCTGGGCTTAGAACTGCCAATATGAGACAAGTGCATGTCAGAACCATTATACATACATCCTTGGCCATTTCGCCGTTCATTGTCTTAGTATATTAAAAAAGTGAAGACATTGGTGACAGACATCTGCTAATCAAGATCCTAATACTATTGTTTCATTTAGCAAATGGCTGAGTTTCAGGTGCATTGCCCTCTCGTTTCTCCTTCTGACAACGTATAAAAGCCATATGACTGCTGTAGGAAACCGAGCGATGCAATCACTCAGCTGGGCCTAAACATGCAGGCGAGAGAAGGCGACAAGAGAAACAAACAGTCTTAATTAGGACTCGGGCCCTGAGTGGGACCAGTGCAGCTTCAGTCGTGCCAAATTAAATCCATTAGTCTATGAGAGGCTGTGAAGATTCAGTGGTGCAGGCCTTTGCTTATTTGTGGTCATTTAGCTCCACTACCATCACGTTACGCTGGGTCCATCTGAAGGCCCTCGTCTGCACCTGGGGCCATGCATATGCCAATTTTTTTGTTTTTGTATTTACTGAATAGATAATGCAATTCTAATTTATCATGCAAAACTTGTAAACAGTGGTCTGCCCAGAGCGCATGATTTTCTTTATGACCAAACCACACTCATTTTTTTTTGGTGTAGTTGCACGCTTTTACAAAACACATCAAAGCTTTGCATAAGTGCCTTTGCATTAGCGCGCAGTGCGCAATTTATGTGCGTAAAAAGCAGCACGCCACCGTTTGGGCACGGATGAATTCTACTAGAGCATTAGAGGCTGATCTGTGATAATTTAAGGCTGATGCATGTGTGTGTGTGTGTGTGTGTGTGTGTGTGGGGGGGGGGTGCTCCTCTGAATCTAGTAACAATGAACCACGTTATACTGACAGCTGTGTGGAGTATGCATCTGCGCTTCCCCTCGCCACTTCTCGCCCATCAAGCGGCAGAGATGGGGAGCCCGTCGACGCCTGGCTGTCTGTGGAGCGCCAGTGGCTTTGCTTCTGCGGAGAAGGGAGACATGTTGCTCAAGTGCCTCCCGGTCGGTTTCTGTCTGCAGTGACAAGCTCTAAGCGTACCCCCAAAAAACCGCCCGGATCCCAGGCTGAGCAGCCAAGGAGGTGGCTTTCCATGCGAGCCAGTCAATAGCTGTTAGAGGGACCGACCGCAAACGCCCAGCCTCTCGCTACAATTATGACCTGTGTCTTGCTGGAACTTCGTGTTAACGCTCAGATATGATTAACACATGTGGCCAGATAGACACGAAAAGACATGCGGAGTTAAAAAAAATATATAGTCAGACAGAAAAGACAGGGAATTAGTTATATTTTATGTATGTACAACTGCCATTCTAGTTGAAGTTGGATGAAGTTGAGATCACATCTATACATGCTATAAAGGATCTAACCTAAGTGAATACTGATATTACAAATTCAGGTTAAGGTGCCCATCCCGTCTGTAAACAGAAAGTGACTATGTTAAGGTTACAGCTACAAAACGCAATATAAAATATCCTCGGTTTCCATGCACCTATCCCAAAGTGGGTGTGAGGGAAATCCCAGGCGTGGAGTGATTTTAGAGAGTCATTCATCAGCGTTTATAAGACAGATGGAAATAAAGACCACTTCTGTTAAACCACCACGGCCATTGATTGTGCTGAAGGTCAATCATCTACTTAGGGACAAAGTGATTTCTAGATTTGCAGATGAACGCTGTTCATTTTGTGATTGACATTTTGACGAAGTGAAATATAAAATAATTTCTCTCCAGAATAAGGCTGTGAACTCCTAATAAGGCAGAGCACACCGGGGTGGGGGTGACGGAGGGGGTTGGGGGCACGATACAGCAGGTGGACCATGCGTTAGACGGCATAATGTCTCATTTTCGAAATGTTCAAAACATTTTGCACAACGAAACTAAACGATGGTTTATAAATTCCGTCCTCTGATAACATCCTGTATAGGCCCATGTTCTTTTTTCGTGTGCCTTGCAATCAGACACGGTTGTCAGCATGCATGCAATAGGCAACGTCTTAAACATTTCAAAAGCACCAAGGTCGAGTATGTCATGTTCTCTGTATTCAAACAAATCCATCCTTTCACCACTTCACTTAATCTCAGTGTGCCTAGAAAAGCCTCCCAACACGCCTGCGGGACACCAAGACTCTGACATTACCCGCAATTTAATAATCTTGCGGTGACACGCGGATGATGCTGCAAAAAAACAAAAACAAATACAAAAACAAAAAAACTGATAATGAGAATGTCTCATCTTAATCGAGCCTGGAGGATTTTTTTTTAGCCCGCGGGGAAACATCACTGCAAAGCATGTATGTCTTTGTAGTAGCCCTCCAAAGGCGATTAGAAAAGGAATAGGATCTGGTTTCTCTTTTGCGTGTCCAAGTGGAACGCGGGCAGGGGAATTGGCCACTATGTTAGATCACTGAGGGGTGACCGAGGTGTGCTGAGGTCTGCGCGGCCACACTGCTGCATGCGCCTAAAATGCAGAATTCTCAGAGGCAATAAAAATCATTCACCAGCGTCAGTGAACATAAAAGAGCATTCAAAAAAAGGAGCTCTTACCTGCAGCCCACCGGACGACAATAGAAGAAACCCCTTGATTTAAAATAATAATAATAATAATGATAAAAAACAGAACTTAAAGGGTCTGCAAGCATAAAAGCAAGTCCTGTCTGATGCCTTGTGCGGCTCACATCCCTGCCTCTGTGCTCCTCTCTTGGTCCGCTGCAGTAAAAATGATTATCCGGCTGGGTTGTGCACTTTTAAATCCCACAAAGTAAATAACAACCGTAGTTGACGATAATAGCAAGGTACCAAGTTCTTGTTACAGAAAAGGAGAAAATTGAAACTAAACGCTGCATTTAGACAACCATTTTTGATAAGAGGATAATTGAGGCGACACTGGCGTATAATTAGGGGATAATTTATGCTATATCCACTTTTATTCCACCCTCCCAAAATAAATCCAGTCCATAATCATTACAGGCGAATTGTTCTTAATTTTATAGCTGCAATTTGAGTAAAGTGTGGCCGCTAATCAAATAGGTTTTCGTAGTAACTTGATTGCAACCATAATTATTTTTCATCGCCCTTTTTTGTGTGTAAAACCCCTGGATGTTACATTGCGGCAAAACAAAATGTACTCAAAGTGGTGCAAAACATGATTTGAATACCTATTGCATTTATGTTAGCGCAAATAGCATTTTATTCTTATATGCAGCCCTCAGAGGCAAACTGTATAATTTACATATATTGAGGACCCTATCAGGCCTCATATTACAACAGGGATAAAAGACACTGTCAGTTTACCACGGTATCCACCCTTCTATGTGCAAAATAACCTATTGTACCTCAGGCATATTGTTATTTGATGTGTCACATGTACTGTATCTGAAGATCCTTAATCATATGGTCAGTAGCCCCAGGGAAAACGAACAGTTATAATATATGTTACTTTCAGAGCAGAGGGGGGCTTAAAGAGGGACTGCTCATTACACTGCACTACACTGCAAACACTCATTTTAATACGTTATTGGATAACCACTTATTCCTTGTAAATAAATATATATATATAGAAAAGAAAGTAAAAGTTCTAATTTGTAAATAAAATACTGGACTTGTTGCAATGCTATTCCACCTGTTTTATGAGTTCCCTTGACATAAAACAGATTACTTGTGTAGTAAAAATAAGTATAGTGTCTTCAAAATATATATATATTTAAAGCTATACTTAATACACTGGGGTTATTTAACACTTTGAACTTGGTTAAACATTTGATAAAAAAAATATCTAATTCTTCTAAATGATGATTTTTTTTGGCAATCGTACATATTTCACTAGTATTAGGTTAATCAAAATCAATTTTCACTTTTAATATCGTTAAAAGGGGATATTTTCCTATGAGTAATTAATTCCTGAGGAGAGGAGGAGTTAAAGGCTGAGAAAAATTGAGGCACATATACACTGCTGGCTCATCCGGCTAAATCAAAGTGCGCGCTATATGTTACGCGTCGTGCGTAATTTGGGTAAAAAAAGAAAAGAAAATCGACTCTGCACTTCCAAAAGAGCTGGTTTTACGTGTGAAGCTTGTCTGTAGGAATTATGCGTCTTTCCCCACCATACATTATTTCCCCCATAGTTGCGGTGGGAGCTGGTAAGGTGGGTTAACTCCAGCTCAAGTCTCCGTGAAGCGCAGAGCACTGATGACGTTGGGTTGGATGACCAATCGGAAGGCGCTGCCCTTTGGAGACAAACCATTTTACTTGTAGTGTCTGCATCAAGTCTGGAAGCAAGGGCTCAATTTTAACAGAATCCACCTTAAAATCTCTCCCTTAACTTATACCTACCTTCCGCCACTTTGAGTGAGAATATCACACGACAAGGGGGGTGGGGGGTGAATAAAGACGCCTCTGGAAAATTCGGGTGTTAATAGGACAATATCTGTTCGCGGTGGAGAGGGGGAGAGAGACAACAGCACAGCGAGAGAGAGAAAAACCGATTTGGTCTTGAGAGAGAGAGAGGGGGGTGAGTGCTCTCAAGGCAGAAAATTCGATGATGACCATGACTACGATGGCTGACGGTCTGGAGGCTCAGGACTCGTCCAAGTCTGCTTTCATGGAGTTTGGGCAGCAGTCGCACTCACAGCAGAGCTCCCCGTCGATGGCCAGCGGCCACTACCCGCTGCACTGTCTCCACTCCGGCTCACACGCTCACCACCAGCACGACAATACCGCGTACACCGGGACCAACACCTACAACAGGTCGTTACCCTACCCGTACGTGAGCCATCCGCACCACAGCCCGTACCTGCCATCCTATCACAACAACACGGGAGGACAGACAAGGTTAGACGGCACAGGTAAGAGACCCCCTTTTTACACCGGCCAAGTGGAAAATGGCACCGCGTCACGTCCATCCCCGGCGCCTGGCAGTACCATTAGCGCATACCTTGTTTTTTTTTAAGCACCCACGGTGGGGTTCAAACCTTTTCTCCCTGCCAGTGTTGGTGTCATGCCCCAAGTCACCGGCAAACTCCGAAATTCGGACGAATGATCTTTCAAGCGTATAGGTGAGCGATTACAGCGAAGAAAAACGTGCGTAAACGGCACCGGATAATTCAGAGATCGAGCCTCTTGCCTTCGGTCTGTGTTTTTTGTTTTTTGCTGTCCCGTTTAGCACTCCCCTCACTCGCCCTGTTTTAATGCCCGGGGTGTGATCATTGCCACCGTGCAATCCTCACCAACTACTCGTGAAAATTAGGCAGCCCGCACGCCTTGAATGTTGTAATTAGCATTTAATTGACATGTCATTACCAGCAATATCCGAAATATGACAGCGTATGAGGAGTGTGGCTGCCACGGCGCTTTAAAGGCGATGTGAGATGTCAACGTTTATCGGCCTGAATTATTATTTTTTTGAGACGGTTTCACTCGGAGCCTCTGACTTTATCTTCACGGACTATTTCGGCTGGTTTTCACGCGGGTTTTTATTCCTGCACACACACACGCACACAAAACTATGATCAAGTGTGTGTCGGTTTTTGAATGTTAACATTGGTTGTTTTTGTTGCAGAGCAGCAGAAGACGACGGTGATTGAAAACGGGGAAATTCGTTTTAACGGGAAAGGCAAGAAGATTCGCAAACCTCGGACAATTTATTCCAGTTTGCAGCTCCAAGCACTGAACCACCGTTTCCAGCAAACACAGTACCTCGCTTTACCTGAGCGCGCCGAGCTGGCTGCTTCTCTGGGACTGACACAAACCCAGGTATGAGCAAGGGATTTACACTCTGGATTTTTAACATTAGCTCCTGGAGTCCACCATGTGTAAAAACACAATAAAGATTATGATATTATTATTACTTTTATTTGGTCGTGTGCTCCGTTTTGGTAATGATATTTCTTATTTTAATAAATGCATTTTTTTGTTGTTGCTGAAGCCTACTCAACAACTCCACACGTGTTCTTTACCCTTCACTAATTGCACCCCTTCTCCCCTGCAGGTAAAGATTTGGTTCCAGAATAAAAGGTCAAAGTTCAAGAAGCTCCTAAAGCAAGGCGGCAACCCGCACGAAAGCGACCCTATGCCGGGTTCCATGTCCCTCTCCCCTCGCTCCCCGACCATCCCTCCGATATGGGACGTCTCGGCCTCTTCCAAAGGAGTAAACATGCCGGCCAACAGTTACATGCCCGGCTATTCTCACTGGTATTCCTCCCCACATCAAGATTCAATGCAGAGATAGACTGATGAGGCAAAGGGGTCAGTGAGCTGTCTGGAGGCCTCCGGATCTCCGCCATGCAGTTTCCAACGTAGCCTACAATTTGTGTCAGCGCAGAGACTGGATGCTGGAGAGCAGGAAGAGAAAAACACCCCCCTTGGCTGCTCCTCTTCTGAAGGATAAAAACGCAGCCCAAGCCTCGGTGTGATGACACAAACAAAGGAACTAACTTTTTTTTTTTAAGAGTACATGGCTGTTCAGTGGGCTCGCATATTTGTTATGCTTTCATTCATGTCAACATCTGAACCGTCAATATACCAAATATTATCAGTGACATTTTAGCCACTTTGGGCAAAGACTGCTTAACACTCTCCGTGCGCTGTGACGCCCAGAGCCTTTCGCCATGGTGGTGGACTCCTGACTGCTTTTTTTTTCCTTTTTTGGTTGTTTCTCCAACATGCAAAACCAAGCAAATTGTCTGTCTGTAAATATAATCTGCGATTTTAGTTGTAAATACACTTTTTATGTTTTGTCAGATTGAGTAAACCGTGACTCAAAAACAGATGCCTGCTGTTGCATGATTTCATACCTTCATTTTAGGCATTTTTTAATGCTTCATATTGGGCCAACATGACATTATAACAGGCCTACCCCCCGTGTGCACGAGCTTCTAGGCAATATGAACATAAGGCAATGACACAGATCTCAGTGAAAAGCCATTTCATCACAGAGTAAACATTTCTAAATAAATTCAAAGCGCTCAGTGGCCGATGAGTAACGCCACAGTATATAGATTTATCCAACGCACTCAATGCCGGAGGGAATTAACTTACCCTTCCTCGCTGCTGTCTACATTCACCTCGAAAGACATTTGCTCCAGGTCCAGCTTATCTTGTCATTTCACCCCCAATTATTAGAAGTATTGACACAATGTTTTCTCCCTTCTCTCCGTCCTAATGCAGGCCGTTAAATGCCAAGCTCCACGGGATCGATGTTGAACAAAGCAGCCAGCTGCAGCGGCGTTCAATATGAAGGAGATATTTGGGACAATTTGTGGGTTTTTATCCAAGTGAGGCTTTTTTTTCCATTCTCATAAATGCAGGCATAATTAGGGTAATTTTTGATGTAGCCCGCTGATTACAGCGTTTTTACCGTCAAAGATAATTACCTGTAATTTTCTACCACTTTTAATACTAAAAGGCATCTTTATTTGGATTTGAGGTAGCACAGATGGAACAAAAGGGGGAAAATTATTCGGTTATTCACATACAAATTGCCGAGAAGAGTGAGCGCTCGGGATATTATCTGAAATTACAACGCTGAAAAGCTTCATGCAGCTGTCAAGTCGCGGATGTCCCACTGGCGCACATTCAGCCTATATACCTGGGGCCCCCAGACTGGGGCCTATCCGCTCCTGGGCCATGTGCACCCTGATCTGCAGGCTGCAGGGAGCCCGAAGCAGAAGTCGAGTAAACATCAACAAAGCTCACAAATACACAGTTGGCTTATTCAGAGCAGAACTGACACGTTTCATCGTGTTTTGAAAATGGAAAAAAGGCTTTGATGAGCAGATGGATAGATAGATAGATAGATAGATAGATAGATAGATAGATAGATAGATAGATAGATAGATAGATAGATAGATAGATAGATAGATAGATAGATAGATAGATAGATAGATAGATAGATAGATAGATAGATAGATAGATAGATAGATAGATAGATAGATAGATAGATAGATAGATAGATAGATGGTAGGATAGATAGATAGATAGATAGATAGATAGACAGATAGACAGAGATAGATATAAAGTGCAGGAGAGTGACAGGCATGGGGGTGGGGGGTGCAGAGAGGGATGTGTCACTCCTTGCTCTGAGATCCAGCAGCAGTAGCTGATGCACTATACAGCATGCTTCTCATATAAAAGCTCCTACAGCACCTGACAAGATCTTACACACTACCACTAACTGTACGCCTCAACAGGGTCCGGAACCACCCTCATAAACACATTCACAGCCCCTAATATAGTCTAACAACAAATACAATCAGAATTTTAAAGGGAAATGCTACATTTTCTATGTCTGTCACAGTCCCAACCTATTAAGCCGGAGAGTCCCATTCAGCCAAGAGTGTCACAGCCTCCTCTATATGACCAGGAACAGACACAGGACAGAAAATATAAGACTCATCCTTACCTTTCTCCGCTTCTCTCTAGATAAACCAGAACGCTCTGCCCGGTTTTACTGCTGGTGGTTGAATAAGCAAATCCAGGTGGGAAAGTGTTTGCACACCCCGGTAAGCTCTTATATATTGCCTGCAAAATTAGCTGTTATTACTGTCACTGTTTAGTGATGGCGAGCTTGAAAAAGGGGCTCTGCAATCAAGAACCAAGCGCATCTTTGCAAATTATAGGTAATTGTCAATGTCCAGATTATGATAATGGCGGCCCTAATCCTGGAGAATAATTATTGTGGAGTGTTACAGTTGAAGCTGTCCAGTAAAGCTAACTGTCATTATTTAGACTCGATTTGCAAAACGGGGGGAAACTAGCTGAGTGGAAAATGTTCGGTTGGAAATAAACGGGGGCCCTCGATATAATGGCACCACTAGTGTGTGTGTGTGTGTGTGTGTGTGTGTGTGTGTGTGTGTGTGTGTGTGTGTGTGTGTGTGAGTGTGTGTGTGTGTGTGTGTTTGTGAGAGAGAGAGAGAGAGAGAGAGAGAGATTGATAGTCGGGGACATACAGTAGTGGTGTGTGTGTGTGTGTGTGTATGAGAAAGATATATAAAGGCCAATGTGTTGTGCCTCTGTGCACGAGGTTGTGCGCGCGCCTGAGTGTTCTTGAGAGCGTGCACGTGCAATGTAAAAAATCTAAATTTCTCGAGTGACCTGCTCGCATTGTAATTACGGGACTACCGTTTAGCCTGCATCAGAAATTAGCCTGCAAAACAACAACAATAACAGGCACGGTGGCGTGTTAGATTAAGGCGAGCATTTTCTATTTGCTCGTGTGTGTGTGTGTGTGTGCCTGCGCGTGTGTGTGCGTGTGCGCGCGTGTCTGTAGTGTATTCAGAATAGGCTGCAATCAGGAGGAGGAATAGGATTCTGTGTCAGGTGGAAATGGTAACATGCATGGGTCAGTGTGTGGGTCAGATGCAGTGTTGTTTAGTGTGTGTGCGTGTGTCTGTGTGTGTGTGTGTGTGTCTGTGTGTGAGACAGACAGAGGGGGGGGGGGGGGTAGTTTGTGCAATATAAAAAATCACTAATATGATCTTTGTGCATATGGCCGGGCAAATTCAATTAGATCCATTTTCAAATCCCCAATGTTTCCCACAGTGGCACGGTTTGTTTAGCGGTTTTTGCAGCGGCAGCGCTGGTATGAGTGCCTGCTAATAACATGGTGAAATCGTGGAGGATTTTCCTTTTCTTTTCCTTTTTTTCTTTTCTTTTTTATTTCACCCGGAAGGTTGGCTGCGGCCGGGAGTGGCAGAGCTCTGGAGCCGGTCTACCCCCACAGGAATGCGGATTGTCTCAGATCTCCGTGCCGCCCCCCTCGCCTCCTCTCTGCCATTCAAAGCGGCTAATTGTAGGGGACACAAAGCGAGAGCGACTGCAGACTGTCTGCTGCGAGAAGCAGGCATTTTCTTTACAGACGAGCCTGAACCGACTGAAAGGCTCAATCAGGTCCTCCACCAAAAGGTGTTAAAAAGGTGATCATTCTGGTGGTGATCAGAGGCAGAAGTCAATATAGTAACATAACAATAATAATAATAATAATACATATTTGAGAATGTTAATTATTACACGAAAAAATAGTGTGTGATTATTGTAAGAATTTGTGTTAGTTTAAAAGTATGAATTACTATAACAATGCCAGGATACAAAGCCTATATCACCATAAATCAGATAGTATATAAAAATAATAGCCTACAAAACATATTATTATATTATATAATATTATTATGATATTTGGCAGAACTCCCAGCAGTATATTAGCTATATATTTCAATCCAGTTCAAGAAACACCGGTATTCAATGAAGTGTAATTATTATAGCAGGTTAAGGCGTACAGTGGTACACAGTAGCCATGTTCTCTCACAATAACACATATTTGCTTAATGTCTGTTTAATAAAGTCATAATTGTGCTGCACTCTATCCTCGCAAATGTAGGTGAAAATTAGCCTCATGAGAGAAAAGAAAGGCACATTCCTCACAAAAAGACATATTCCCCATCTCCAAGACAAATTTGTCTGCGTAATATCTTTAATACAAATAAAAAACAAAACAAATAAAAAACACAGAATAAATAGAAATTGTAGGTGCGAATGAAAACGTCTAAGATCACGACCCTGTTTCTAGATGCAGCTCAGAACGGAGCAGCTGTGATTTACAACCTTGTGTGGAAATGTCACCTGAGAATCACAAGCGTCATTTCTGTCTGTGAGTCTTTGTCGTGATGTTCAGTGTAAATAACTGAGGGTTCAAATAACGAGAGACTGCGGCGACGCCGAAGGTTTTCAAAGTTCCATTGTCCATTTAAACGTTTAATAGTCTTCCAAAATGCAATAAATTACATGCACACATTTACACATTTTACACGTTTCTTCTATGACTGTCATCAAATACATTGCATATTCCTCTGAAATTTGAACACGAGTCCCATAGAAGGAGAAAAAAAAATATTTGAAATGAACAACAGGTTTTTTCTTTCTTTCTTCAATATAACGTCCCCGCTCCAAGAGCCAACGAGTGCTGTATCGAGTTAGGGGTCTGCAGGTGGGCAGCCATGGAGCTGCCGGCTGAGGTGTACCATGACCCCGAGTTTTCCAAAAAGTTAGAAGCCGTCGTGTTGATGTTTTGTGGCTGTAGGCTGTGCGGCCTGGGGGGGCCCTGTGTGTCCCAAACGGCCGGGGACTGTGGAGAGTTGCACACCATGGGGTCGCTGGAGCTGGGGCTGTGCTCCGGTGGAAGCTCGCCGTTTTTCATGATCTTCTTCAGTTTTGATCTTCTGTTCTGGAACCAAATTTTGACCTGGAAAAGAGCAAAAACAACAACAACAAAAAACAAGAGCATTAATATCTCGTGCATCAGACATACTAGGTTCAGATGACGCACGGTGCGTAAAGGCGCACAGAAACAAAGCACAAAAAGATATATTTTTTCGAACAAAAGAGCATTGTAAACATTTAAAAACAATCAAAATGGGTTAAGGAAGACTTTGATTTAAAATCTCACCTGTGTTTGCGTGAGTCCCAGAGAGGCAGCCAGCTCGGCTCTCTCCGGCAGCGCCAGATACTGTGTGTTCTGAAACCGCCTCTGCAGGGCGGCAAGCTGGAAGCTGGAGTAGATAGTCCGGGGCTTCCTCACTTTCTTCGGCTTGCCGTTCACCATCCTCACCTCTGGCTCGCTTATCTCCTTTTCTATTAAAATAGAAGATTGTGCTTTTTACAAGTTGCACCGTATTTCGATTATATTTTGTATGGGGTTTCGCCTATATCTCTTAAATCCCATAAACTCAATTTCCTAAACCAAATTAATTCTGGGCTGGCAAAAAGTAACATGCACGTGTATTCTCCTATTAGTAAGGATCGCATTGGATGACGTGGTTTTAAATAACATAACACAAATTTGTATTTATTCCTTATTTCTTCATCTAGCTTCAGGCTGGGATTTTTTTTCCAGCAAGAGGAACAGTCACCGATAAAAGAAATGCAAATAAATTATAAAACAAGATAAAATGCGGTTATCGGGTTATTGTATGTGCTTATCCACTAAAACGCTGCTCTTTATATATTGTTATTATGGAAAAAAACGTCGGCCCTTACCTTGTGGACTCGGCTGAGCTTGCACTCTGCTGTAAGTCCCAGCATACTGGTGGTAGGCGGGGGTCGTGTACGAGCTGTAATCAGTGTAGGATTTTGTCGAGTAATTTCCAGCGGATCCATTTACACCCGGGTACTGGTACTGGTAGGCATTGAGAGGCTTCCCGTACGAGGTGGAGCTGGGCGAGCAGTAGCCGTGAGTGACTCCACCGGCGGGACTGTAGTAGCCAGAATCCGTGGCGGTGGACTCGGGTAAAGTAGGAGATTCCTGAGACGGATGGTGCATGGTGGAGAGTTGAAAGGAGCTCTGTAAGTCTGCAGTTTTCACACTCGGGATCCTCCGGTCGAATACTCCAGTCATACTTCGATAGGGAACGCGTGGGTTTGTTTTTATTTGATTAGCGAAAGAAAAACAATAAAAAAAGAAACGAAGCGGTCTGACTCCAAAGTGGTGTGAAAACTAGACTGTCATTGTTGAAAGGCTCTCGGGCCGTCGGGCTCTGGTGAAGACTGCAGCCAGCCCCGCAGCAAAGACTTGGTTAAATCCTAAATCGCGCTCTTACGCACTGCAGGGAGGATCTGGTTCCATTGGCCAAGGCGCACAACAGACACAGCTACACCCAATTCACTCAGCCAGCTTTCTTATAGGGGGGAAACCACCCGGGCTATGAGACTGCATTGTTGTGTTTTTATACTATCAATCAATGGGAGCAATTAAAGTGTTGGCCATGTCATCAATCGACGTTTTCAGGTGGATGACAGAAACTCATTAAGGCCTCCTGATGTAAGACTGACCGCTTATTACGATTTTCTTTATTATTCTTTTCATGTTTGCGTTTTTATTAAATCAGACTCCACGTTATTTTTTTGTGTACAGCCAAATAACCCCGAAATCACAGCATCAAATCCTGTTTCAATCATCTCACATTAATGAGAAATCATTTATAAAACAGAATCATTTATTGAGCACACATTGGTTATTATGTTCCATTCGAGCAGTCATATAGGTGAAACCTGATTAAACATCCTAGCCCATACGGTCTTACATCTAACAGAGTTAAATGTCCAATATGTTATGAGCGAATTCAATATATTTAATGTGCTACATAAAATAAATTCCGCATCTAACAATAGTTAGATCCCGTTCCACCTGAGCGGTTTTCAAATCCATGCAAACTGCTCTTTGATTGGCGTGTCACCTATAATAATGCCAAAATTGACCATGCTTCCCCAACTGGATCATTAAAGATCCATCGTATCTTATTTTAAAAGCTGCTGCCGAGACTTCAAAATCAACGATTGGACCCTCAGTGCGCACATTCCGTGGTGCACAGCGCCGACCAGAGGGGGGACTGGGGAACTGCACTGCACGCTCAGCATAGTGGCAAACCCATGACGCTTAAGTGATGAGGTGATGAGGATTTCATCTCATCCCATTTGGCGATTTCATAAAAATTAAGGGCAATAGGCAATTATTAAAAAAGAAAAGCTTATTAAAACATGAAGCTGAAATGAACAAACTAATTTGGCCAAAATGCTTTAGGACAACAGGTGTGAGGATATACATCACTAAACCAGATATATCGTGTAATTTAGCATTCCACTGTGTCAAGTGTCAAACACGGGATACATTGAATCATATCCACAGAAAAGGAAGTCAGACTGCACCGAGTAGGCAGTTTGAACTGCACTCACCATATTATCTTATCTTAATATAGCATATACATCATACGGCTTTATTACTTTTTAATTTTGCCTTTATTACTGAATTATTTCTTCACAATTCAACATTATTCTTTGAAATGTGTCTTACAGTTTACCAGTCAACTCTTACCTGTATAGACCTACTCAAGGCCGATGCTTTTATTCCAGGTGGACGTAATCTTTCCTACAATTAAAAAACAAATATAGCTACACATAATATTCAGTGTTTTCCTGCTGCTTCAAGCTGACAAGTCATTTCAACAAACTAGCCTACTCTGCCTCGATGAAACTTCTGCACGCATTGTTATAATTTTCTCATTTTAATAGCCTGAGCGAATGAGTAAACCGGGCTAAGCGCTGAAAGATTGTTTAAATACTTATTTGACTTTGGAGTCCCGGAAACACTCACCAGCGAGGCCACGGATCACTTCCGGTGGTGTCTTGTTTTGTGGACAAAGTTTTTACTAACTCTGTTTGCGGGTCGCGGTTTGTGGTTTCGGTCAGTGTTGTCAGCCATGCGATATAGGGCAAAGCTTTATGTTTTCTTATCAAGTGAATTACCTTTGTTGTGGTTGTTAAATTTGAATTCGGGTCAAGTCTGAGAGCGCGCGGCGTGCGTCTGACGTCACCGAAGAGTTCAACGACCAAGACAGTTCCCTCCGATTAATACGTACAAAAACGATACATGTGGAGGACTTAACATGACTTAAGTCTCAATGCATATACAAATAAATGTTTGAATTAAGTCAGCAATAAATAAATAATACAGACATACATATAAAAATGCTGAAATAAATAAAAAATGCTGAAATAAATGGACCTCATTGACATATGGACACAGAAATACATAAATAAATAGCTAAATGTGGGTGAATTTATTTATTCATACATGTGTTCATGCATTCATTTTTATATTTATTTACGCATTTATTTGTTGAGACTTAAGCCATGTTTAGTCCTCCATGGCTTTCATACTTTGTGAGATAATAAATAAATAAAAACAACAGTGGCCAAAGACGGAAGTACAAGGGAGGGAACCCTCTCGCCCTGCATGGGTCTTTTCTGTGCTATCTTTTCTCTCGGCTCCCGTTTTGTGTGTTGGGGGGATGGGGCCGTGCCGAGGATGAGAGACTCCAAATATTTACCACTTGGCTAACTTAATATCTCTATTTCCGAACTGGGAATCATCCCTTCGCTCTTGTAAATATACATACTTTTCGACCACGCATGAGTTTCGGTGGAATTTGGCCCAAATAAAGTGGAGTATCTGTACGTCCACGACACACGCTTAAAAAAGTCGACAAAATGTATTCCTCTGCTGGAGGTAAGTGCTGCAGCTAACATTAGCATCTTTAGCAACAAAATAACACTGGTTTGCAGCATTTAGCCGCTACATTCCCGTTGCCGAAACACAAACTCGAGTCCTGTGTCGTTTGTCTGTCTCGTTCGTATAAAACTGAACAAATGCTTTGACCAAGAACATGTCGTCCCGGTGCTCACTGGAGGCTTTAGTGGTGGAGGCGAGCTTAGCTTAGCGTGCAACATCAAGACTCTGCTGTTAGCCAAGTTAGCTTCAACCTCGTTTCCAAACTTGTTGTTAGTTATCTTCCCAATGTGAATTCACTAAGTTTGGATCGATCGACGTATATTTTCTTAATCCGTCACACTGGTATAAACACAGGTCTTATTGTAATGACTGTAGTTTAACATCAAGTGAAGAGTTAAAGCAATATTTAGCGGCCGACCATGCAATCTAGTCTCATCACCAATATTAGCCATGGTTAGCCAACTGTATCCACCTTAAATTTGGCCATGTTGCTAATTTCCCGACGCTCTGTGAATGTAACACAGAGTTTATTACATTGGACATATAAAGGGAAAACAATAAGGCTTATGCTGCTTGGCTTAGGATAGGTTCAGCTGAAGTGTAACTGCCGACTCATTTGGCAATTTGACTACATAGGTTAGACTATTGAAGCTAAGGGTTTTCTCCGTCATTAGCTTTTCATCCTGAGGAACAAACAATAAGAACACAATGTTGTATTTCTCTTACATGTAGCCATTGTTTTAGAGTTTGTTTTCTATCCTTCTGAGGGGAATCTCTGTTTTCTTTGGTAGTGCTGAAATATGAAATGGCTGTAGGATCAGGCGATTTCCAGGAGAATGGGTGGCTTCAGCAGAGTTAGATTAGCAGCTTGCTTGATTCCTTCTGTGTGCCTGTTGATAAGAGTTTTGAAAAATTCGCCCTTGATTGTGGACATGGTTTTGTGGAGGCGATAAGAGAGCAAGACATACCGAAATGAAATGTTTGCAATGGAAATCTACAAGTGTAAGATGAGTAGTACTCTGTACCTTGCCTCTCCTTGCCTCTTCTTGCCACATAAAGAAATTGTTCATGTCAACCTCTGTAGCAGTAAACCTATATATATATATCATGTGCTAAGCGGGTTAAATGTATGTCTTTAACATTCTGTGTATTTAAGTACAGTGTGTATCAGATCAAGACGATTTTTGAGCATTCATAACATGATATCTTTGTGCTCTGTAGCCACCGAGATGCAAGAGGGACCCCGTTCCTCTGGATCGACGGGCTCTGGTAAGCGGCAACATCATGTTTTTTTGGTTATCGTTCAAGCATCACAGCATGTACTCATCTGAAGTATGATTTAATCTTCTGGGTGAATAAAGAACTTGTCCAGGAAATGGGGTACATGGTGGTGATTTGGCACTTTAGGTGAGATTCTAAAAAACACTATCATTCTAGATACTAGTCAGTTTCCTCTAAATGCTCCTCATTTTCTGAATGACGATGCACCTTTAGACACTAATATTCAATAATATCCACCATATGTTACTAGGTTTTATGGGTGTTATTCTGTTTCCATGAAAAGAGCTGGAGCACAAAGATACGGTTCTGAGGGGAATTAAGAGTAGTCTAACTAGCCCCTTTCAAACAGCCTGTTCATTGCAGGGTTACTGCTCCTTTATTACGCCCCACCGTCTGTGTGAAAGGCACAGGGACGGAATAGGGGGGACAGATCTGATACGATGGCGGGTACGAAAGTAGAGAGAGCCAACATCTGTGTGAACGGGAAAGCCAGCATTGCAAAACGGCAGACAGTAGTGATGCATGAGCTGAACCACAAAAGCGTTAGGTGTACCATAAGTTACTAATAACTTGAAAAACATGGTGTGCAATACTCCTACCGTCTCTTCCCTTCTCTCTCTTAAACCAACATGCACAGGTACTGCAGCACTGCAGTCCGCCCCTGTCCTCCTGCTGGCAGGTGTGCTACTCTAATGTATAGAGTTGGAGGTTCGGGGGTCTCTAATTTTGAATGATTGATTAATAGTGCAGATCAGCTCATACACGCGACGCAGATGCCTCTTTTTCTTCTAAAATGTTGGAGTTCTGTGTGAAATCACAACTGGGGCGGCTTTACGTCACTTTTGCTTGGTCTGTGTCAGTGACCAAAAAGACAGCTTTACTTCATTGCAGCGCTGTTGCTGAATCTGTGTGTGGAAAACCCTACTGTAATACCTGATGTTGCAGTTATAGAGATTCTGGGTTCAGGCTGTCTACAAATGATGACAGCTTAGTGACTCTTCAGGATAAAACAAAGAATGGATGACACTTCAAAAAGTGCATCAATGCCAGTCAATTCACAAACTCAATAGTCATTTGAAGATATTTAATGTGGAATATATATATATATTCAAAGAGTCAAGTTCTCCTGCCATCTTTAAGCCAAAACAATCAGTGAACTAAGCGTTGGTGTTATATGATGACTTGACTCACTGCCTCTTAATATTCCTGAAACCTTTTAGAACAACTAATAAAGCTAGGTGGTCTTTCAGATGTAAAAGGAGACTTGATTTCTTTAACTGGTGCTCATGTCTCACCTCTGAGTTATTCAGAAACGAATTTACAAGATTACTTATTTACTATATTACAACTGTAAGTTTTCTTTTATTAAATGGGAAACAAAGATCAAGATTATAGACACTTGAAATTCAAATTCAAAGCATCTGTATAGATTTGACCCAATTACTTGCGGAGTCATTTGGTTCATCATTAATGAAGCCCATACCTAAGAAAATACTATTTGAGCATCACAATTACAAATTTGTTTTAGAAGGCTTACATATGTGTACGTGTATCTCATATGTAACGGCTTCATTAAGGTATCCCAAAACAATCTTTGCGTTTGTCTAAATTCACAATTTTGATTACCTATATGTAGTACTAGTTATCATGGCTAAACAGGTTGTGCAGAACTGGTTGAGACATGTCACAAGAGACATGTCTTGAATAGTTTTTGCTAAAGGTAATCATTAAAAAGAAGACATTTTTTACATTTTTAAATTTGGACAAAAACATACTTATCCATTATGATCAGTTGAGAAACACACAATATTTTATTATAAGTGACAGTATGTGGTCAGAACATACTTATTGGGCCTTTAAGATCATGGGAAATCTTTGATGTCCTTATAATGTGATTCTAATTATGCAATTTGCCACTTTTCTACTTTTGACCCCCCTGTTGTAGATCCGCCATCCTCCCCAGTGCCAGAATATGTGTTCAAGCCACCGTCGCGGCCGGACTTTGGCACCATGGGGAGGACAATCAAGCTCCAGGCCAACTTCTTCGAGATGGAAATTCCCAAACTAGAGGTCTACCATTATGACATTGACATCAAGCCTGAAAAATGCCCCAGGAGAGTCAACCGGTATGTTTATGTGTATACATATATAGCCTCTGGCACATTGTAGATCAGTTGTTGGAGTCTAATTCATTTGTTTCATTTTGTTCTCAGTGAAATTGTGGAGCACATGGTCCAGCACTTTAAAACACAAATCTTTGGTGATCGAAAGCCAGTTTATGACGGGAGGAAGAATCTCTACACTGCCATGCCCTTGCCCATAGGCAGAGACAAAGTATGTATTTGTTCAGGACCAAATGTAACAATAAGATCTCTACTTTTGGAGAAATTGCATAAACTGTTGGTCTTTAAATATCACAGCCTTTCACAAGGTATTTCACATGGTTTTCTTGCCCATCTACCACAAAGGTGGAGCTTGAGGTAACCATTCCCGGTGAAGGCAAAGACCGCAGCTTTAAAGTATCCATCAAGTGGGTGTCCTGTGTTAGCCTGCAAGCCCTGCACGAGGCACTATCAGGGCGGCTACCCAGCGTCCCCTTTGAGACTGTCCAAGCCTTGGATGTGGTCATGAGACATTTGCCCTCTATGAGGTGAGTTTTTTTCCTTAATGAACATTGATTAATTTATGGGTGATTCATTGTCCTTATATTATGGTTTCTGGCATGTTTGTCTTGAAAATGTTGTAAATGCATATCCTACCTTATGTCTGTTGTTGTCAAATGACCACAGTAGAAGTTTTCGCATTAAATACAAATTGAATATACTTACCATTATAGCTGATCGTTGTTCGAAAGCTTTCAACATGCTGTGAGGTGCAGACGTGCAGAGTGACAAGCATTGCAACTTCACTGAAACAAGTCAAATTCCAGTCACACAATATAAGTTATGGGGTTTAGTTGTAGTATTAATACTTGATTTATTCGGAATAATAAAAAATATCAATATTCCAGAATAAATCAAGTATTAATTCCCTGTTCTCTAATTTTAATCTCCAGTGTAGCATGATAGAAAGTTTTTTTTGCATATTTCCAGACAGAGATGAACTTCTAGAGACCTAAAACTAACTTATGTTTTACTGTCTTTTGTTAACAGTTTGATCTTTTAACGAGATTGTTGAATAGCTTCCGTCTCTCAGAACATGTTTAATCGGGTTTCACGACTCTGTTACAGGTATACCCCGGTGGGCCGCTCTTTCTTCACTCCCTCAGAGGGGTGTTCGAACCCCCTAGGTGGTGGCAGAGAGGTTTGGTTTGGCTTCCATCAGTCTGTCAGGCCCTCCCTTTGGAAAATGATGCTCAACATCGATGGTAACTTTCATGCTGATTATGCACAAATAGTACAAAGTAAAGCTGTTTCTATAAATCTCACCTCTGTGTGCTTGTTTTGTTTGCAGTTTCTGCCACTGCATTCTACAAAGCCCAGCCTGTAATTGAGTTCATGTGTGAGGTCTTGGATTTCAAAAGCATTGAAGAACAACAGAAGCCCTTAACAGACTCTCAGCGAGTGAAATTTACAAAGGAAATCAAAGGTATAAAGCTAAGGAGCTCACTTAGTGGCTATTAAAGTCTTTGTAATGTCAATTAGACGTTTAAGTTTTTAGTTTTGGGTTATTTCTTAGTTAAATGTATTCATAATTAGGGTGTTGTGTTAGATTTGATTCCGTTTGTAATATCTATTACTAATACAGATTTTAGAATAGTATATAAGATCCATGTATTCTAAAGTTTTAGAGTTCTACAGTGATTTTTTAAATTATTACCTATATTTTTGTCACAGGTCATTCAACATTGGCTTTTATTTTAGTTTTTGGCTATCTTTTTATTCTGTTGTCCTTCATCGTTATTCCTTCTTCCAGGCCTGAAGGTGGAGATCACTCACTGTGGACAGATGAAGAGGAAGTACAGAGTGTGCAACGTGACCAGAAGACCAGCCAGCCACCAAACGTGAGATGATTCTTCTCTCTCATCTGTGTTCACATCATATCATTTTTAATTGCACTGTACAATATCTGCAGGCCATGCATACATGCAAAGAACATAATTCACACAGGGATACGATAGGGTGGCATACTAAATGTGGACAGACGGGTGTAAAGTTCTACCACTGTGTGTTTCTCCCCACATGCTGAGTATTTTAAGATCACTCATCTCCATAAATGTGATCCAATAATCAACTAAGAATAGGAGCCATGTCAAGGATCTTGTCTGTGATAGTTTGTTGGATTGCTGTATTTTTCTTTCTCTTACATTTCTGGTGTGTGTGTCTCCCCTCAGGTTCCCCCTGCAGCAAGAGAACGGCCAAACAATTGAATGCACAGTAGCACAGTACTTCAAAGATAAGTACAAGCTTATCTTGAGATACCCCCACCTCCCGTGTCTACAGGTGGGACAGGAGCAAAAGCACACCTACTTACCTCTAGAGGTAAGCATCACAAACTGCCTGTACTTAAAAAAAAATGCAAATTCCTCCCACAACCCACAACACAACACTGCTGCAGCCAATAATGTAACTGGCAGACTTAAGTATCAGACTTGTCACAATCCATTTGAGGCGCTGTGAGAGTCCCGTACAATAACAGTAAACATTACTGTCTCTATCACTGCCACAAGAGAGTTTTAAGAAACTATGAAGGTGAAAAAAAAACCCGAAACAGCCTGGGAGTTTTTTCGCTCAATCCATCCGTCTTGTCTTCTCTTTTTCTCTTTGAAATGAAGCTGCCTTCAAGTGCAGTTGGAAATGTGGGGATCACAACAACGATTTGATGTAAAAAAAAAAAAACTAAAATAATAAACAATAGGCTAAGTTAAAGCATCTTGTTAAAAGAACACAATACAGTATCACACAAACTGGCCATAGGTGAAACTCCCACTGCCGGACAACCCTGTGGCAACTTGCTGGAGTGCCTTAACCTGTTTTGCTTCATGTGTTTCCTATCCAGGTGTGTAACATAGTGGCAGGACAGCGCTGCATCAAAAAGCTGACAGACAATCAGACCTCCACTATGATCCGTGCCACAGCCCGATCAGCACCAGACCGGCAGGATGAGATTAGTAAATTGGTAAGTGGTTGAGAGATAAAGCAATGTTTATTGAATGTACAGTCGTGTCACTGTCACACACACACTAATCCAATTATATATATCACATATGTTATTATTTTCTAACTGGTAGCAACAAAAAAAGACCAGAAAGGGTTGGGGTTTCAAAGGTGATCAAAACTCAGTGGCTGCTTGGCCTGTTTCTTGACTTGTTTTCAAAAATAGACTCTAGCTGAATGTTTAGGTGAGATAAAAAAGAATTTCTGCTGATGTTGTTCTCAGTTTGATGCCAAACACAGGCTCAGTGGTGTTTGCTGGTTGGCTATTAATAGAATAGAGGGCTCCCATCATTGGTCATGATTGGCTGGTATCATCGCGGCCTACCATAGTTTTCGGTCATAATAGTTATGTACAAACGGTATACTACATGTAGATTCACACCTACACCGCCACAGCAACCCCCTGAGAATTCTGCTACGCTGTCTGTCTGAAGCCGGTTCAAACATGTAGCCCTATTGCTGATTCTCTCCAATGTGTTGAATCATCTTTATGGTCGGATTGCACGCTCCTCACCTCAGGCCTGCTCCTCGACCTCGGGGAGAAATGAGCGTTAGCGTGTCACAGAGTGTGAGTAGCGGAGGGCGCAGAAAGGCCTGATACAAGCGTTCTCAATGAAAGAGAAAGAGTATATGTGCTTACAGCCCCTTCTCTAAGTTTACTTACAAGTTGTCAAACAAAATGTTAATCATGGCAGTTTTTATTTACTATACAAAACAAAACATTCACATTTAATTTTACTATTGTTGTTTTTTTTTACAGATGAGAAGTGCCAACTTCAACACGGACCCTTACGTTCGTGAATTTGGAGTGATGGTGAGGGATGAGATGACCGAAGTCAATGGCCGTGTCCTACAGGCACCTTCCATTCTGTATGGAGGCAGGGTATGTTGATCATCTGTTTGGATGGGTTGATGGCCTGTATTTTTCATGTAGTAGCTGCAACTCAGTTTATTGGTATCAAGTTTTATTTGAATAAATTAATCTTGTGTACAGTGACAAACACTAATAAGGATCCTGTCATTACAACTTGCAGAACAAAGCAATAGCCACACCAATCCAGGGAGTATGGGACATGAGGAACAAGCAATTTCACACTGGCATTGAGATCAAAGTGTGGGCCATCGCCTGCTTTGCACCACAGAGGCAATGCACAGAACTCTTGCTCAAGTAAGTGAGATACATCAAGTGCATTTATTTCATGTCATTGTGGACATATGCCAAGATTAAATGGCTGGTCGTAAAATGTTGCAAGCATAATGTAGACTTTTTTTTATAAAAGTGAACAATTGCAAGGATACTTTGAGCCATGAGCTTGAGTTTCAAATGTTGCAGTCAGGAGCGCAGAAGCAGTACAAAAATGTCTTAGTTCATTTGTGCCTTGGTTGGGTCTTTCACAACTGTCATGACAGCCAAGAGTCTTTTGCTGTATTGCACCCATGAGGACCGAGGTATGTAAGCTCAACAGGGGCGTAAGAGTGCATGTTGATTGTGCACAGATGTGCCATTTATTTGCAAGTAAACATGAGTGTCATGTAGAGTTTTTTGCACCACTTTGAATTGTATAAATAGTAAACTTAGTCAACACACCTCTCTCTCGCTCTCTCTCTCCTTCAAGCTTCATGTTTGTGTTTGGTGTGAAGTATAGCAAGTGCACGACTTACAGGTCCTAGTTTTTTCTGGCTTTCATGATTTTCTTTTCAGATATATTGTGGTTCAGAGTAAATGTACTATTCTTCATTTTCCATATACAGTGTAGGCTAATACTAAGTCAAAAGAAGTTAGAGTAGTTGAATTGATTGATTTTTGAAAACTCGGTAGTAGGCTTACCACAGTAGTTGGTGTTACTAATGTTACAGTGTTTTGGCATACATGATTACAGGTCTTTCCCATGGCCTCCGTTGTCGTTTTGCTTTTATTATATAATAATAAAAGCTCCGTTATGGCCTGAACAGCCCAGTTGGTTAACCATCACATTTATATACAATCTATTTTTAACATGGGCGCCGTAAGGAAGCAGGAAGTGCTCTGGGGCACTTCTGCCTCCTGTCTCAGCAAAAGCTTGACCAGAGAGAGTTGTGATGGGTTTATCCTCATTGTGACATCCCTACAAGGTACCTCAAGGGCTGTTAGATATCCATGAATGTTTTAGGAATTCAACTACTGGACCTGGACTTGTTCTTGCTTTGATGTCCGCCTGTCACTTGTCATTACTTTATCTTGCAACCTAAATCACTAAACCTCATTGAACTGTGAATAAACAAGTTCCTCATCTGTTTCAGAGCATTCACAGATCAGCTGCGGAAGATCTCTAGGGATGCAGGGATGCCCATCCAGGGCCAGCCTTGCTTCTGTAAATACGCCCAGGGAGCGGACAGTGTGGAGCCCATGTTCAGGCACCTCAAGTACACATACCAGGGCCTCCAGCTGGTGGTCGTCATCTTACCGGGGAAGACGCCTGTCTACGGTGAGGGATCCACTCAGGCAGTCTGTTCTTATGTCATTTACTGCTGCATGATTTAAAGTCTGTCAGCTGAGATAAGTGACATTTTCAGGACATTGATATTTTAAACCTAAGCAATCTTTTTTGTCAAGTTAAGTCCTGACTTCCAGTGGTACTTATGATCAAAATACTTTTGAAAATTAAGATCGGAAAGGTTTAGTTGTTAAAACAGAAGTGTCATGATACCTGACATCTCAAACTTGGTGTCCTATTCTCTTACCAACTCACTGTCATTTAAAGATCTGTAAGCCCATCCTCCTTTGTACAGAACAACCAAATATATTTAGATTACACTAAAAGTTGTCAGTGTGGTGGAACAAGCCATATCTTCAGTCCCAAAGGCTGTAATTGATCAGTGTACCTGTGTGCCCCCAATGTCAAGCACCAAGGCAGGAACTCAAAACATGAGTATTGTACCTGATCATGTTTACTTCATTGATATGTCCTTATTGTCCTGATGTATGCTGCAGCTGAGGTGAAACGTGTTGGGGACACTGTACTTGGCATGGCCACGCAGTGTGTGCAGGTGAAGAATGTTCAAAAGACAACACCTCAGACCCTCTCCAACCTCTGTCTGAAGATAAACGTCAAGCTTGGTGGAGTCAATAACATCCTCCTCCCACAGGGCAGGTTAGTAAAAATGCTAATAATGAAATCCTGAAATCAATCTATGTTTTTTATCTCTGAAATGTGACACATATCAACTGTTGTCCAAATTATGAAAATGTAATGTTTTTGTGCTGAATTTCACATTCTGCATTTTTGTTCCAGGCCCTTGGTCTTCCAGCAGCCAGTGATCTTCCTTGGTGCAGATGTGACTCATCCACCTGCAGGAGATGGAAAAAAGCCTTCCATTGCTGCTGTAAGTAACACCACATCACACCACACAAGACGACCATCTACACTTCACAAAAAACGGTAATGTAATGCAAGTGCCACAATCACAGAGAATCTCCGACCATCTCTGCAGCTCTCAGACGTCTTTCCTCTTCTTGATTTGGTTTATGGCGAGGTCATTTATTGTACGGCTAGGCTTCAGCTTCTCTCAGCAGCCCCAAAAGTCAATCCTTTGATTTGATACTAAATTATACTTCCTTACCAGGTTGTTGGTAGTATGGATGCCCATCCCAGTAGATACTGTGCCACAGTGCGAGTGCAGCAGCACCGTCAGGACATCATCCAGGACCTGGCCACCATGGTGAGGGAGCTGCTCATCCAATTCTACAAGTCCACCCGTTTCAAGCCCACCAGAATCATCTACTACAGAGATGGCATCTCTGAGGGCCAATTCAACCAGGTGATACACATATCAGGGATGATGGGGGGAAAAAAAACGTTATATTTGACATTATAGATACATTTGTTTAGGCACTAAAACCAATATAATATAAGAAAATACATACATGTACATAGCAGAGCTCAGTGAATTGTTAATTGTTTTATTTTTGTTCCTGTGTTTATGTCATTGTACATTTTGTACATGTTGAATTTGGTAGATTTTCTCATCAATATATCTAACTTTCCACCTGTTAATCTTTGATAACTTTTGAGCTGCAGGTCCTTCAGCACGAGCTGCTTGCGATCCGTGAGGCCTGCATAAAATTAGAGAAGGACTACCAGCCTGGTATCACCTTTGTGGTCGTGCAGAAGAGACATCACACAAGACTGTTTTGTATGGACAGAAACGAGAGGGTCAGTATTGTGTCATTTGTAGGAGTGGTAGTTTTGTAACCAGCTTAACTAGAAAGATGAAATGAGAGCTAGAGGGGGAACACACCTTTGAGACCAATGTAATGTAATATTTATTGGTACTTGGTTGCAGTTACCTTCTAAAAGTAAACCCTCAGTAAAAAAAAGAAAAGATGTTTGGCATGCAGCAAGGCTTATCTGTAGTCACACAGAGATGGCACTAAGCCAGCTGTGACAGGTGTTGGTGTACTCGCTTACGTGATGTCACTATATTGGGCACATTAGCTAATCCTGAGTAATGTGGTGACACTAGTACGACACTAGCATTTAAACCCGTAATTGGAAATGGCATTCCCAATCTGGAAGTTGACTTTTCAGTTAAAAACATGCATAGGGCAAAATTTGATGTTGTGTATGTTTGCTTCCCACAAAATTACATTTGTTATGCAAACCTTTAAAAAAAAACATCCTACTTCACTAATTCATTTTTTGTGTGGATTTTTGCAGGTTGGGAAGAGCGGCAACATTCCTGCAGGCACCACAGTTGACACCAAAATCACTCACCCGTCAGAATTTGACTTTTACCTTTGCAGTCACGCTGGCATTCAGGTAAGAACTAGTCTTGCACTGCCAGACCTCTCTCTGGCTGCGCCACTTATCATTCTGGTAAAATGGATATAATCTTCTAGTTTGTTTAAACCAATCATAATCGTCTTGGGCAGCGCTAAGGCCCAGATTCAGCAACAGTGTCTTTGCAAAACAGTTAGTGGAGATAGTGGAACGGGGCGAATAAAGTAGGCGGCCAATGGCAGGTTTTATACCAACAGTCTACATCCGGTGAGTCAGACTAGGTAAGAACGGAATAACGATCAACTGTAGTTGGACTAAAAAGTTCAACTGTGCCTCTGAAGTATTTTTAGAAAAAGGACTTAAACTTTAGCCGCAGATTTAAATTGAATTTACATGAACAACAAATGGATCATCAGTCTAGCCAGTTAAGCCAATAACATAAGCCTGTTGGTAGTATAGGTGGTGTTTCCCCTTGTGGACACAAAAGCAACCTGTCCGCTGTGATTGCCCCTTGCAGGGTACCAGCAGGCCGTCTCATTACCATGTTCTCTGGGACGACAACCACTTCTCTTCAGATGAACTGCAGGTCCTCACCTACCAGCTATGCCACACCTATGTGCGCTGCACCCGATCAGTTTCTATCCCAGCACCAGCTTACTACGCCCATTTAGTGGCATTCCGGGCTCGCTATCATTTGGTGGACAAAGAGCACGACAGGTAAGGACTCGATCTAGTTATTTGCTGTGTTTGCTACCTTTGAACGGCTCTGTGTATGTATTCTGTTAAATGAATGAATGAACCTAATGAAATGTTCATAATATCCCTGAAATCCCAATTTTGTTGTTTCAGTGCCGAGGGCAGTCATACATCAGGCCAGAGTAACGGGCGTGACCAACAGGCCTTGGCCAAGGCCGTTCAAATCCACCAGGACACCCTGCGCACCATGTACTTTGCCTGAGAGCACACAACCCCAGGTTGGCATGGGTGAGACCCAACTGATGGAACACACTACCCCTCGCTGTCTCTTTGTCAGCTGTAGATAGTGTCACTGTGGTTTCACATAGTGATTTCCCTACTTAACAGACCTGTCAGTTACCCATATGTCTACAATTGTACTTTAGCCCCTGACCAAGCCCAAATCAAACCAGCTATTTGACTGTAAGATGCAAAAGAATCCCTCTTTCTTGGGGTTTGTGCTGGAAGAGGTTTTATTTACATGTTGTGCATTCGTGTGTGTTTGTATTTGTTGTAGGGAAATGTGATTCAAAGTATGAAAGGAAAAGAAAAAAGTTTGGTCACTCACAGAAGAAATCTACCATTTCTATACTATACATTGGGGTGATTTTATAATTTTAAATTCTAAGTTTACCCTCCTTCTCCTGTTTCTATTGTTTGTTAGGGTCTTGGTGCTTGAAGGGAGGAGGATCAAATTCTTCAAAAGATAAGACGGCCTGTTCACTGTTTGTATGCCTAAAGATTTGCTCCTCTGACAAACATTATTTATCAGCCAATCAAAGCAAATTGCACTGACATGACAATGGGTACTTCAATCATGATAAAAGTACTTAATATATTGAGGGTTGTGTGTGGATGTTCACATAGGGCACTATGTGATGAAAAGTGCCATTTGCCACCACATTTCTGTTGTCATTTCTGTGTAAAACTATGAATTCTTAGGCCCATACCTGCTGGATTTTCAGTATTTGTCCCTGATGACCATTTTATGCCAAATCCGGCGACAATTTACGAAGAGATTCTTTGCATCATATTTCTTATCAACCCTTGAACCAACACTTACGGTAGTTTATTTTAGATGAGGGCTTTTAGAGTTCAGATAGAGATTAAAATAACAACCATGTATCCTTCTTTAACTCTCTTGTTAGTCTGAACTGAAATTGTTTCACCAGTAACCCCATGCCCATGCCGAGACATAGTGTACTGGGACTGGTTCCCATCAAGGACACCTTTCTAATGTAGTCTGAGCCATGTTGATAAAAGACACATGATTTAGAAAACAACATAGGGGGAAACTTTATGAATTTTTTTTTTTATGTTTCCGTCTGTTTTTATAGTTAGTCTAATTTAATTTCAATCCGTTTTGTTATTAATATGCATGTAGTTGACTCATGTTTTACACATTTAGTTATTTGTGATAATTGTTTATTTCTTCCTTTTTACACATTAACCCTTCTTGTATGTTTTATTGTATATAGCAGCAGAATGGTGTTTTCTGCAGTGTCTTTGTCAGAGCAGGATATTTGTGTGGCGCCAAGATATCCAGGCATTCGGTACAGTGGAGTGAAAGCCGCAACCTTTTAGAGTTTAACGGATTTAAATTCCCTAAAAAAGTGTTTGCTCCATGAATAAGGGGCAGCTGTCGCACAAAAAGCTTGGGTTTTATGCAAATGACATTTTATGAGTCATTATACTATATAGTAATGTTGGTAATAAGGTATATTTTGAATAAGCTTTCAGTTGAGGCTGTTGAAAATATTAGAGATTTTTTTAATGATTGGCCCACATGTAGTCTAAATTAACACTGTATTTGTATACGGATTTTAAATGCAAATATTCTCTTGCCTTCTAAGACTGTTACGGTCTTACTAATAATTCTAGACATTTTCTAACCTCCCACCTAGGTTTTACTACTAAGTTGAGCTGGCGAATGTTCTCATAGTCTTGATTGGAGGCGAGTAGTCTATATTTTCTAACTATGCATCATTTCTAACCAAGGGATTTATCAGTGGGGTATCTCACATTAATTTGGGTCATTTAAAGAGGTAAATAATCTGGGCTTTTTAGTTATTGTTGTTTTTTTAGCATGTTGCATTTAGTAGCGTTTCTTAGTGCTTTATCAGCATCTTCATGCCTTTCTGACAGGATGAAGTATTTGTGGTCATTTGTAACATTGTAGATTTTATAGCCTGAAAATTTGGTGTATCCTTTATAACACACAATCTTTCTTAGCCAAACAAGATTACAAACTTTTACATGATTTAATATTCAAAACACATGGAAGCACAAAAGGACATCTTGATTCTAGGTGCTAGAAGTTTTCACTGTAAACCACCTTAAATCCTCACTGGACTGGTCAACGAGGCTCTTTAACTTTACGCTAAAAAAGAAGCTTCATCATATGAGGATCTTTTTCTCTCTCTCTTTGACGACCTCTCTGTGTAACCCTTTTTACTCATTACCTGTAAAGCAACTAGAAATCCGACTGACTGTGTTTGTGGGGCATTCTGAAAATCATGTACTTGATTATTTACTGTTATGATGTCAATATTGTTCTTATCGGTGCTGGTCTCACAACATGTAAATTTGGATGCACTTTTGATAGCAGAACGTTGACTTCTATAGATGTGTGTTCCTCAATCGACGCCGGGGGCTCGGCTATATTGCGTGACACTGGTGTAATTGTGTGGAAATGGCCGTGTGTTCTACCTCTTGTTACCTGTTTAAGTGTTATGGTAACATCACACTGCTGGCCATTTCTGCATAATTACCCCTGCTATCTATCTAATTGGCATTGTTTGAGTCTTGCATTGACAGTAGAGGTTTTTAAACGCTTGGTGTGCATGATGGTGAACGCGCTTTGTCAGTTTACGTGATATTTTATTTCATATTTTACTCAAATTGATAAGATGTGTTTTTTGTTTTGGTTCTGAGCGCTGAGCTGTACGACCAAATTCTTGACGTGTGTTTGTATTCACACACAGCTTTCCCTTCTTTCTTTTCCTTTTTATTCTATGCACCAGTGACATGACTTTTTTTGGCACCTTGATTTTCCACCTGAGCAGCATAACAACAAATGCAAAGCCCACATCAGATATGATCATTGCATATCCTTGAGTTGGAGAAATTCTTAATTTACCCTAGTGGTGCTCTTAGTAAGACTGTTGAAGTTGCTTGTAGACTAAGAAAAACAATAGCGAAGAACCCCTTCAGCCTCGCACGCTAACTCTTAGCTTTATCCCAACAGAACAACATGGTGACGTTCAGCCTGCATTCACGTTTTTCAGCCTAACATGGTTCAGAGTAGCTAATATTGGTAGGGAGAGCAACAAGTTACCAACCTGCTGAGTAGCCTTTCTCTCTGCTGCACCCCGTGTGTGTGAGATTAAAGGAGATGAGAGAAAACATTACACAGTAAAGACTCCCACTAAGCTGCAATACTTGTCTTTCTTTTTTATTAAAGGCATTCATTTATAAGGATTCCGTTATTCTACAGTGTTGAAAAAAACAAACAGAATATCTGAATCCCAAAATCGCTAACTACCTACCAAATACCAATACTAAAAAATACCTACCCAATGAACGGATATCCGAATAGTTAAATATTCAGGTCCAGCTCTAAAAAATATCATCACAGCACATTGTGTTTGTTATTAAATGCCATTGTGCATTTAAGTCTTTCATTCAAGTAAAAGTAAAAATCGTCTGTTGTGTTTCATGGCGTCTGATGTCAGGCGGAGCCCCGTTATTGGGTATATGTATGGAAATATGAATGTCATATTGTGTAGAAAGTGGAAAAGTGAACGAGTGTCCTTGAAAGACAGTGTGCTGAAACATCATTTTTGAGAGATGGACTTGTACGTGTTGTTACTGCTCCTTTCATGTTTTGCATTTCCTATATACCAGCACCTTATAATAGCAGATCAGAACGGCATTGCTTTCCCTAGCGATAAAACTCAAACATTTGACAATGTTGTTTTTGCACTAAACAAGAATGGACTTTTTTAGCTGTCGCGGCATTAAGAGTATTTATCAGGCGGCAGACTGGCAGACTCTTTTTCTTTTTCTTTTTATGTAGAAAGGAGCAATTAGCATTTGGTGTTTTTTCAAAAATACAAGAGGCACAGCCAACAGGCACACTTGACATTCAGAAAGCCACGCCTGCTGATCAAGAGGGATCCTACCTAGCTAACCAGCATTCAGCATGTCTTCTTTGAAGAATATCCTAATGCCTTTTTAAATGTCGAGGAAAGAGTGAAACTTGTAGTTGTGTAGGTGGGTTGCCTTTGTACAGTGATGTTGGAGAAAGAGCTTTATGCAAAACAAACTGACAGGTGTTGAAAAGAGCAGATTAGCTATGGCCAGTACAATTTCTGTAGAGGGGCGGATGCCAAAGTGCTTTGTGAGGATGAAGTGTGCGGGACGGTTTTGAGTCCTTGTTCAAGACTGCAAAGATGTGCATAGAAAAATAGTGGTTAAAGTAAGGCCTCCTGACACCATCGATACTATACATATCAAGATTCAGAAGAGACTTTTCCTTCTTACATAAATTGCTTGATTATAAGTTACATCAAGAATGTGTATGAAACAAATGAATACACCAGCCTGGATGAATGTGGCACCACTTTCCAATTTTAATGCTCTGCAAGGTGCTTAGTTATGAATTTAAAACCCCTGCAGTGGTAACCCTACATTACTTCAACTCAGTTTTTTTCCTTTATCTTTTCGAGTGTGCAAAACTAGGACAAAGCAACTTGTAGAAATGGCATATCATAAGCTAATTTAATTGATCTGTCAATTAAATGTTTTCATCTCCATTTTTTTTTACGTATGTTAAAATGTAGGGGTGAAAGGCTGAAATCAAATTCCTCCAAGTGTAACGATCGGCCTGTTTACTCTTTTGCTTTTGAATGGTCTTGGAATAAAATAAAGCCAGACTTCCACTGAAACAACAACTAATACATCAACTTATTCCAAACCTTGACCCTCTGTATAGTATAGTCTCTCCTCTTTGCCTCTCATCCGTCTCTTGTAGAGAAACTATTGCTGACATAAAGAAACCTTGTAGAGTAGAACCTATTTTCCTAGCTCCAAATGATAACAATGAATGTACTTAGAGCCTGCATGGTTTGTAATATTGTATAGGCTTTCCATCCAGTACATTTATACTCCTGTTTCCTTCTTGTGTACAGCCTTTCCTTTTGTTTTTGGTGTTTTCTCTTATTTATAGGCTTGAATAATTTGCAGAAAGTATTAGGTTTTCTTCTTTAATGTTTAATTGATTTAGATATCGGCCATATAACAGCTGATATCATTCATCTTTTCACTGATTAAAAGGAGGTATACAAGTCTACAGTTGAGATGTCTTTCTCTGGATGTTTGTAGTTTTAGGAGACACAACGTTTCACACTGTTGCGAAGAGTAGTCCACCTTTCTGTTTTCGGCATCATTCGTGTGAGGTGCTGTAACATAAGAGCTGTGTGTGTATATTTATGGTTGCATTTTCTGTTAGATTTTTGGCTTCTGCTTAAGCCCTCTGGTCTGATATTTCTATCCTGTAAAATCTTCCCACAGTACAATTAGCGCAGTGCCACTTGAAAGCAAAGGAGCTAATGTTTTTAGTTTGAGTGTTACTTTTGCTCCATACTTTTGGTGATTGTATTACTACACAGCCGTTTTTCCAGATTTTTAGAAAGTAAATGTTATGATTTACTTGGCGATCATCTGGCTTCAGCAAGCATACTTCTCTTCTTCCTATTCATCTCTTTGTCCTTGACAGTCAGTCTTTATCACGCCAATGTCCACCCAATTACCTATAGCCATGTGACACTGGTGTGGTATCCACAAGGTTTTACGTTTTTATTGTTTTTAGCTACAAGTCTGAATTATTGAGCACAAATTCAAATGTAGTACTGGTAGACTTGAGGAAAGAACCGTTACACCTCATGTCCACCGGATGCAGCAACATCACATTTTGCTTGTCACATGTGGTCAAAGTCTTGGTTTCAATCTACCTGTTATGCCTTTAAGAAACATCTTGAAGTATTTTCAAGCAGTTCTTAAGCTGCCACGTTTTTGTTGTCATCCGTAGTTGCGTGATCTCACTGAACGAGTCACTGAACGAATCTGGCATTCTACTCAAACGTTTGGAGACATTTGCCATGAAAGGTTAGGTTTACATCTCGATACTTAGAGGTTTATACATTATAAGTTTGAATAACCTGTCCAGTCGGCCCATGCTGTCGTTCAGTGGGTACAAACCAGCACCTATCATTGTTTAGTCAACCGTTTTAGCCGATGTTGGCCAGTTGTTTGGGCCACCCCTTTGTTCACCACTCAGCTTAAATATCTTAACAAAATCTCTTTGCAATCCATCCAATTACGGCCCCATTTCATCTTATGCCACCATCAGGTAAAAATAATTTGTCAAATACTTTGGTTTATGAATAAATACCTTCCCATTAGTCTCAGGCAATCTCAACACACTACACTAAGATGGTGACATTGGTTACCATAATACCTGCTAAACATTATTAGTTAGCATTGTCATTGTGAGCATATTAGGACCCCGATACATTGGCATTTTTACAAGGACTAATTAAGACCAAAAACAATGAAGTCATTAGGAAAAAAATATTGGCATTCATGAAAAATTGAAATGATGGAATAAATCACCTGTGAGATATGACAGTTAACTCCAGGGTCTGTGGGGACCCCAGAGAGGGGGATGAGGGTTACGTATAGCAGAACAGAGAATGGGAACCAATAATCTCTGGCAGCCGCAAGTGAATCCAGAATGCGTTGTAGCATCCGGTGGACATTTGGAGTTAGACTTGACCAAACCCATGCCATCCAGCTGATCTAACGTATCCAATCATGCCAGACTCATGTGGGTGTTTTTGTATTTTCAAAGCATTTCTAGTCTCCAGAATGACTTGGCTTTTTATTTACCAACTTGGAAAAAACTACCTCAGAGCAGTATCAGGTGCTAGCTAATATTAGCCCTCATTTATAATAATGGTAACAAAAACAAAAATTGTTGTGACCAAACCGATACAGGCCAATATCGTATGAGAGCGCAGTTCTGTTCTTTAACCTCAATAAGTGGAAAACCGTGTATGACTGGTTGCTGTAGTGGGTTACACTTTACGGGACCAAATTTTTGTAATTGGGAGTCTCATTGTTTAATACGAGTCCTTCATTTTGTCAAAAGTTAGCAACAAAAACAACCCAGCACAACCTAGGAATCATTCACTTGGTGAAGTAAGTAAATTATAATCATGATTCGATCTTTTGTCGACAAATATGCCACCAATGTGTTGATATTCCAGCAAAAATGTTGGCGATATTGAGGAATGTTTGTAGTGTTGGTGAAGGTTTGTCGGCAAGATGTATGTACAGCAATAATGTCTGTGTGGGCTGTGGATTGTTGGTAATTAGTTTGTCTTTACACTAGTCCTCTTTACGCAGGTCAAGGCGACGCTCAGTAAACATCGTTGACTTTTAGTTCGTAGGAAAATACTTTGGGAATGGGTAGATTAATTTGTCTCTATTTGGAACCAGCTTTTTCAGTTTTTGTTTTTACCAGGATTAAATATTAAGGTTTCTTCATGGATAGAGCCACTCCACGTGATCAAATGCCTACATTTATCTTCCGTGTTAACCCAGTACTGCAATAAAGTCAGGGTGGATGTCCCTGTCTCCTACTCAGTTCATTTCCGCTTCTCCTACCATTAGCCAGACTAAACACAGTTTTTGTAAAGGGTATAAGGTGTAGTTTTTGCATGCGACAATTTACAAAGGGAATATACACATTTGAACATATTTTACAATGTAGCAGGACATTGTAAACTTCAATGAAAGGTACATATGAGTCTGTGTGGCAGTTAACTACAGATTGTTGTAATTTTGTCTAAACTGAAAACATCCAGCGTGTTTGTAGTCGTTTTTATGTGTGCCTTTTGTCGGATCTCTCGCTTCTCCATCTGCCCCACCACTGGGTTTGTGAGTCCTTTCAACAAAAAAGGTTTGACAAAATCTGCTGCGTCACACATATATAAAAGTCATTTCCATTTTTAATTATCATGCAACCTTGCGTGTAGATGCTGCATAGAACGATCAGTATTTGTGTTTTGCACTTTCAAAGCATTCTCAAAAAAAAAAGAAACGGCCCGCTTGAGGTTGGGCAGAAAGTAAAAAGAAATAACTGACGAGGTATTTTATGCTATCAATAGGAATTATAAGGAATAATATGACTTTGAAGAGCTTTTCTAAAAAGGTTGATATATCTATATATATATTCATGAAGTACCTCATAAGCCTGATATATGCTGCATTGACTTTTTTTTTCTGTAGTGTACTTCATATTGTCCAATTTAAAATTTTAATTTTCCCCTTTTGGGAGGTTTGAATGTCACTACAGGCTGTGCACACGCCATAACCAGTAAATCTGATATTGTAACAAAGGAGTATGTTAAACCTTGTGGCCAAATGATAATGTGTCATTTTATGCAATTTCTACGCAAATCTCATCCGAATATTTCTCACTCGTAGCCACATCCTTCTTTTCTGTGCTCTGTCTTTTTTGTTTTTTGCATATTCTCTGTGTAGCCAAAAAAAAAAATATCGGGTTCAGTTGACGAAGAGTTGACGCGCACCGAGCGTACCGCGCGGCTCTGCGGTATAACACGACTGTTGACTCAGGTATTGTCGTGAAAGGGCTGTATCTGCTTACTGTGTCCCTGTCCAAACCCCCCCCCCACCCCCTCCACCTCTTGCACCTTTGTCTTAAAATAGCCTTAGATCTACACGTGAGGTTCCTATTTGGCCTTAAAAGTTGAACAAATTATGCACTACAATTTCGCAGACCTGACAGAGAGCTTGATTCCCGATCAGAAACATTTCTTGAAGAGTTTGCGTCGCATCATTGCCGTGTTATCTACCTCCTATGAATGTAGGGGCTGTCCTGGAGTTGTAGTCGACTGCATACCTTTTGATTTTGTTGCTCATTTAAGGAAAACAGACAATCATCTGTAGTTTCTTGGAAAATATGAAAATATATTCCCCTATTCATTCATAAATAGAACTGATTCCAGGACACTCCATTTTTCTTGTTTTTATCCCTCACTGGCCATTTTCATTTTATATATTGTGCTTTTTTTTCATTGTTAGCCATGATGGAGAAGCAAAGTGACCAAAGTCTCTTGGCAAAGGCAGCCCTGCACAGCTGTGTGAATTCAAACCTCCCCTCATCTGTGTCATTTTGAGCTCAGTTTTGAGTTGTTTGTTTATTTTTTCTTCTTTCTCTCTCTCCCTCTGTCTCTATCTCTCTCTGTCTCTCTCTCTTCTCCCTTATTTAAACCACGACATGCCAAAACTGAATTTGCTGTCATTCCTGTTCTGGTGAGGGTCTTTATGTTGCTGATTTTAATTTGTTCACATCCACTGCAAAGCTCATCGTTTCTTGTTGTTGTAAAAAGGTGTAAGCTTTGATTTCTATTTTACATTTCCTTGTTTTTGTTAACAATTACGCTTACAGAACACAAGATATGCTGTAAACCCTGTTAGGACATAATGTGAATACGTATCACTTAATATAGTTCACTCTTTGGCTTGACTGTAAGTTGCATTAATTAATAAAAATGTTTAAAAAGGTTTACCTGTTGTGACTTTTTTTATTGCTTAATTTGATGTTTTTATGCTCCGAATGGATCATGGTACGCATACATAGACACACTACTGCAGACGTTATGACTTCACAGGTGTTCCCACAACATTGTGGCTCTGTTCTATTCAAGTGTCCCAGTGAGCCATGACAGCGAGTCAGCATGCACAATACCAGGAGCCTGAAACTGACGCAGCCAAATGGAATTCAGCCATTACTCATTTTGTTATTTCGTTACACCTGTGCTTTTCCTACACGCCAGTTTTCATATGGAACTTTAAAGGCTGGTTGCGGCACGTATTAGTAAGGGAGAAATACCTCTGGAACAATATACAGTATAGTCCTTTGTTTATCATTCATAGTGTAGTTGCACTGTTAACTATCACAAAACTACATTTTTAATCAGTCTAACAAATGTAAATCATATTATTGAACATTTTCCTGCCCAAATGACTGCCACCATACAGTATTATTATAATAATTTAAAACGCATTTGAGGAGGGACTTGTGCAGCTGCAATCATTAAAAATGAATCAGAATTGGTTCTGGACCACTTCAGTTTATCAGATAATCTCTAACCCTCTTTCTGGCAGATGTAATTACACAGTGCTTTCCTGCTAACTGGGTTCAATGCAATAAAGGGCCAGTGCACACAAATAGCACATTTTCTCACTTACCTCTGTGGTCTATTAGATAGTTTTTTAGATGGCTTTATTTTCCCAGTTTTTCTTAGATTTCTTCCTTCACACCGATACAGTAGATGTTTTTTTCCACACAAGACGTTTGAGTACACAGAGCCATCTTTAGTGTTATTAGTAACACCTGCGTTTTTCCTACTGTGACCGGTCAATATGTCCGCTGTGAAAAAGGCCTATGGAGAGAAACTGACCTATTTAGCCTCAGGGTTAAAGCTTAATTTCCTTTTCACCAAATTTAAGTTTTTAAAAACATGCTTTAAAATGCATATTTTAAATACAAGCTGTTAAGACTGGTCATAAGGGGCTGGGTGCAAAAATGCACAAATCAATAAATTATTGCAGAATTATACTTTTTTTTTGGTAACTTATTTAAAGGAATGTGAACACGTTGCCCCCCAAAAGTTTTTATTTTTAAATAAAAACAGCCAATCTTTACAAATGTCATCAAACGACCAAGGACTGTGCTTTACTAATATACTATTTCAAATCAATTGCCAACTGTGACCGTTTTTGATACAGACATGTTTAGTCTTTCACAAAGAGTCCCAAGTCACAGCAGGTGACTGAGGTTTCATACCAAGCCTTATGTGAGTATTTTCCAGTCATTTATCTTGTGAGGTGCACATTAAAAAATGCATATGGTTTCAGAGATTTTGAGGGTTATTAAAGTTTATTTGTCATGACTTACTGCTAATGTAAACGTGAAAACATATCTGTAGATATGTTGATGTGAAGACACTTTAACAGGCAGTAGGGCACAGAATGTCCATAATGGTAATTTATTAGGGTTTTGTATGTATTTTCCTAAAGTTGAAGACGGGTTTCAGAACTAATACATTTGAAATGGAAAGTAGTGAATGACCTTGATGGTATTTTTTCATACAGTTTTAGCTTTTTTTTAAAAACTTATTCTGATTAAGATTTAAATTTTTAAGACAGATAATAGCGCTAGTTTTACCCTTTGGCTTTGCTAGATGCATTAACAAATCAAAGTTGCATGTTTAAGGTTCATACTTGTATTTTGGTTTCTGCTAGAATATGTTTATACTGCCTATCTGAATAATCTTCACCCCTCCCTCCTGAAAAAGCCCAGGCTGCTCTGATTGGTCAGCATTTCCAGATCTTACACAGCTGCACTCTCTGCACCATCATTGCAGCTGGGGAATGTCACAGCACTTTCTATCTATATATAGTACAGTTGTGACATCACAACTGTACAGAAGTCTTGACGGCTCGTTTAAAGAGAGTTTCTGAATACAGGCTGCGAGCCTTATAACCACCTTCGCCTGCTTTATAATTAAAAATAAGACATTGATGTCACTTTTTACAATATGGGACCTTTAGATTATACATTTATATAGCCTGTTAGTTGAAATAGCAATCAAATTTAACAATAGTAAATTTCAAAGTTTATTTGGAGTATGATCAGGGCTTTGGCATACTGCAACACTTTAGAGAAGGACCATAAGGAGGGAGTGGGTTTGTGCCACATTCACATATATAAAACATTAACAAATTGGCTTATGTAGACAGCAAAGATGACAGTCAATGACAATGGAGATGGTCATACTCCAGACAGACAGGCTGATAACAGGATCATTAAAAACAAATCGATGGATCAAGTGTCACAAAAACACTACACTCTACATGTATAACTCACCACACTGATGAAAAACTAATATAAGAAAACCAAAACTAGACAAAAATCAACAGACACAACAACAGTCTTTGATCTTGAAAAAAGTACATTATAAAGTTTTTTCTTTAAGAGGAGTTGTGCGCAAAAAAAAGCCTTTTAACCTCTTTTGTTACTGCCCAGTTGATCCTGTGGTGGACACTGATGGAAGAGTTTAGGGCTAAATAAAAACACTAAAGGATAAGTTGCTACACAGGTTGCTCAGGCATGGCAATGATGTGCGACACTGACAGGTTTTCTTGGACAATGACTGCTTAAAGATCTCCCACTCCATCTCCTTTCCTTGTCTTCATATTGGAGCTTGGGTGGTGATCGTAAATCCTGGACATCCATGAAGACAGACTGACAAATGAAATCAAGGGAAACGACTACAAAATAAAACGTGTAACTACGACAATAAATTAATGCAAAAATTTGGCCCGAGTACGTGACCAGATTTTTTTGTTTCACCCTCAATGGAATTCCACATTGAATAGAAAGATCTTTCATAAAAAGTTATAAAATAAATAAGCACTCTTTCCCTTTGAGTTGAGTAGAAAAAAAGTTGCACAGCGTGCAGGCCGGAGAGGAGATAGAGCATGTTTTTTTCTTATTTATTTGTGTGTTTTGCAGAAGTATCTCTGCTCTTCTCCTCTTCTTTGGCCTTTGTGGTCACAGACATGCTGGACGGTCGGTGCGACTCGCTCAGAGTGGTCATTGTAGCTTGTCCTCAGTAGACCCAATTCACCGGGACCCACTGGGGTTCACTGCACAGTTTGTCCACGGCGGCCTGTAACGTCTCGAAGGCCTTGTCCAGGTTGTCGTTGACAATGGTCAAGTCGAAGTAGTGGCTGTAAGCCCTCTGGATCCGGGCGCTCTCATCCACCGTCTTCCTCAGGTCCACATCCTGCAAACACACAAGACAGGTGAGTTGTGGAGCGATATAGAAGATATAGAGGAGACATGTCAGAATTACCGCTCAGAGGAATGGAGGAGTCAATAATAAAACAATAAACTTTACAGTATTTAAAGTGCCTACAGAAAATCATGATACCTTTTTGAAATAGTCACGTTTTTTGTTTTACAGCCTGAAATGATAATACATTCAAAAAATACACATTTTTACAGCGTGACTTACACATTTTGCCTTACAACATTTAGGTGAATTATTTTTTTTTTTCAATTTTTGAAAATTAATAACAAATGTAAAACTAGAAGCACTTTTTGCTGTAATTACAGCCATTAGTCTGTTTGGATCTGTCTCTACCAGCTTTGTGCACCTAGATTGGGGAATATTTCCCCATTCTTCCTGCAGAACTGTTGGAGTTCAGTCAAATTCTGTGGTGATGGACTGCACTCTTCATGTCCATCCAAAGATGTTCTGTAGGATTCGATCAGGGCTCTGACTAGGCCACCCTAGAACCTCTGCCATTAAGACTTGTAACTCCTTCAAGCTCACCATGCGCCTCTTGATAGCTTTTTTTTCGTGGCTCGGTCATCCAGTTTGGAGGGGTGGCCCGATCTAAGCAAGGTCTGGGTGGTGCCATATGCCTTCTACTTCTGGACAAAACTCTAAATGGTACCCAGAAGGATAGGTAAAGCCTTTGAAATCTTTTTATATTTTTCTCCTAGCTTGTGCCTATCCACAACTTTATCCCAGAGCTCTTTTGAAAGCATCTTCCCACCATGGCGAATTCTTTGTTACCATGCACTGAGTATTGGTAGTGGTATTCCTCAAGGAACAGCGGATTTTATTCTGAAGTAAAATAAAAAACACCACAGTTGATGTCAGGTGGAGGCCGATTAGCTTAGTGTGTTAATCTGGAAGGTGCTTGGTTTTACCTGAGGATGTTTATAATGGTTATTCTAAAATGACTCATCACTTTCCCAACCCAGAAATTCTGCAAACAAAATCACTTGAATGTTGTGATAGTGATAATACATTTTTATGAAATAAAAGGCCTTAAAATAAGTATGAGAAATATTAAATAAATATTCTAAGTGGGATCATAAAAGTAGGTTTTGAGCTGTTTCTTTTTGTAAGTCATATAGAAAGAGAGCACCAGATGACCTAAGGAAGGTTTTGGGACATACTCAGATAAGCAGTCAGTGAGGTGTGAAGGTACTAACACATTTAGGGCCTTAAAAACAGCTACAGGACAATTTAAATTTAAAATCAATCATCGCTGTGACATGGAGCCAGTGTAATGATGCTAGTACTGTTGTCTTTTCCTGCTTTTTTGTCTTGCTACATTCTTGCTGCTGCATTTTGATCAGCCAATCATTTTTGTTAGTCTAGCATACAGTGCATTACAGTAATCAAGGCAGGAAAATACATGGGCATTGGTCAACTTTTTGGCCTCTTTCGAAGAGTTAGAGTCCAACTCTTGTCATGTTTCTTAAATATTGTATCCGCATATATGTTTTCCCATATGCACCAATATGAAAACCTTATTTGCAAAACATTAAATGTAGAAGACAATGGACAATAGTCAGCCACTGAAACTGGACATACAGTACTATTTGGCTATTTAATTTATGTCTGTTAAGTCTTTATTTACATGGTCAACAATTGACTAATACTGAACATATTGATTTAGATTTTTTATTTAGTTTTTTATTTACTTAAATGAAGCTTTGAATGTAGGACTTTTGTGTACGTTACAGTTTGGTATTGCTAACTTTAAAGTTGACTTGTTTAGGACGCCTCTCGGTCACTGCACCATAGAGTTATGGTTATGGGTGTTTTAATCAAGCATTCATAGGTCTGAGTTTGTTTTTTGGGTGGCTCAATATGGGTAATGTAAAACGATGATGTGCACAGGAGTTGTTAACCCACCGTGAGCTGCTTAGTGGTGATGCCTGCGTCCACCACAGCTTTGTGCATTGCCTTGAGAGTATCAAAATCTGGCGCTCCAATGAACACCACGTAAGGCATGAACTCCGCTGTTTTCAGTACCTTGAGAGCCTGAGGAGAGACAGAGTATGTGACATCACTGCCATGGCCAAAAATGTAAGTCTGTAATATTGTAAGGAGATTTAATTTGCCATTCTCGATCAACCTCTCATTTTTATCATTTTAAAAGTCCCTTCTTTATATTCCAAAGACACCCGACAATGCTGCCAAATGTCCCTGAAAGGACCCTCAACCCTTTCAACTTCTTTTTACCTGTGGGTTGACATCCAGGATGCAGGTGCGTCCTGTGCCCACCACCTCGTGGATGGACTCGATCTTGGTGCCGTACAGGTTGCCGTCGTACTCGCCGTGCTCCAGGAACCGGCCGGCCTTCACGTCCACCTCCATCTCTGTCCTCGTAGTGAAGTGGTAGGAGTTGCCGTCCAGCTCGTCGTCACGGGGCCGCCGCGAAGTGTCTGAGGACATTTTTGACATGTTACTTTTGCGTTATAGGGTGACAGAATAAAGACACAAGTAAAAATTTTTTTAAAAAAACAAGCGGGACGTACATGGCATGGTGGTGCCAAAGCGTGTGGGTTGGAGGACCATCAGCCGGTTCTTCAGACTGCGTCGGCCCACACCCTGAGCACCAATCAGAACAAGCGTCTTTCTCTGGAATGCTGGCACCTTTGCCACCTCCTCATATATCTGCAGCTCATGTCTGTCAAATTCTGTTTAAACACATTCACAATTATAAGCCAATGAAAGAAAAAGATGATGTGAGATAAAAATCAACAGCGTGATGTGTCCTCTGACCTGCATTCTTGGCTGTAAGGTACATCATCTTTTTCTTCTTTTTTCCAGCTATGGTTCCACAAAGAATCCCTACAAAACAAGACCAAACACTTATGCACTTGACTGTGTGCTATTACAGCATTTGACCAGACAGGGGCAGGCGTGGACCATTTCCCAAGTGTAACATTGGCTATTCAGGCCTTTTTTTGTGCCATAAATCAGTTTTCAGTGGTGAAAGCAATAGAGAAGTGACAAACGAGTTGAAAGACTTTAGACCAATCCATCTTGTTAAAGAAGTGAAACAGAAGCTTTTGGATGTTTTAGCTCTTACTAAAGCACCATTTACAGTGTGTACTCCACTGAGAAACGCACACGCTGACTTACCTGACCCATCAAAGTCTCGAGGGACAAAAGCTTTCCTCTTCTCTTCCAAGAACTGACTGGGTATCAGCCCCGTAGCCCCGGCAACCACATGGCACGCCTGGCACAGATAACAGGTCACACTTAAGTCTTGAAATCTTTACGTCGCTGTGTTTTTGGAACGATGGACACTAAAAACAGTAATAAAAAAAAATGGAGGAGCGCTCACCTGCCACCAGTTGGGATCCTCTCTGTTGACAATCTGAAGGATGTCGCCTTTCTCGAAGGTCATCCCCGCCTCTCGGCATGGGATCAGGTTGTCATTTGCCGGGTTGTAGTCGAAATATGGCCGCACATACACCTGTGACGAACACATGCACAGTTTTGAGTCTTGGTGGAAAATGTATTCATATCCAATGGCTCGCCTAGAATAATAATAACAAAAAGGTTGTGGATGAAGCACACAAATATACACAAAGACACAAAAGGGACTGGAGCTCAGCATGCTGCCTCACACACTGATACAGTAGCGGTGGCTCATTCACACCCATTATGCCCAACGTCCTACACCGCACCCGACACAGCTGTTCACGCTGCGCCAACAGTGGAAGCTTTTGCCAGCAAGGGTAAGTGCTCTGGCTGATGTATTCGATTAAACAAGCAGCCAGAGGAAGCAATAAAACAAGCCAGTAAAATATACTGTGCAGTGTGCCCTGGGCCACAGAGCAGAATGGGATTTTGTATAATGTCTCATTCAGTTTTACTGCTCGTCATTCAATTTAAGCCTAATAAGCATTTCCAAGTTTATGTCTCATTTGTTCTGGATGCACAATATCTTAAGGATTTTTTTTTTTGTTCAGTTTTTTTTTACTCATTGAAAAATTTGTGGTGCACGCATGAGGGAAAATATCTAAAAATATCATAAATTACTGTACTTTCCATGTTAGGGAGTGTGAGATTACAGGAAGCGTGTGTGTGTGTGTGTGTGTGTGTATGTGTGTGTGTGTGTTTGGATTGTGTGCAAGAAACCGAGACAGCTAGCGTGACCCAGATAGCATGTGGCGTGTTATTAATAGGGCTCCCAGGGTTCACATTCCAGCTGCAGGGGATTGTGGGAGGGCTGTTGGACAGATCACCGGCCCGGTTCTGCTGCCCCAACATCTGTTGCTCATCATGTAAGTGCGCATGCTTTTGTTTACATTATCTAATATGAGTTTCCTGTGCGTGTGCAGGTTTTACCTGCGGAGGTGCGGGAGCGTCCCGATAGCTTGGGAGTATTTTCAGTGTGATCCCTCCGCTGCAGTCTTTCAGCATCTCCTGCAGCTCAGTGGGGTTGTTGCCCACGTCCTTCCCGTTCACTTCCTTTATGATGTCACCCACGTGTAGCAGACCCTGCCTGTCAATCATGCCGCCGTGAAGGATTCTGGCGATGACAAGGTCGTCTTTCTCCACACGAAATGTCACGCCCTGAGAGGGAGAGGACAGCAGGGTGATTTTAACCTCTGATATCTAATTGTACCGTGCACTCATCTTCACCAACAAATCCTAATGTTCTCACGTCTCCTCGCACCCTTAGTGCTTCACTCAACCACTCCCCTCCAGCGGTATCCACACACATACACATGCACACGTATACACATACACATACGCATACACATACGCATACGCATACGCATACGCATACGCAGACGCAGACGCAGACGCAGACGCATTCAAGATTTCTCAGCTCACCAGTGGCTCTCCGGCCTTCTTTCGGATGCCAATCATGCGCACAGCATCGGCCTGCATCAGAGCGCTGTTCACCGCCGCGTCATTGGCCGTCTCAGTTGGGGGCGGGACCTCGTAGCACTTAGAGGCCACCATGTCATGTGCCTCCAAAAGGGACTGAAAGAAAGAGAGGACAATTTGAGAGGGAGAGAATAATGATGGAAGAATAAAAAGCACATTCTTCCTCTTACAAAATGAAAAGTTAATTTGTAATTAAACGCACTCTATTTCAATTCAATACACTCAGAGGGTTTGCTGCATCAGCATTACTGGGTCTGGTATGACCAGTAGCTTATGGTCGCTAAAGTTAGCAGGCAAGCTTTAGAAAGATATTGCAGCGTAAGTAACATTACTGAGTCACTTTTCTGACTCTGTGACTCCGTTCCACTTATCGTTGATGTTGGACAGAAACCCTGCATGTCTAAACCCGTCATTTTTCAGGAATGTGAAGTTTTGCTGACAGTATTAGGATCTAATGGCGTTACAATATTTAGTCACAAGCTCTTTTTAATACTTTCTATTGGTTAAAACTTTATAAAACCCGCACACAGACGTAAAGAGTGACCAATAGCACCGATTTGTGAATTAAAATGAAAATGACATAATATAGAAATAGAAGGTTTCCGCCAGGCAGCAACGTTATGTTACTGTTTATGTTATGACGTTTAGCATTATCCTGTAATTGTTACTTATGGCCACAGTGGATACTGTTACATAGGCTCGCTGTTAACGATGTCAACAAAACTGATACCTGATATCGCAAAGCAAAAATGCAATGACAGCTGTAAAAGGTAGAGGGTGCGGACAGATGGTAGAATGGTAAAGTAGGATAAATGCAGTCACAGAGTCAATTGAAGGGCAGACAGAAGAGCAGCAGCTGAGACTTTGCAATGCTGCGGCATATGTAAAAGTTTATCATGTGACTTCTGAGTTTGTTTCTCCAAAAAAAGAAGAAATACAAATCACCAAGCTGTTTAAATACTAAATTAGGAAGTCTTCAATGTACCTTAATAGTGGCAGAAAACAGCAACAACAACTAATCATCTAATAGCTCAAAAATCCCACATATGGATTATTACTTAAAATTTAATCACTCAATTCTTGGTTTGCTGACTATTCATCCATCCCCTTTCATCCTAGCCTCTTTTTTTGTTTTTTTAGATGCTACCGGCACTACTTTAGAAAATATATTTGTAACAATTAGCCAATAGACACGCAAGTTACTGGTGAAGAAAACCAGCATGTGAACTCACACTTGATATTTGCTCCGTTTCCCTCATTTCCTCCGTCTTTTCTTCCCAACTCCTCTCGCCCTCCCTACTCTCTACTCTCAGTAGGTCAACAGGGTCTTATCCTTCAGCTTACAGCACAAAGGGCTCTGATTGGTGCGGAGGCCTTGCTGGGCTCAGAAGTCTAGTTCCAATTGGTGGAGCCGTTGTAAAGCCCCCGGTAGGTCCAAGGATAAAGGTTAGTGTTGTATTGATGCATGAGGACTTGATCCAAAACATCAGCTCTGGGCTACTGTAACTACTGTCAAAACATCCCAACTCTGGGCTGAGCTTAATGTTCACTGTACTATAAAGCTTTGAATGGGGAAAAAAAGTAAAGACATCCTAACATAGAGTGGAAATTACAGAATCTCAAATAAGTGTCAACAGTGAGCCATAAAATTAACACTTATTTACAATGTCAATCAGTGGTGTTGAATAAAAGGAAGTTGCACATTACTTTTCCAAACTCAATATTCAATCCATTAGCATTAGAAATCATGTCTGTTTACCGTTTACCTGTGTGTTCCCCCCCGTCTCACCTGGAAATGTGGCTCCTTGAGGATCCTGGACAGTTCGGCGGCGCTGTCGTCCTTCACCTTGAGATTGTTAATGTCTCCCAGGATCTCTGTCACCAGCTCCACATTGTTGTCCTGCACGGCCTCTAGCTTCACCTCCTCCAGCTGTTCATGAGCCTGGGGGAGACAAGAGAGACTCAGCGAGGACAGATGTGAAGACATGCTGAGAGTTGTGTTTTTGCTCTCTTAGAAGTCAGTGTGTTATGTGGTAAAAGCCAATTTACTGTGGCATATTAAAAGTCAAAGGATGATTATTATAATATAATAGTAATTTAAAAAAGGCACAGCAGTGTAAAGCTGCATCACTAAGTCACTGACAGATGCAGTGAGCCCTCTGTTAGTCAAAGCCTCACTTTACCTCAGCACCTTACCCACAGTAAGGAAAAACACTGCTTGTAGCAGGGTGATGGCGTGCAGGCGTGGGGTGGCGGCGGCTAGCGGTTAGCCTGCTTACCCTGAGCTATGTGTGTGTGCTACCTTAGCCGAGGAGCTTACAGTGGGACTTTCCATGATACCGCGCAGGAAGAGCAGGTCGATGTCTTTGGCGCCCGTGGAGGTGGGCGCATCACCCATATGATCTAACACCTGCTGCATGGCTGGATGGACGGGGGCGAGAGATAGGAAAGACACGGACAGAGACATAGAGAGACAAGAGAGACAGAGATAAGGAAAGTTAGCCAGGTGTGAAAGTCAAACAAGGCATAAACAAAAAAAAGTTCAGATAATGCAGCAGTTAATAGGGAGAGAAGTACACACTGGCTTATGAATCAAACTTTTAACTTTCATGTTACTCAATTATTTAAAAATATAGGCCAAACTGCTTCAAATTTGTTTATAGTGATAAAACTCAAACATAACGCGTATACTGAGATACAAAAACTTCAGGATTCAAATTTTCTGAGTTGTTAGAAAGAATCAAAACAAAAATGAACTCTGTTGAGACTTGTATTACACAGACAGAGAGGGGGAGAGGTGTGGAGTATAGGTATCAGCCAGATAATGCCCTAATGCCGGGGTCTCAAAGCCCACATAAGCCCATTTAAGACACTTAAAGCCATGGGAACGCGTGTGTCACTCTGTGTCACTCTGTGTCATCACACTTTTATGTGGGTAGTAAATATGTCCAGTCAGCCTGTGTATACTGTTGATTCACTCTGTGATTATGAGCCTATGATTATCATCTTTAACCTTGACTCATTTTCTATGTCATAGAGTCCTGTCACACTCTAATACTTCCTATCTCCTATTTAGAGTTTTAGACATTTTACATGTAAAATTTAAGGCATCATATGCAAATCATACATTTCATGTGTTTTTTGTAAAGATACAAATCATATGTAATATCTTATACGTAACAGCATTTTACATATTGGTATGTTTTTGGACATACCATAGACTGTACGTGACATACTGTGTATGAAAATATGAATTCAAAATTTGTTCTGTAAGGGTTGGGTAGTATTTTCCATGCAAAATGAATGCATGTTAGATAACGGCTCATTTTAAATTCAATTTTTTTCTGGTTTGGAGCACAAGAAAAAGTCATCAGTCATCAGTTAAACTATAGCTTGTGACAGTGTCATTTTTTCATTATTCATTCCTCATACATACAAAAGCCGCACAGTTGCATGATTAAGAAGGAGACGATGAAAACACAATTTATCTCACGATGAAGTGTGGTTTGAGCAGACGCACTGCATAAACAGAAGGGTTCATGCAAAAACAAACCTTAAATATTTATGATCCTCTTTAAGAAGGAGAAATAGAGGAGGGAGGTTGAAAACTGCACTGCAGACGTGTATGTCCATAAAGCAATATGTTTGACTGCATGACGACACGGGAACACAATCTAAATTCAGATAGTATGCATGAGCAGGATATTCGGCTCATGCGGAGACCCCACACAATGTTTCACAAGCTAGAATAAACACAAAGCCTCAGAGCAGAGCTGTAATTGTAGTAAACACATCTACACACACTAACGTGCAAACATGTAAACAAGCATTAAATACCACTGCGATTGCGCCACTCTTGCTCAATCACGTTTACAAGAAAGTCACGATACAACCTCCAGAAATTTGGAGAATAATGTATTTACCAATCTTCCAAAGACTGATCCAAGTGACCTCACTTGGAAACTTGAACACATCTGGCTACAGAATCTAAACCCCAACATACACAACTGTATCCCGTGTTGTTGTGCTCTCCGCGTTGACCTTTACCCACTCGGTCAGCTCGTTGTGTCAACGCGTCCTCGACCACAGGAATGTTTGCTCATCCCAGTTCATCCACAGCCCCCCCTGCCACGTGTACTCGTCCTAACAAGCAACCGTGAGATGCTTTTCTATCCTGTGAGAGATTGGAGATGAACTAAAGCCTCCTAACTAAAGTCTCTATAATCCCATGAAATATTGCATGGAGATACAACCACCTACGAGCCTCTCACTGCCTGGCCTAAAGGAGTTGTAAAGCTAAGAGATTACAGCACTTGAATTTACAGCGTGTTGTTTTTCCCAGCTGGTTCATTTATGTATTCATATTAAATCGATTCATCTTGCTTACCTGCTCTTAATTCCTCCCTCTGTGATATTCTGGTCTGTCTGCGGTCTCTCACCATCTAACCACCGCCTCTATATGTAGCCCTACTACCAGCACTGTGTGCGGTGAATGCCAATGCAGGACCTCCCTACTCAAGAATTCCTAACTCCGTCTCTTAAGGATTGTGAGACAAGATGGAAATCAGAAGATCACCTTGACTGGCACAAAAGTAACATCCCACAAAACAAATTATACTTCAGTATATAATTTTTTCCAGTAATGCAGGTCAAGTACTAAACCGCCTCCAGGAAAATAAGCAACTCTCTCAGCAAGCATCGATACCAACCAGGTGGCACTTGAAGCCCAGGGGGTACTCCTACAGTTAGTGGTACGCAGAAACATTGCAGACTAACTAAACTAAAAATTAAACTAAAAAACTTTGGTAAAAATTTCATTTTGACTATAAAAGAATCTGTATATTTAGTCAGCTGTAACATGTGACCACTACCTGCTGTAACTTGCAATTGAGAGTGCATGAACACTAGCTAACTAGTTAGCGAGGAAGCAGTGTTGGAAGTCATGAATGAACAGTTCAAATAGCTAAAGGTAATGAATGAAACGTTAAAATACTAAGCTAATAGATAATTGTTTGAGATATCCAAAGGCAAGAATTAATGGTTTAACTAGACTGAGCTGAAATATAGGCCTATATAGCTAAAAGTGTATGTGTCATATGCAAGGGTTGAAATGTTAGCTAAAACTTTAAGATCATGTTTTAGTGGTTAGTACTGGACAGTAAGCTAAAACGTTTCGCTAATGGATAAACAGTTTAAATAGTTAACGTTAGCTTATTGTTATTGATAAATGGTTGAAATACTAGGGTATATCAACAGATTAACAAATAAAAAGATAAAATAGCAACAAGTAACAGATAGGGACATAGTGGAATGAAAAAGTGAAAAAGTCATGGATAAATGGTTGAAATGTCCAGCTTTGCCACTACAAAGTAGTACTAATGCATGACCAAAACAACCATAACATTGATATCTGTGAAAATAAAAGCTGCTTTATTAACAATGTTGAAAAGCATATAGTTTTAAATCAATCCATTTCAATGAACAGCTTTGGAAGAAGATGATAAAGGGGTACTAGAGTTTGGGGATCAGACAATAAAGTTTGGGAACCAGTGCTCAAAAGGATAATCAGATCATTTACATTTAAAGATAACTGAAAAGTCTGACGACCACTTCGCTCTAGTTACCTGACAAACTATAGGTTACTGCCTTATGATTGTTTTTGTTTTTTTCGTAAAACCTGCCATCTCGAGTCTTAAAAACAAAATCAAAGACTACGATATCTCTCCCCTCCCAGGTGACACCCCACCTCTTCCTCCTCCTTTCCTCACCTCCAGACGTATCTGCTTCCTGGGTGGACTGCACTGCAGGGGGGCCCTCCACGCCAGGCTGTCCCGGGGGCGTGACCTCCTCCTCCACCTCCCGTACCCCATTGGGACAGGCATCCTCCATAGCTGTGACCATCGCCAAGCCCTCCTTCTTCCTCTCTGCTGCCACAAGTATGCTAAGGCTAACCACTAGTAAACCACCAGTAGTTCTGCAACTATGTCTTCTGTCCTCCAATCGTCTTGTCTGGCACTGTTGACCCGCTAAACTCCCAAAAACACAGAGTACAGAGAAAGAGGGGATTGAGGACAGAGAATGAGAGAAGCAAAGAGAGCGACAATAGAGCGGGATTAAGATTAGGGGATATTAAGAGACAAGGAGGGAAAGAGGAGTGGAGAGGAGGAGGAAAGATGAGGGGGAGAAATTTAAGAAGGGAAGAGGCTAATGTGAAGATAAGTCCGGAAAGACAGGCGTGAAAGGAGACAGAGAGAGGTAGAAAGCTGGATCGCATACACAGATGTGGACAAGCGTTCAATGCTTGTCAGTCCCCTCCCTCCTCTCTGGCTTTAATACCTTCCCTTCAAAACCATCAACCCCCCTCCGTTGATAACAAGCATGCAAGAACACACACACACACGCACACACACATAATCCCACAATCCTCTCCTGCTGTTGAGGGCTTGCTTGAGTACCCCTCCTCTTGTGTCCCCAACCCCACCCAAAATTGCCCCACTTGTCTAGACACACACACACACACACACACACACACACACACACACACACACACACACACACACACACACACACACACACACACACACACACACACACACACACACACACACACACACACACACACACACACACACACACACACACACCAGTTGAATCTGTCATTATGTAAGTAATCTTACATAAGTGTTACTGAAGTTGGCCTGACCCTACATTCCCATTCTTTTCCTCAGTCTTTCTCTCATTCACACTGCTTATTGTTTGGACACCCGCTGCAGCAATGTGCAGAAACTCGCAGCGGGTGTGGATTGTAGATGTGCGTATTTCCGCAGCAGTCGTCCACCTCTTTAAAGCATCATGTGTCATCTTAATGGGAGCTTTTTTTGTGCTCATTTTTTCTTTGGTCTCTCTTCCTCCTTAAATTTAGCTTAACACCTCACTTCTTGCTAAATCTGTAGACTGGAGGTGCTGACTGGATTATGCCCATTTAGGACTGTAATTTAAACTGCTACATGACAGGTCTAAATACTTTATATACAGTATACACATACATACAAACATACCTGTATATACAAATGGTAGTCTTGGTAATTGATGGCGACGGCAGTCTACAGCCATGCTAGCAGCTCAGTGAGGCTGTAGTTAAGCATATAATGTTGCTTTGAGCTCAATGCCGCCATCAGCATGCTAATTTTAAATGTTTAACTATGTTAAACAACTAATGTTTAGCAAGTATAATGTTTAGCATGTTCACATCTTAGTTTAGCATGTTAGTGTTAGCACGCTAACAATTGTACAGTACAGCTGAAGTTGATGGCAGTGTCATTAGTTTTGCAGGTATTTGAAACATTTTGGCCTGATGATGAAGATGAAAAGTCAGAGGATAATCAAAGTTATTACAGTTTATGCAGTTTCAAATGTTGTGCCAAAGTGACGGGCCGACTGACTGACTGCCATTTCTATAGCGCAGTTATCAAAGCGAAGAAGAAGCCACTACAAAGTTTTCTAGCTACAATATAACATAACAGAACCCAACTGCAAAAGCTCGGCAGAATTTGGCATTGCATTTGAAGTAGCATGGTTGTCAAAATGCAGAGGAAAAGCAAAAGAGGTAGCTAGTACATCCCCAGTGCTTAGTGTCATCCAAAACAGGCCCCTCCTACAGCAACACAGCTGTGCAAGGAGCAGATCTGTAGTCTTTAATCCGCCTCGACTCTCCATCCACCCCATCCTCAACATGGCCAGTCAACCCCTCCCCCCAACCCGGCTACATGGGATTTTAATCCGGCCACGAAAGCACAGGATTACAGAACCTCTCTCCTTCTTTCATCATATCCAGTGTTCAGACATCTCTACACGGCTAACAGTATGATACACTGCCTGGTTTTCTGATGTACACTAAGGTGGCTTACTGAAATGGTCTTAGGTAACCGCTGCCTCTGACCCAAGTGTGAAAGAAGATTCTCTTTTGGAAATCAATACAGTGTTACAGTATGATTCTGTTAGGTGTGCTATGTTTTATCAATATAATTGGTTTGCTACTCTGCAATAAGCCAATATCTGTATGAAAGCACACTGGTGTTTTTTTCAAGGCAAGGTAACCTTCATCAGACATATATTATACACTACCATGCACAGTCAAAAATATAATGGTACCCAACAATGGCCAATAATGTAATAATAAGCTTTTTGCCAGTCAAATTTGGGTAAGATTTATGGGCAGTAAATGAATATATACAGGTATTTTGTTATATATGACTGAACATTCAATTTCACAGTTTTAGATTAACATTAGCATCTTTTTAGGATAGAGATATTATGTTATCATCCATGTAATCCACACAGGGATATAAACACATACGGAAAAACCAGCTGCTTCCCTAATTCCTCGAAGGAGAGGTTTTTTAAAAGCAGTTATCAGCACATCCTTGTTTCAAAGACTGGTAGTCCTCCCACTGAACTGACAAAATCATGTCAGCATGCAGAAAGCATGTGCTTAAATGTCTCCAGTGTGTAAATTGTGAGAAAGAGGTGGGGAGGAAGTTGCGTTTACCTGTGCCAGTTGGTGTAGCCCAACCCCAGTCCTACTGGTTCCTCATCAGTCAACTGTGAAGACCTGGAGAGACAGAGAGATGTGTGAAAGTCTGAGAGACACAAATATTGAGCCCTGCTACATTCCTGAACATTAGTTTTCTCCATTCTGCAAACGCACACTTGCTTGAACGTTCCGATTCGTACTTGTGCTGATCCCTCACATTCTGAATGACTGTCTTTTTCCCAATAGATTATCTGTTTCATCTATCTATGTCATCCGCGTCTCCTGCAAGATAGGAGTCTTGTCTGCAGGCGCTGTTCGTTCAAAGCGATGCACAAAGTCATCCGGGACGATTTATTGTCTTCTGCCATTCAAGGATGCCTGAATCATCCGCTGGCTATGTGCCGTCAACGTAGTAAATGGCCACTATTCTCTGAAAGTAATGACAAAGCAGTATGCATTTATTCCCAGAAAGACTCTGCACTCACTTTCCCTGGCAAACACATGCATACACGCCTTATACTGTATGTGTATCATGTCGAACTAGACTCATATATTGGAGGATCAGTATCCCTAGCTAATACTGGCTTATAAAGATATATCTATACCATTATAGGCGTTGACTGATGCGCAAAAACAGATGTGGTATGCAAGCAACAGTAATCTTTACATTGTAGAGCTAGACCAAATTGGCCAGGCCAATACTGTATTTCAACCCTAGTATTTATTTATTTAACCTTTATTTAACCAGGAAATCTATTTTTCAAGCATGGCTGGTAACTAATAAAATTCGGTGGAGAAATGCCAAACTAGGTTTGAGGTAATTTAGAACCAGTGTCTTCATTATTCATCCACCTGAGAGTGCAGAGAGTGTAAAATATTCAGCTCATTATATATCTTTGTCACAAAAAAGACTTAATGGATTGTTGCCAACAATGTGCATAAATCCTTATCTGAATGAGTTGACACAAAAATTAATGTGATCTTTGTCATAATAAATAACAGTCATCTTCAACTTTTAAGCTACAATGTACAGTAGGGAGAATCTTAGAGGTGCTCAAAACCACTGAGTGAAGTATTTCTGCCGGAGAAGACTGTGAAAGAAGAACAAAACCAAAACTGCAGTTTGAGAGGTCGGTTCCGTACTTCTTATCCTCTGTTTTCTATTCATAAATGACTCTGAGAGTGGATAGAAATGACCCCACTCCCCTGCAACAGCCCCAACCCCAGTTACCCCGCTGTATGAAATTATATTTAAGATATCATCTGTCTCATAGAACTGCAAAGTCTGGCAGAGCTAAACCTATTCTATCTCTCTGAATAGTCATTGTATATTGGATCATTCGAAAATGCAAGTCAGCAGAAAAATAATTAAAGTGTCATTACAAATAATAACTGATGCGTGCAATCACCCACAAAACAATAGACTTTAACTATTATGGTTCAGCCTCTTTCTCTTTCCCTCTATCTCCTTCTTTCTATTACCCTGAGGAAAAGGGGGGGGGGGGGGGGGGGCAGAAAGATTGTCCAGTAAAAATCACAGGTTCTAGACTACTACAGATATTACAATATATATATTTCCGTTCCAATATCAATTACAATGCTTGAACTAGTGTATCGGCTAATATGATATCATATACATCCTATTTGGACTTGATATGATTGCTATAATTGTGCCTGGCTCAGGTTAAACCCTGTAAAACATGAACAAATAAATAAATGCCATCAAATTTCCTCAGTAATAATGGAAAAATAACATAAATAAAGTACTTTAAAGTAGATAACTTTCTGGGTTAGCTGCATGGCATCAGGTCGTTGCATATACTTGCCAATACCAGCGTATCGGAGGCAATCCTGATACTGGTATCGGATACATCATACTGTCAACCTTAAGCTCCTCTCTGGTCGTACCGACCCAGTCCCCACTGGAAACGATCACAGTTTCCCAGGGACAAAACATTTCCAAGGTGATTACAAAACACAGGGTGCGTCTACTCATCCCTGCTTCGCTATTATCCCTCGTTGCTTTTCTTGGGTGTTTTCACCAATCATGCTGGAGCTAATTGTATGAGAGGAAGAGAGAGGGATTCAGAGGTCGATTCATTACGCAACACAGATTACAATCAGGCTTGGCACGCTCATTGGAAGTGAAAGATATCCCTTGGAAGAATGTTAATGGAGTCAAAGCCACCAGTGCAATTTTTTCTACAAATCATCCACACCACGGGGCAGGAGCAGGGGCCGGGCCAATCAAAGGTCCGAACAGGGAGGGAGAATAGAGGAGGTAAAAACCTGAGCAGGAAAGACGTTTAAGGGTCACAACTTAGAGGAATGTATAAAAATTTGGCGGAGAGACTTTTAGAGGGGTTTCATAAGAGAATAAACACGCACATTGGGAGTCATGAAAGAGAAGAGAAGCGAGGTGAATCCTTAAGGATTAGATAGAGTTGTGGGGGAAATCTCCCAATTCTCGGGAGGCTGAGAAGGGAACGGATGAGAAAGAGAGAGAAAGCATGGTGGGAGCAGTTGTCGAATACAAACGCATTCGTAATCTGTTTTGCTGTTTCCAGAAACTGCCAGATAACTGTGGTTCCTCTTTCTGTATCTGAATGTCCACAAATGTTTTCTGAGAATTTGCTTTTCATAGAATAGACGTGCATGGAGAGTTTGCATATGCACTTGTTGGCATGCAAAGGCCAGGTCATCTCAAGGACTAGGAACTGGGTTAAAACACGCCATTGATTTTAAACTGTGAGTATGCACTGGAGTCAGGCCTTCCCTGATGTCCTTTTAATCACCATCACTGTCCACTCTTTTTCTCCCTCTTGGGACAGAGAGGGTAAATCACAGGAAGTGGTCATTTGCAATCCTGACTGCCATTGGCTGGCACATAGAAAAGGACAAACCAACAAACGTCCTCTGAGTGCCCCCTGGTTGCCAAGCACTCAGATGATGGACAGCTCATGGAAGCAGGATTATGGTGGGGATCACACAGGGGGTTAGTTTTTGTACAAAACATCATTACTGTCTCACACATGTAAACCTGTGTGTGTGTGCGTGTGTGTGTGTGTGTGTGTGTGTGTGTGTGTGTGTGTCTGTGCATGCTATTAAAAGCGCAGACAATCATCAGCTGGCCATGTCATTTTAATTCCTCCAGTTCTTGTCACGCTAGTGGGAAATCTCACTCTACCTCAGACTCTGTGTCTCAACAAGCACATTTTATGAATTTATAGTGTCGGGGGGAGTACAGCGCTACATCTCTTGCGGTCATGAACCACAAATACACACAGAGTCAAACCCTCCTAAGGCATCCATCCTTGAGAGACCATTCAAAATGTGTCTATATATTCTCTCCTACTCTATTCTCTGCCTTACAAAAAACCTTTTCCTCCTGTGCACCACAGAACCGGGGGGCACAGAGTTCTCAGAGCAGCCGTCACTCCCAGTTCCTCTCAATGACTTGAGAATCACAAAAGAGGCCATGCGAGCTCTGTCCAGGCTGACTCCAGGGGCAGCAAAGGATAACTAACTATTAAACCCTCCTGAACCCTGAGCTGCAGTGCTTCCACCGCATGACACCGGTATGGTAGTGGGTGCTAGAGGGGCACAAGATATTCAAGGAAGCAGTGTGTAATTCTGGCCCTACATGTTTGTGTAATGACTGGCAATTCATATAACCCCCCTGCACCATAACCATCCCCATCCTGTCCTGCCTCACAACCATCACCTTCTGCCTCCAGACAAACTCAATGTAGGTCACTCCATGTGTTAACACAGCTGCCCAGTATGACGATTACACTGCTTTCCCACAGGATGTTTATTTCAGAAGATGAATATCTGCAGAATGTTTACATTTACATTTATCACCCTATTATTGTAGCTGCTGTCTAGAAAATGCATCAGCTCAGTTTTCCCAAATTTATCACAAATAATGACAATGCAACTTTATCCACCGTTCGGCTGACTCATGCTTTCCTCTACTCTTCAATCTAACACTGCAATTTACCACAAAGACATCAACTGTTGCATCATTGCTCTTTCTCTGCATCAACCAAAATGACCTCATTCACCTCCTCTGTGATGTTCCAGCTAGTGGGGTGTTTGCGCTTTACCGCGCAGCTTGGGGTGATATAATTGCAAGGTCGTCCGCAACTCTGCAAAAAAAACCGTTGACAACGAACACGTAGCGATCTTAATAATGAGCACCTCCTGACATAATTTAACCAGCCACAGCTGCACCTGCTATTTCTCAGTCTCTCTCTCCTTTCTCCCCCTCTTGTTTCTGGTCATTAGTATTAAGGGAAAGATAGGAAAGGGATTGGGGAGTGATGCAACAACAGTGATGCAACAACATCTAACATGACTGCAAAGTTTAAAAACTAGAAAATTGATGTTGTGTGATGTTAGAGAGGGAGGCACAGATAAGGAAAATAAACTAGTCTAAAATGAGTTTACCCTGCGTGTAAGCCTTTCTTTTCAGCGTGCCTCGTCATATTTGTGAATTTTGGCAAGAATTGGAAACACATGCATCTCCTTCATCGGGCAGAACTGTGGAATTTAGCTGCTGCTGCTCCTCTTCAAATGAATTTGAGTTTGAGCTATATGCATACATGATGACCTTAAACAATGTCATCGGCAGATGACTTTCCATCAGAAAATATTCCGGCCATCTCACATTGTCTTCATTATCTTTATCATGGATAACCCAAAAACATTTTTCTTGTAGCAATTCTTAAGCAAAGTTATCCCTATGCTAATGTCCCTCTCTTTACAGGTTAATAGTTGTATGGTGTACTTCTTGTTAGACATGCAATTAGCTCATGATAAGTGTGATGGGGTCAGTTATGTGTTAAATGTAGGGAGGTGCAGCCTGCTGCAGGGCAGGGAGGGTTGATTGTAGGTGTGTTGATAACAACCTTCTGATACATTTGTTCTTCTTAGCTGGGAAACGTGAGTCACTCCAGTCCATCCAGTGAGTGTGTGTGTGTGTGTGTGTGTGTGTGTGTGTGTGTGTGTGTGTGTGTGTGTGTGTGTGTGTGTGTGTGTGTGTGTGTGTGTGTGTGTGTGCGTGTGTGTCCCTTTCACTCTTGCTCTAACCCTGGCCCCTTCTTTCTGTACTATCTCTCCTCCCATAGCTGTGCATTAATAATGGAAAACAAGATGCTTCAGAGCATTGGATTTGGTCTCTGAATGACTCACTGACAACCCTCATACAATATGTTCTAACATTTGCAGCAACATGAGTTTCATGTTTTCCACCGCCCCGCTGACAGGAAGGAATATGTATGGGCGGAGAAATCTAACTTTGTGCCTTATTCCATCTCATTAAGCAGCACAATAAAGGTCATCCTGGATCCTGAGTCAAATGCCTCGCTGGATTCCCCTGCCCAGGAACTGCAGATTTAGTCTAATGCACTACACTGTCTCAGTCTCCTTCCCTTCCTCCTATTAGATTCAACAGATCTGATTAGGGCTTCTGGTAAGATTGAAAGGGAAGAGAGAAAATGCCATAAACTATGATCAATGCTGCCCCTCTCTGTGGTCCACGGGCCTATTAAGCACCTCCCAGAAAGGATCCCCGAGGATGATGCGCGTGTAAATTAGCATGGGCTTCCCCCATCACGTGCGTGAGGCTAAACAGCTTATAAACCGTGCCAAGTGACCCTGTGCTTCTCTGAGCAAGGAAGTTCCAAGATTCATTGAGAGCTGTAGTCTGTTGTGATAAGTGGTTTCATGTTTCGATTGAGTGCTCATATAAAGTGGTTTTGACATCGTGTCAGTGCAACATTATTAATTGGTGCACTCGTATATCTCAGTGGAGGACAAAATATAAAAATCAATAGGACCGCCTGGCTGCGTCTCCGGTCGACCAGATTGTGCCAGCCCATTGGTCAACACCCCCTCCTTTTTCATTCAGCATCAGCCCAAAACAAACAAAGCTTTAATATTTGTTGTCAAAGTTTTCCAAGGCAACAAAACAAGATAAAACGTTCTACCTGGTGCACATGCATGAGTGAGTAAAATATCTCTCTCTCTCTCTCTCTCTCTCTCTCTCTCTATGTCTTGTTCAAGCCCACCACCCTTTGCTGATAGATATTGCAGTCCATCATCACGGGACGGTGGCGCGTTCTAACCTCCTCCTCCTGTCAGCACCGTAACCTGCAGCTCTTTTCCTCAGATATCCCCAGTCATGGATCGACGCCACCGTTTTGACGCATGGCCGCGCATCCGTTTGTGCCAGATTCCGTGCGCTTGAACCGTGCGCCAGATCCAAAATGCCAACAAAAAAAAAAAAACACTTGCGCCGATTTCGGCTTGACCAGACAACTGTACACTCACACCGATCTCGCCACACGTGCGGCCATTTTTTTGTTACCCATCCGAGCCATTGTGGCGTGCGCACACTTACGACTGCAACCCATCCGCTGTATCCTTCCTCATGATATACAGGATCAGGGGAAAGGACTCGTCCCAGTCCACAGTCGGCGCCCAAACCTCAAAACTGATATGTTGTCTGATTAACGCCTGTTCTCGCAGCACAGCGGGCTCTATTGGGGGCAAACCACCCCCTTCTGTCAAACTCTACTGCACCTCAAACACGGCAAAGTGTCTTTGTCTCCCGTTTGAAAGCCGGAGAATGAATGAATTTCAAAAAAATCTTCACATCGCCAAATATGATCGCGAGCCGTGACTTACCTGTGAATCGTGCGTGTAAGTTCGCGGTAGTCCACCGACCGTCCCGGTTGGACATTCAGGCCCCCCTCAGCTGTCTGTCCTGGTCCCGCAACAGACTACCAGAGAACACGACGCCAATCAAACACACAGGCCCCGCCCCGCCTGCTGACGTCACACAACATCGGCCAACGGAAGCTGAGGTACAACCCTCGCTTAGTGAGTGCTTTGTAGCATATAGTATTTTCTTTCTATCACAATGTCATACACTCCATTCACATAAATACATGTGAGCGTAATCTCAAATGCCTGTAGGGCTGTGAATAGTATAGTAGGCTAAAGCATAAATGGGACGTCGCATTTTCATAGTGTGTGCAGTTATTAACTGAGGGATTTAGGATGCATGTTCAGGTTCCACAGCAGCTTACAACATTTGACCAGGCTCCACATAGCTTAGTGTCCGCATTCATTTGTCATCTAGGCCTACTTTTATTTCTCCACACGCCTTTATCTGAGAGAGGGGAGGGCCACGAGCGAAGCATAGCATTTCTCAAGTCTTCAATTCATGTGAGAGGGGCGTCATGGTGTTCCTACTGTCTTATTAATGACTGAATACTCGTTTTATTCCCCCCTAGCGTTGGTCTTTGCCTTTAACCTTGTGTCTTTCCCCTTTTATTTTTGTGGTTATTATTACTTTTTGATTTTTTTTGTTTTTGTGTTCTGTCTCGTGTCTATTGTTTTTATATTCAACACAAATGGATTTGGGGATTTTTTTTTTTTTTTGTATTTAAATATTGTATTAAATTAAAATATATATATATTTGAGAAAAAAGATTGAATATTTGTCCCGCACTTAACATGAATCACCACATGAATACAAAGACCCCCCACCATCCCCCCTGAATGTTTGTTCGTCCTGTGGGTAATATCTCATTTCCATTGCAGACTGTGTGTCTGCAGTGCCTCTTAACGGCTTGATTTGTGCTCTCCGGGCTGATGTGATGTCAGGTTGCGGTAGGCTAACCACTCGTGTAATTACTATAATGCTCCTGGAAATGCCATTTCTCCCTTCATTTAGTTTCAGAGTAGGTACTTATCCTCATGGCCACCAGAGAGCGCCATTAGCTACCAAATTGACAGCTTCAAATTGACTGTGCTTTTCTGACCAGCTTTTTTACTGGACCATTCATGCTTGTTAGACCCACTTTAAATGTCCCTCTGCCCCATTATCCAGTGTCTTTGAGCTACATTAGCGGCTGCAGTCGTGGATTTCAGCATCTGGGGCACAGCAAGTCCACACTTGATCTCATCATGAGGGAAGATCAAGCAAACAGTGTCTGAGATGTGTCAGGAGAGCAGTTGCGTAAGAAGCATGTTCACATTAGTGGGGACATTCAGGACCATGTTCTCTCTTATCTGTCAAGGTCAATATACCGCAGTATCTCAGCCATCAGTCGTTGCTCCATTTACCCCTAAAATCTGCTCAGTTCTGACATTTGGCAAACAAAAATGATATAGCTTTTCCGTAGTTTAACAAGTGAACGCCCTGCCTGCAGTTTGTTTCAAACCAAATCGGATTCAAATAGGATACATTTCAAACAGATGCAAAGAAATACATTTCTTCAAACAATTAATCTTTAATAGCACAATTATACAATACAATCAACATGCCCTCCCCCCACTTAACTTTTATGTTTCACAGATGATAACTGAATAAACTATTTACAATTTTATGGCACATACTAATAAGCAGTCGTGACTGTAGCTGATGGGTACGGAGGAGGGTTTGAATATACACGGCGGCTTATAGAGGTAAAAGGGGCAGAGGCAGGGTGGTCATTTGGTGTAGGAGGATATGACGTGACAGATGTGTAGAGGTCAGAATGTCAGCGGCGGCGGGGCAGCAGTGAGGTGAAGCCGGCACTGATGACAGCATCACCAGAATGACGGGTCATATCTGGTGAGAGAGACGCAAAGGACAAGGTAAGCTTCCTGTGAGAGTTAGAAAAATGTTAATAGCTCTCACAGTTTCACACACACACACACACACACACACACACACACACACACACACACACACACACACACACACACACACACACACACACACACACACACACACACACCTTGACTGTGGGAGCGTGTCTGTGCTTTCCTTCAACAGCAGCTCCGAGACCAGTGTGTCCAGAATCTCAGGACTGGACCTTTTTCCGTACCTGAGACACAGAAAGAGACAAGCAGATAGAGCTGTCAAATGACAGAAAAAAAAACATCACAGAGAAAAGAAGAGACCTTGGCTGAACTGAGCACAGGGAAATAAATGACAGGACCTTTTACTCTGCATGTCCTTGTGTCCTAAGTCCATTAAGCTCAGAGAAAACTGAACACAGTCATACAGATACCCTGCAGGGGCAGACAGCAGTTGCATCGCAGGTGGTCATATTTCCTTTTCTGTCCCTCAGATGATAAGCCGTGCCGGTGTGCTTGTCCCCCCTGTGTGGCTTCAACGCCTACAGCCGAAATACAAGCCACTGACATTCAGAAGAAAGCTGAAAACTGTGGGTGATTGGACACGCCACCATGCTGACTGTGGCTGTCATTACTCCGCAGGGTTTTTAAAAAAATAAATTTATTTTACAGGTGTTGCATATAGGCAGCAGGTGTTCCATGTTCTGTAACATGGTGTGAGACTGGCAGCTCCAACAGGCAAAAATTTAGGTGGACTGTTTTTTGTAAAATTCTTTTTGTTCAGATTATATGTTGAGAACATAAGAGAACATGCCAAATGTTTTGAGGAAAGTTTTATACAAACGCCACTGTTGACTAGCAGGATGATAGCAGAGACAAAAGAAATGTTTTCCATGTAGAAGAAAGTAATTTTTTTTATGGAATCTTGCAACCATGATGATAAACAATCAGCTAAAATGAAAACCCTGCTGGCACAGTATTAAGGGCAATGGGAGAAATTGCTCAAAATATATGAACATCCTGTATATCCTACTGAAGCAACCATAAACAAGCAGGTTTTATCTGACAGCAGTCATCCTATTATATCTACTCAGCAGTCACACTTTTTTATAGAATTGGACAGAATATACTTAAACAGAAGGTACCAGCCAGTGAGCAGATAGCCTATTGCCAATCCAGTCATTTGAGGAAAAAACATTGCAAAGTAAAGAAATCAGTTTAAACCTGATATCAAATGAACTCCAGCTCCGTGAATAAGCGTCCTGCTCTGTTCTAGTCTCGCAGAGAGGTGTAATTAGTCCGCCTACCTCTGTCTTGTGATGAGGTTGATGTAGTGCCTCAGGGCTGAATAGTACTTGGCCAGATCCTCCGCTGGGGCGTCATCCCCGGGGTTCTCCGGTTTCACCGGGTATCCCTCCGTCAGGGCGCCCAGGCAGAGTAGCGCCCACAGCAGGAACCCCAAAGTGCCCAGCCAGCTCACCAAGTTAGGATGCATCTGACCGGAGAACAAGTAGAAACTGTTAGTCCATGTCACATCACTGCATACTTTGATCACTGCTTTAAAATGACCTCTTCCTTTTTCAAAATGAATTGTTACTTTTTATTTAACTAAGCTGGATTACGGAAGCCATTAGTTGAGGAATAAATGTATAGTTGGTAGGAGTTAAAAACATTACTACTAGAGTTCCAATAACCAAGACTTTTGCAGCTGCATAACAAGCAGACAATCATCAAAAGTCACGTCGAGAGACTTTAAAGTTTCTTATCAACAAAAGTCAATGTTTTGTTAAATCAAATATCAAGGTACTTACATTTTCCTGGAGGATTAGGGGGCTATTTGCGGCTGTCCTAAGGCGTCTCTTCTGGTCTTCTGGGCGCTCGGTGCGCGCTGGGTTTTATATCTGTGTGCGCCATACACGCGCTGCAGAAAAACGCGTCAGAGTCGCGCTCGGTTCAGCGCACATCTCTGCTGTTCTTCGTGTGAACGTCACTGGTGATGCTGTCATTAGTGTGCTTAAAAAAAACAATGTTAAAAGACCTAAAATAACAATGCAAATTAAAAAAAAGAGTGAGTCAATGAGCCCTTTTCCCAACGAGTTAAGATGGCTTAGGAATTAAGTTTTTTTTTTTTTAATAATATGGCTGCTAAAACCACATTAGGTTCTAATCAAATAAGACTAAAGTCCCTATGAACGTTATTGGATATGGCATTAATAATAATACAGAAAGTCTGAAAAATTCACTACAAAGTCACTGTGGAGCATCTGGTTACCTTTGGAAATATAACTGAGTTAACTAACTAAGTTACTGTGGTGTTAATATAACAAACATTATTTTCCACGTCTCAAATGCAGGTGTGCGTAAACAAACAGGCACAACACTCACACACACACACACACACACACACACACACACACACACACACACACACACACACACACACACACACACACACACACACACACACACACACACACAACCTCTTAATAACTGTGACATTCAAACACACTGTGAAACAGATTGATACACACATGCTGAGTGTGATGTTTTGGTGTTTATGACCATTTACCATGAGGAAGGTGATAAATTATTTCACAATCAAGTAGCGATTCTTCTGCATAACGGGATCAATAATCCCATCTGAAAACACAAAAGAATGACAGTAATGTGACACTGTAGGCGAACTTCAAATGAATCCTCCTTACCAAAAGAAGCTCCAACGAGGACTCCTCGGGTGATCTGGAATTCAAAGATCTCAAACAGACTCACATGTACACAAGCCCTTTTTTTGAAATGCTGCTCGCCTGAATCAGTCCACTAATTTCGTTTTGCAGTTCATTCCATCAGGAAAGACAGACTGGGACACTCAACGTGAACAAAAGGCCTAAATACGAATATCAAGACACGTCAGTCAAAGAAGAGCCCAATCTCCAAGAAACCCACTTAATAAGAAAACCCAAATAGCACTTCAAATGAATCTGTATCACCAAGTGCTTCATTTACATCCTATTCATAATCCTTTTGTGTACCGACTCGCAGCCATATAATCTATCAAAATCACTATTCTTCAGCAGTGCTGCTTTTTAAGCTTTTGCAGAGGATGCGTTAAGGGCTTTTTGTATAACACAGGATGTTAAGAGGGAGATGAGGAATGAGACATAAGTGAGAGAACATGGAGCACAAAGTCATGATCGACTCATGATGATCGCAGGCAGGAATTAGAACTTCTAGTCCTCTTCAGGGGATACACACACACACACACACACACACACACACACACACACACACACACACACACACACACACACACACACACACACACACACACACACACACACACTCACACACACATACTCACAATTGGTGGCTCACTTCAATAGGTACCTTTTTTAAGCAAATAGCTTGTGCCTACGTAAGTGTCTTACATGTGAATGAAGCAGATGTATACGTTGAGAGGTCAGTCAGTCAGACTTGATTAAAGTGACTCTTGTGATTATTAGGGATAGATGTATCAGCTTGAATGTTTTAGACATATGACATAAAATAGAAGAGAAGAGGTCATGTTGGGTTACACACCTGTCAGCTCAGAACAAATGACACTAGTCATCAATCAAGCTGGAAGCTTCACGAGGCTGCGTATAGCACACATTTATTGTGCAAGTGCTGCAGGAATGAGTCCTAAAACCTGTAAATTAGGTAGCATGTTTGCACTTCCGGTTCCCTCATCTTGAAGTCAATGACTTTTTTTTTTTAAAGATTTTGTTTTTTGGCAATTTCTCAAGCCTTTATTAGATAGGATAGACAGGAAATGGGGTGAGAGAGAGGGGGGGGAGACATGCAAAGGACCGCAGGTTGGAGTCGAACATGCAGCCTCTGCCTCAAGGACCTTCAGCCTCTTTACATGGGGCAGCTGCTCTAACCACTGTGCTACCGGCTGCCGCGTCAATGACTCTCTTGATTGGGATTTTGCTTAGATGCCTAAAATGAGCTTAAGAGATTTTCAAGTTTGGTTCATAAAATTTTAGGACATAAAATACATCAGTTTAAAAAAAAACCATGTACATTTTAAGGCTTTTACGTGTTTTTAAAAAGGCTATTGCTAACAAGTGGCTTAATGAGAAGTCAAACTCATCGTGCCGAACACACAAAATCAGTTGGAAATTAGTGATGTCGACCATGGTGTGCTTCATTTATAGCCTAACGTTAGCTCTTTACTTCAGGCGATTGCATTTACACTCACAAAAATCATAAACGTGTCATGCACTGCATTTGGGTCCACCTGCTTTGCTATTCGTTACAAAGTGGTGTTCATTTGTGAAGATTATCTGAACAAAACGTGTAAGTATCATAACTCTCTAGTTGCAATAGAGTTTGGTTTCTGCAATAATCAGAAATCCGATGGAAAAATCCAGTTGACTTTTTGTTGAGGGAACCAGGGTGATGCTTTAGGGTTGGCCTACAAATGTGTCAACCCTGCAGCTCCCTACAACGTTTGTGTAATGTCTGATTAAGCCCATGTATGAATAGAGCAGGTCATCGTCCGGAGAATTCACAGTGAGCGAGTGGTAAAAGTAAAAAAAAAAAAAAGTAAATCCATGAATCCATCATGTCGGGTGCTGACCGTACAAACTGGTGCAGGTGCAATGGTTGGGGTATTTCTTGGCTCCTCAGAAACAGTTGAGTGTCACCTAAATGCTGTTGCAGACCATGCACATTTCTTCATGGTCATAGTCTACCCTTTCACTTTCACTCTTTTCACTTGCTTATAGCAAGGGTTCCACCAAAGTGACAGTTTACTCTTATAGCCCTTGATCTCAAACAGGTGAAACTAAAATGGTAACAACATAATGGATACATCCCCAATTAAATATAATTGACACACACGCACAATAGATTAAGAAACACAAACCAATCCACACCGTCGGGGATGCATTTCAGCTTTTTGAACCGCATTCATCCTCAGATAATATAATAATAAAATAATTTCCCTCGGGATAAATAAAGCTTCTTGAATCTTGAATTTTGAATCTTGAAGAATGAGGAGCTAAGGGTAGTTTAACTTTGGGGGAAAACTCTTCATTTTAGTCTTCTGCAGATTGAATGAAACATTGTAACAATAACATGTAACTTACCATCAGTGAATCACCACATTCATTGTGAGACGTTAGTGAAATCATTGTGAACATATTACAGCCTCCAAAATGCATTTAAACTGTGAGCCCCAGGTGGGATAAGGTACCCTTTATAGTATATGGGAGTTAAAAATATGCAAACATCAGACAGTAATAAAATGTAATCAACAAAATCAATTTAGGACCATGTAGTTGGAAGATGCTTTCCCTAAGACATCTTTGATAATGTGCAGCTTTATTCACCGTTAAGCTATCACTGCTCATACAGTGGATTAGTCCATGTTTGGGATGGTATAAGTCTCAGCCAGTATTCTGTTCATCAAATATTTACAACACGTTCTATAATTAAAATTGCCCTGACAACCAGGTCAGATTTAAGGAGAAATCGGCTGGAATACTGTTCGGCACAAAAGAAGAAGAGGAAGAGGGCGCCGTTCTGCCAGCTCAAGGGGAGACAAATGGCAGACGTGACAAGGCGAATGGGAAACGTGGTCATTCATTTTGATCAACATCAGCAAGAATAATATCAATGTTATTAAAAAGATAGCTACCAATCACTTCCGATACAGCCAAGATTGTTTAAGCTAATTAGACAAATCAAATAGCCACAATTAATATAACAGTGATGTAGTGTTGCCCTAAACCTTTCACCTTTTAGGTAAATGTTGTGTAAGAGAATTTTTCTGAGCTTGTTTTGTCGTTATCAGAAATCATCTCTGTTGAGAACAAGTCCTTTGGAGAGCAAGCCGTTTAAATGCAAATTTGTTTTCAACCTCCTATGGTTTAGACAATAAGTTCTTTCCCAAGATTTGTTTAGATGAAAGGGCCTGTAATTTTCCGCTGCTGTGAATCACACGTTTCAGATTTACTGTAGGTACAAATGTACAAACTGATAGGCTGCATGTTTAGTCTCTATCAGGCAACTGAATGCAAACGGACTAGGAAGACAAGTGAAAAAAAAAATCTTGTACAGCTCCGGTGCTTTCTTGGCCATTACACTTCTTTTAAAACAGACGTATGACATCTAAATTGCTACTTTTTACAACCCTATTGTGCGATGGTGACAATGTGTTACTTCTGGTAAGCAAGCACTACTATTACTTAAATAACCCCCTGTTTGGCTACATATACCGCTGCAGCTTCAAAGTGAAGATGATTTGAGTAAAGGGGTCTTTATATCAGTTTCATATTGGAGGTTTAAGGGATGTTTAACATTGATTGAAACACCTGAAACGACTAGATTTTACCATATTTTATTAATGGACCTACGTTCAGCGATGAGCTGTGTTACATTGTTTAATTAAAGAGAAAAACAAATATATTTTAGATGTTATTACTGATTCAATGTAATTTGCATAAATTCAACAATAATTGGCTGTTGTTTTTTTTGAAAAGAATTGGTCTACCACCCATGAAGAAGTATCATTTCTGCCATCGGCTCCTCTGAGCTGTTCGCTATCAACACTTCAAAGAAACAAGTCCCAAAATTGTTCTTCTTTGTTTTGGCTTTGATATTAATTGACAGTCTTTGTAAGCAATTACTGAACCACACCACATCTAGGATAAGACAAGTTTTTCTCCACTCTCAGTTCAGATTAAGTACAACACTGATAACTGCTCAATGAGAAAATAAGAAGTTGCGTCCTTTGTCGTTTCCTCATTTGTTCTTCTATCTCTCTAATAAAGCCCCGACTGTGATAAGAATAACCTTATCTAGTTTCAGCGTGTACCTGTCTTTACCTCTTGTTCCTTGCTTGTTGTTGTTTTTTTCTGATGTGTGTGTGTGTGTTTGTGTGCGTGTGTGTGTGTGTGTGTGTGTGTGTGTGTGTGTGTGTATAAATGTGTCTCTGCCACATCTGCTACTGGGGTGAAACCCAGCACAAACGTTGCGTCAAGAGTAGCATCATAGAAGGTCTTTTGATTGACAGATGAACAGAAGGTCAAGCCACAGCGCTGTGACAGCGTTGTTCTGCTCAGGTGTGCAGGTCAGAGTCCTGAGTCCTGATATTAGGAAGCCTGATGAAAGTTGTAACAATGTCAAAGGGCGCTAAACTTTAGTTTAATAGCTGTTGTGACCTATGTGAGACCTCACTCGTTGTTTATCATATTATTATATTATTAAGTGCTCAGTATTCATATTAAATTGATTTTACTGTATACATTTTATGTTTTATAGTTGTATTTCTTGCAATAGGATGTATTATTTTTTTCCCAGTTATTTTTTAAAATAAAGTAATGAGTTGAATGAGTTAAACCGCTGATAATACACAATAACCGATTTCAACTACAAAGTCAGTGTTATGGCGGATGTGGTGTCTAAATATGGCAGTGGATTTAAAAAAAGAATCCTAATCTATATACTTTCATATAAAAAACAAAGACAAATAAACAGCAACCCTTAAACACCTATTAAAAACCATCATCCTTTAACAGGCTTTAATGCTGATGGGGAATTATAAACAGGAGACAAATGAAGAAATACATCACGATGCCTAAATCACGTCACTGTTGTGATTTAACATTTTAATATGTCGGCTGAATAGACTTTTGACAGCACTCTTCCAGTCACTTAGCGTTGTAGGTCTAAAGAGTAAATGTGACAACAACAAACCACTAGCACAGCCAGGTTAAATATATTACCAGCATGTTAGGCACCATGTTAGATACAGCCTTCACAGACGAGGAGCCTGATAATTGAGGGCAAATGTATGATGCAAATTAAAGGCATTTCCAGATTGAATGTTATTATTCAGGTGCATAATGCTGAAGTTCTGTGAGCACAAGCAGTTACACACAAGGACATACTCACAAGGAGCACACTTCACCCTCACACTGAAGCAGCAGCTACGGATACATATTAATTACATTGGGAATAGTTCTAATTCAAGATTCAAGATTCAAGATTCAAGAAGCTTTATTTATCCCGAGTGAAATTATTGTGCAACAGTTTCAATACAAAGGTGGGAAAGGATCAGCGTGACAATAAGCTAAGATAATCAAATCAAAATAAAGCTAACATAAAATAAATCAAACAATAACTAAGTGAGTGTAAGTAAGTGTGACAGAGTGCAACAGACATTGTGGTTAAGCGTAGGTATATACAATACACAACAATACGCACTGTGCAGTTTAGCAGCATATTGAAATAAAATAAGTACAAACTAAATAAGTGATAAGGAGCGATAAGTGAAACAGTTTTAAAAATGTAGCAGCATTTCCTACAGAACTAAGTTACAGTAAAGTACAGTGAAGTGTAGCAGCATTAATGGGGTTCAAGTCATAGGTGATGTTTACTGATTAGTAATTGTATTGTGTTTAAGATCTTTTTTTTTACTACATGGGGCGACTGCTCTGACCACTGTTCCACCATCCTTTAAAACCACATGAAAATTAGTCTTGAGACAAGAAGGATATTAACCATACTCTAGACCTCCTTGTCCTAGAAGGAAGATAAGCTAATCGGTTTCTGTCTGTAGCTTTGCATCTACAGTAACTTTAAATTTAGCTGGATTCTAACTAATGTCCAATTGCCCAAGTCCAGCCTTTACGTGGAATTGAAAGATCCATGTAATTGGTGTGCCCACTGTTGGCTGTTTTGTCTTTGGGGCTGCTCTTTAATTAAATGAAGTACACAAATGTCTCATGGATCGTTTGAACCTCTCCTGAAAAATGTAATAACTTGATTTATAACAGCAGATGTAATAGCTCATTGTGTTATGGAAACCCTACGACCCTTTATTGTCCAACTTATAAACCCTTTACAAGTGCCTTATTGTTAAGTGGCGCTGATAACACGGCTCTGTACAAACAAGAATTAATAGCACTAATTCATCTCTGTCAAAGATACAGTATGCCGTATGTGTGTTTCTGGTCATATGCCCTCCATTAATATATGTATGTGAGAGCGTGTGTGTGCGGCTGCATGTGTTTAAGCCCTCTTCTGTTAGTCAAACATTACTGTTGATTTAACAACGCTATACAACATCACATTGTTTGTTATCACTGTGCTTTGAGAAAAAGCTAAATCTATTTCTCACGACACCACCGGGGATAGAAGCGGAGTCTCTATTAAGTCGCTGCACTGTCAGTTACCCACTGTTTCTACCACAAAAGAAAGGCAGCACACACTCACACGTCTAATGTGGCCAATGTGTCTGTGTCCAATGTGTCCAATGTGTCCAATGTGTCTAATGTGGCCAATGTGTCTGTGTCCAATGTGTCCAATGTGTCCAATGTGTCTAATGTGTCCAATGTCATACATAGGTTTGTGCTTCAAAATGGTGTTTTTTTTTGTTCTTCTTAGAAACAGAACAAGCTTTATCTTGTTTGAGTAAGATCTGTCCTACATAGAAAACTGGTTGATTCTCCTGATCAGAAGAGTTTATGATGTTTGAAAATAGCATAGAGGTCCATTGTTTAATGAAAAGCTGAGCCAAAGTATGGCTACAACAGAAAATTGACAGTAGACCTTAAAGGGGCTGTACTGGACATTCAGGACATTAATATAGCATTAAACACATATTTGCTATGTAAAGATATAGTAAGGAGGAATAGCGTCCTGAGCAGAGAATGAAGTCCGCCACCCTCTGTCTGTGTTGTAACCTGAGTTTCTCTGTTCGCCTGATCTGATAGTCGGTCCGGCATGTGAGTGCATGGGCGTCAGTATCAGGCGGTATCAGACGCCAAAAAGCATTTTTTGGGCCCAATGGCATCACGTGACTGACAGAGAACTTGTAATTCCACCGTTTGTCCACTATATCAAATTGGCTTCAAAGTCTGGAGCGCTTCAAAGTCTGAATTTCCCCGTGTGGGATAAAATAAAGTAATTCTTCTTCTTCTTCTTCTTCCTGAGCGCCTGGCTAAATGAGACTACAAAGGTCATCACACCAAAACACGCAAAATCAGTTGGAAAGCTAGTGATGATGAAGTTGCTATGCAACCGTGTTGTACTTTGTTTTGCTTCTTGCATCTGCCGATTGCATTTACACTTCAAAAATCCTAAAAGTAGTGTTCAAATGTGAGCATTATTTATGCTGAACCAAACCGTGGCTCAGAGGTAAAGCGTGTCATCAGGGGTCCTTGAATAAGACACTGAGCCCCAAGTTGCTCCCCGGGTGCTATATGGCTGCCCACTGCACTCTAATGCTTATGATGGATTAAATACAGAGAATGAATTTCACTGCTTTGTACTGTGCACTTGTATGTGTTGAAATATCTTTCCTTTCTTCCTTTTTTAAGATGTAGCATAAACTTTTATTCCCCACAGAGCTTATTTTTTTTTGCATCAATCTTATATTAAATGAAAAAAAAATCCTGTTGGCTTTTTGTCAACTGAACCAGGGCTATGCTAACTTCCAGTATGGCCTACACTAACATGTAATCCCTGCAGTACTCTATACCGATCAGGGGTGTTGAAAGTGAATCAATACAGCAATGTTGCGAGCTGAAAAAACCAAAACAAATGCTCCATAGCACTGAGGAAAACTGTGAAGTTGGGTGATAATTATCACTACGGAGGAACAAAAGCAAAGGGTGGCCAACAGAATTTATGGACTCCAAGACCATTTGTATTAGCTTTAATATTCACATGGGCTGAACAATATGTCAATGAAAATGTTCTTGTTCACCTTTTTTTGCATTTTGGAAATTGTATTTCAAGCTGTATTTATTCACTCTAAGTAGTATCTAGTTGATAGTTTCAAGTGATCTGTCAGCACCTGTCAGTCTGTGGTGTCTCTCTGAGTTTTCGTTACATCTCCCTCTGTCTGTGGGGAAATTAGGGAGTGTGTTCTTTGTCTGAGTATGTGCTCACCGTAACTGTCACTGGGGTAATTAAGTATTTCCTTGTGCAGTAATTGCCAATTTAACGTTCTGCGCTTGTGTCCTGATTTGTAGTTTTGGATCTGTCAGTCAAGCTGGGTGTGGTTTCCATGGGGATAAGGAAATTGTTGTAGGCATTTCCTTCTACCAATGGCCAAAGTAAATTACCTATAGCCTCCTTAACTGGGTTTCTATGGAGAAGCAATTACCCTAAATTGTAATTGTGTCGGACTAATGTGTCTGGCCTTTACTTCTTAAATTAATTGGGCTTTTCCTTTCTCTGTAAGAAAACATGTCCAGGAGTAAGCAGTAGAAACAGGTCAAGTATTTCCTTAAAGGATGCTTGATTCTAGCAGTCAAAAAAGCTCCTTTGAGTAGCGAAGGGGAGACATGATTGGTTTAAAGCGTAAATGTGGCCGTGAATGTGTGTGTACATACTTTATCTTGTGGTAACCTGATACCACGGTCATTGTAGATATACAATGAATCTGAAGTGTCAGTTTTCAGATGGGAGCCCTTACACTTCAGCACCCAGCTGCATGCAGAGACCCAGGTGCATAAATACCATCTTCAGACGTAGCCCTGCTTCCATTCCCTCAAGACCACCTGTTCAACTCATAACACACACACACACACAACAAGTTCCCTCGGGTAATATTGACATCACGGCGCAGGTGACTTGTGATGCACTTGCCAGCACCAGTGTAGATGCTGGTCCAGTTTGACTTGCCATTCTCAGAGTGTTAACATTTGAGTGGGAGTGAATCCTCATTTTAGATCCCTGTTAATTTTACTTCTCAGTTAAAGATGTGAGAAAGTGGGCCACTATTGGGAGAAAAAAAACACATGACCTGCTTATATCTCCATTTACTGCATGGATTAAATCAGCTCTCACTGTTGATCTGCCGTGAGGAATGGGATTAATCAATCGGAGTCAGTACATCTATCTGCCAAATTAAAAACGCCGCTCATCGCTGAACACATATAGCTCCTTGGCTCGGCTGTTATTTTGTGGGCGAGTGGGTGGCTTACTCTCAGTAAGAGAACATCAGTCATACAGACCTCAGATGTGTAACCTAACTGGTTTATGAAGCATTTATCAAGAGACAAATATGAAGCTATAATATGAATAAATAAAAGTATGGGTTAGTTACAGTATCAAATAGGGTATGACTGGGATTAATTATATAGTACGTGTTCCTATGTTTACCTGGTTATGACCAAGTAATTTTATTAATGTGCCCTGAAATTTCTAAAGTTTAAAATAATTAGTTCTAATATATTGTTTGGATTTGATTTTAAAACTCTCATATCTCCATTTATTTATCTCACAGATACAAATGCAAGTTGATGCATGGTGTTTCTGCAGCTCACGTTTAGCCAATATACTGAAAAAAAAACCAAAGATAAGATCTCCTAAACATGCTTTACTTCCAAATGTGACATATCCGTCATCTCGAGTATTTAGTATTCAGGCTCTGTCAAACGGATATGTCTTAAAAGCTAAGAAACAACTGTGTCAACCTTGGAAATATGGATAATCATAGCAATGTTCCCCTCACTTTGATTAGATCAATATATACACTGAAGATCAAAATTAGAGAACAAAGTATTGATACTTGATTTATTCTGAAATACTGTCATTTTTTATTGTTCAGAAATTGATAGAATATCCGCTGTGGCTACACCACTGCTGTACTATGTTTTTTTTTTAAAAACCAAGGCAAAAACCTTTATTTTTAGAAGAAACAGTGAGCAAAATTAAAGAACAGTAACCACTGTGTCACAAGAGAAGATTTCAACAATCTTTTCTTAGGGATTCAAAAATTAAAAGAAAGTGAGAAAATTGCAGTGAAGGTAGCACTTTGCCAAAGGAGGTTCACATAAACATTTGCATTCACCCTGCCATGTAGCTGTACAAGAGGCCCAACTCCTGCTGCAGAAAACATCCCCAAACCATGACATGACATTGCTAAAGTTCAATTTATTTGTGTCAGACTAGGAAATAACTGAGCCCAAAGTGTCTAAAGAAGTTGGAGGAAGTGTCAGAGTCCAGATCTAAACCTCACAGAGAATCTCTGGAAAATTCTCGGCGACAAAGTAATGGCTAAAAACCCACTACAGTTACAGAACTGTGGAAGAGACTGAGGAAGAATGGACCCAGATCAAACCAGAGCAGTGTGAGAAACTAGTGATGTCCTGTGGGCGCAGATGTGCTGAAGTCATTCAAAGCTGTGGCCTCTACACTTCCTGTTCACTTTTTAATCCTGTAGCCCTGAGACAACATTGTTTAAATCTTCTCTTCTGACACAAAAGTTACTGTTCTATAATTTTGCTCACTGTTTTTTTTTCACAAAATAAAGGTTTTGTTGAAGTGCCTTGGTTATTTAAAAAAGCATGCTAATACAGCAGTGGTATAGCCACAGTGGATATTCTATCAAATATGTGTGTGTATATATATATATATATATATATATATGGTGGGGTTGAATCACTGATGCTGACAGTTGATGTGACATGACACTGACAAAGACAGACACTTCAGGGAAAAAGAAAGTAGTTTAGATGTGAAACAACCAAAATCTTCTTAAGCTTTGGACATAATTAAACATCACAGATGAGCAGATGTCTATGATTTATTTGATATTGTTAATCCTATCCGGTTTGACAGATGGATTCTGAGAAGAATGTTGCATTTCACTGTTTCTTGGTCACTCTCTTACATTGAGCTGATGCTTTAGTGGATGTTTCTTTGATCCTCGATGCAGAAGATTTCTGCTGGCAACCGTCTTTTCTTGCTTGATCTGAAAAAACACATGGCAGAAATTATGAAAATCATGTGATAGTACCAGCAGTGGATGTTGTAAATCTCACATGTAAGGACCTTAATTCCAATCTATGTTTTGTGCATTGTCTATTCCAGGGTATGATGTTAAAAGTTTTAACGTAGTTAGAAGTAAAGGCTTATATTCTATTGAAATAATTTATCTGCAATCTAATCAAAGTAATTAATGCTGCACATTCAACCAACTAACTACATTTCCATGTTTTTCAGAAGAGGCAAAAATGACTTCACAAAAGCTGCAGAAGTCAAGTCGTACATAATTTGCACTCTTAACATGCTGAACACTCATTGATTACACTCTTGCATTTGACTAAATGCTCTCCTTCCATGTGCATGATAACCTGTCAGTTAAGGACCTCTGTGCAATCATCCCCTATACTGAATATATATCGTAAAAGAACAAGAAGTAAATCTCTATACATTTTATATGCAATATGTAATGCATGATTGTTTGCATCCCAACAGCTCTCCTGCAAATGAAGACTGGGTGAGAAGTCAACGCGGTAATGAAATCTAAGGGGAACATTTAGATCTTTAGATCTGAATGTACTCTGTGTGTGCTGACTTGCTTGTCCACCACTGATGCTATGCTGCTCTTTGCTGCCCTCACATGCCTCTTATAGGAACTTTCTCTATCTTTAGTGCAAAGCATGTGCACACCGTTCCACAAAGATCCAACAGTCGGATCAAGGCTGGATCACCAAAAAACAAACTCCATGAATCAAAGTGTGTGTGAACTGAAAAATATATTTTATTCTTTATTGTTCTTGCTGGGGTCTGACGTAGCTCCACATAACTGGAAGTCTATAGAATGTTCCAGATTCACAGTACCGGTGGAGCACCTCTCACATGGCATACATACATAGAAAAGTTTAAAATGCATCTTTCGTTGACAAATTAAAATCACATAACATATAGGCTACATATCTAGTGCACACCTGAGCTTCTGGCTTCCAAAGCAAGGTAACCATCCATCAAGGAGCTGAACCCCGTCAGCCCCCCCATGCCAGCATATGGGACATCCCTGCCTAGGGGCCGACCACGTGCCTCCCTCTCTAGTTTAGTCTCAACCTGCCAAAAAAAACCAACAGTGATTTGAGTTAACATGAAGTTCCAAGTGTGCAACATAATGTCTGTGGTAGCAATATTGTAAATTTCTGTGGAATATGTTTTTTCCTGTGTTTGTGTTACACCATTGTTGAATGAATGACTACTCACCAGAGTCTGATGGGCAGAGCTGGGCTGGCCACACCCACATGTGTAGGGGCTCTTGAACCCAGAACAGGAAGTGCCTTAAAATTGTGTAAGTAGGAAACAAGTATGTGAAAACCATCTCCATATGCATAAGATGCTTAATTTGGGCTCAAATTAAACAAATGATGTCCTTAAGTGTAGTGATTTCAGACTCACATTTTTTGCACAAGTGGCCAGTAGCTTCACTGTGGTCCTGAGGTAAGTGTTTACATCTGCAGCGGACAGGGTTTGGCCCAACCTGAGGAACATACTGGTAGGCAGAACAATGACATCCTCTGACCTGGCATGGGAGGACTAGGGGTCGCTCAGAGGGAACCACTTCAAAGTCTGTCTTATGTTGCTTGTACCTGGAAAAAAATATATTACTCCAAAATGTGTTTATTTATGTACACCCACGTGTGTGGTGGCATGTAGGGGGAAAGGATGTCTAATTTCATGCGTTATCGAGTAATGTACTACCTATGTGCACAGAAGCACTGTGTCTCAGGACCAATGAGCTTGCAGTCAATACCTCCTGGAACCCCAAAGCTTACATAAAGCCTGTTTTCCAGTCGCTGAGGGAGCACCCTCCTCTTGTACTGCTCATATTCCTCTGGAGTGAAGAGTTTTCCTCCATCATCATCCCCCACAATCCTGGCAAAGACAAAGCACCAATAAAAAACAAGCAAAGATTCTACAAGCTGCCCTGTCTACGACAAAGGGTTATTGTGTTATTTTACAATTTGCATTGTACTTTAACTTAGCTGTTATATCACTTCCTCTGTAGTTAGCATTAACTAACAGTTGTGTTTAGTTGTCGCAAGCTGTTAGCTTAGCTCACAAGTGTATGGCACCCCTCTAGAGATTAGTCAGGAGCATACAGTCCAGTGTTGACACAGACCTTCTGTACTCCCAGTAGTCCTCCACTGCTTGTAAAGCTGGTTTATCAAGACATAATGTCCCCATTGTAAAAAAAAATCCCAAACTCATAGGTTTGGGCTTTTTCTGTTGCGCAGCAAATTACTGTTTACCACAGACGTTGCCATGGCAATGTTTGTAGAGGTCCCTCTAACGGTCGTAAAGTGAACTACAAAAGACACGTACACACACACACACACACACACACACACACACACACACAGATAGACATTTTTAATACATGACGAAGAATGGATTGAATACATTTGAAATATATAGATTTTTACATGTAAGGGGGAACACAGTTGGATTTCAGTTAGTTGACACAGTGCAGAAGTGTTTTAGAATAGCAAACACTGTTTTATGCTTTTCTTCCATTTACTAAATTCAAAGACTTTACGTACATTTTAAGTTAATTCAAGAAAAACATAAAACTGGGGGATGATTTCAGTATCCTATTTTTGTGGAGGAAAAATGTTGCTAGGCAGAATTGTTTATCGTTTTTGTTTTGCAGTATGGTCTTGTGATAAAGGGTACTAAAATCGAGAGATCACGAGGAGTATGAATACATTTCCCAGAATGCCGTAGTGATGACGTACGCAGTGGACGTCCAGGGGAACCATGACAGACTGCAGAGTTGCATGCTTGGAATTCTCGTTACCGACTTTTGCTGGCTTGGACCTCATCGTTCCCGGGACCGTGGACGAAGAAGAAGAAGACGGAAAAACTGTCAGGGTGACCGGACACCTCAACATGTAGCTCTGCAGCTAACTAACTCTTTTGACGGAGAGGGCGGACTGTTCCAGATATTTCCCCAGCGACAACAACGGCAACCCGGGTTTGCCAAACAACAAGCATCATTCAGTCAGCCAGAGGTAGCAGCTGGAGCTCGACCCAGCTCCTCTCTGGAGACTGTTTATTCCTGCTTCAACCTCAAGATAGCTTCTCAGACAACACATGGGGGTAAAGTATCTGTTTTTGATGGGATTTTCTACCTTTGCAGATGATATTTAGCCTTTTTGTTGACGGTCAAGTTTCGACCTAACACGTCGAGCTAACATGAATGTTAGAGGAGTTGGAAATGGCTTCAACTGAGCGGAGCGGCTGCTAACGATGAACTGAACATATTTTTTTAAATGTGTTTTAGATGAAAAATTATTGAAGCGTAGTATACGAATAAAATGCATATTTCGTGTCATTTTTCGTCGACTCGTCGTAGGTGAGTTTACTTTTCACGAAGCTACATATGAACCTGACATTGTGTAATGAAAACTCTAGCAAGTCACGTTTGCCAAATCTGTGTTTGGAGGATAGCGTGTGTTCAGTCAAAGTTACAGTTTCATATCATGCACAATATCTTGACTTTTCTCCACCCAAACATTATTGACGTTTGATTAAGTCTGTTGTACCAGCCTGCCAGCTGTGGAAACACATGTGACAGCTACGGTCAATATTTAACCTCTAGATTAGGTATTTTAACTGACACTGTGTGCCTTATCACTGTCAATCACCCCATTGGGAACACTAATACCTACACAAGTGGAACATGCATTGTCTGAAACTGTGGCCTAAATGGTGTCCCTTTCCATGGAACAAAGATCAATCCTGGTGAATAGCCTGACATGACAATAAAGAGAGGATATTGTCTAGATCATCCTGATGGTTTATTTGCCCTGGGGCTGGAATAACTCACCTTATCACCTTCCACAGAAAGTCCAATCCAGCCTGAAATATTATATGTGCATAATATCCCTGTGTATCTTACATTGTGTTTGCTTGTTTTCTTTATACAGCCCTTTGGTGAATGGCTAAAACTGTCAAAAATAAATGTACGTTTGTTTTGAAATAGGATGATCATGGATTTTTACACTTTTCATGTTCAGAATGTTATGCTAAAATATTGTCCAGCTGCTTCATTTGAAACAAGAAACCAACACCTATCTGGGTGGCAGAGCTTTCTGATTTATCAGTCATAATGTGTTACTTTCACCAAGTCTTTGCACCTGGCTTTCTAGTTCTTCTCTACTTCTCGCCTGCTGATACACAGTAGCGTCCAGGTCAGGGCATGTTTGTGTGTGTGGATTGGATAGAGACTGGGAAGCATTACTAAACGGATTATGTTACCTTCCTTTTCATAATTTATTCCCTCAGTCACTGCCCCCTATCTGACCTCAATTGAAGTGACACTCCCACACCCAGGAGAGAGAGAGGGCTGAGAATGAACTGGGTGACAAAGTTGCAAAAACTGAGAAATGATCCCCTAATTTCCCCTGCATGTGCACTGGGCACTCACGGGTTATTTGTCAGTCAAACAACCATTGTGGAGGTGGGATTAGAGAATGAATGCCCTCTATGCCCTCTTTCTGATGCTGTGTATCCTACCTGGAGCTGCAAAGGGAAATATTAAGCTGGTAATCACATTTCTGGACTCAGAGGGCAGAAGAACATTTGTTGATTTGTTGATGAGTGAGCTATTGTGCACCCGGAACCAAAGCAGCTAACAAAATCTGTCTTTAATAATGGCTAAATAGTCTAGGAAACCACTTCGATGTAGCCACCAGCTTGTTGCCAATAATGATGAGGTGGATTTTGTTCCTGTTCCAGGACATGCAGGGGTGTTTGTGTGTCTGTTGGCAATTCTTAGTGCATTTATCTACCCAGAAAAAACCCCCACAATGCTCAACTTGGCTTTGAAGAAACTACAAAAATTAGGTTGTTTTTTGTTTTTTTGTTTTTTTTGTATTCAGAGAATGAGTCGCAATTTATGACCTTTAAGCATTGTTAAAAGAAAAAGGTTAGAATGAGCTGTAAAATTTCTCTCCTAAAAATATGACTTTAACATATGTGTGTGTGTTGTGTTTCTCCAACAGAGTCAACAATGTCAGCGGACCCCCTGCCTGAATACTCATTTTGCATTGGTGATTTGATGTTAGAAATCTTGCAACAAAAGCACCTTTCCAAAAAACCCTAATAGCCGTTGTGAGTGGGCGTCAGCTTCCTTCTGGTTCCACTTCCTGGCCTCTGCTGTTGCTCAACTCATCTCCTCTTAGGAGGGGCAGGATGCCTTTAGTGGTTAGACCAGCTTCTTCGGCTGTATGGGTATAATGCAAGCGTGTGTCCGGCTGGAGTTTACTTGAGCGAGGCAGATTGAATCCGTACCAGCTCTAGGAATGCTTTGCAGTGGACTTTGACCTCTGACTTCTCTGTAGATACAGACTGTGGAAAAAAGAATTTCCCCTTCAGGAATCAAGTAATTATCACTTTATTGGTACAGTCACACCTAAGAAAAGACCTACTGCCTCAGAGCGGGCCTCCGTAGTTCCCCTCCCCTTCACTTCCCCAGTACCATGCTGGGCGCTCTTCTGCGGCGGAACATGTCCCAGAAGCTGAGTGTGCTGCTGCTGGTATTCGGCCTGGCGTGGGGACTTATGCTGCTGCGCTACACTGCACAGCAGCCTCGCCATCAGAGCAGCACTGAGCTGCGTGAGCAGATCCTCGAGCTCAGCCGGCGTTACGTCAAAGTTCTGACAGAAGAGAACCAGAATGCACCAGGTGGGCCGCAGGGAACTTCCATGGCTGGTTATGGTAAGCATTCAAGAGGAAGTCAGGAATGCTGTGCAATATATGGGGTTACTGCTCTCTTTCGTGCACATAAAATGACATGCATTCTCCTGTGTGAACATTGTGTTTAATTATTTGTTTGTTTTTCCCTCCTTCTCTTCCCCTATCACACACACACACAGCTGATCTGAAAAGGACTATCGCTGTGCTACTGGATGACATTCTGACGCGGCTTGTCAAACTGGAGGGGAAAATCGAGTTGGCGGTCAATGCCTCCTCCACTAACACCTCCCACACAGCAGGGGGTGTGTTTGCCTCTGCCCCCGCCGTCCTACAGAAGACACCTGGCAGCCATCCAGGGACGTCACACCTTCACCCACACATCCCTAATAGGCCTCGGCCACATCAAGGAGCATAGTCTTGATAGATGTATTGATTTTTTAACTTTTAGCACATCACACTTTTCCCGAATATATCACTGATGTAACAACATCAGACAGATGAAAAGCAACAGGGAGTCATATGGACATCCAGAACGGGGATGATTCTTAGAAATGTTCAGCCAACTGTTCAGGAAGAAGATGGACTTCTTTATGCTCTGTGCTATCATATGCTGGTATTTATTTATTTATTACCAAGACTGTCCAGCACATTTTTTTATATTTGCATTGCTGATTTTATTTGGCTTAGATTGTATCTTTTTTTTAATAATGCCATATTTGAATATTGGCTGTTTAAGCAAATGCAGAGAGGTATAAATAATCTTGGAACTGAACCAGATTCTCATATGCTTGATCATAAAAATGGCTTGAAATGCTCCCCTATCTACATTGTAAACAATTTTGCAATACTGCTTAAATATATCAGAGTGCTGAACTAAACATAACATTCATTATACTTAGGAATAGCTGGGTTTAGCAGAAGATTCTACTTTTAGCTTACACCCAAGTTTTAAGAACAATTCAACTGTATAGTTCGCCTGTAAGAGATAATCCAAAGAATGTTATTTGCACTCTGTCCGTCGGCAGTATAATTGTTTATTTACAATTGCTGCAAGACAGTTTGACATTAATGAAGAATATGATGGGGTGATGCCAACTTACCACTGTAAAGATGAGCCAGCGTGTGCTTTGTCTCTGTTAAAATCCAATGGTTCCCTTGCCCAGTGTTGAGAAATGTTTTACCTTAGGTAGAAGATTGAATGTACTGTGTAGTCAATCTTTAGCATTTTAGTGCTGTTAAGATGACTGACCTACTGCTAACACATATTCAGGGTTCATGTTGCACTGTGACTCTATAGAGACCTTTTAAAAATGCTGGGCTCATCCAACTATGACTTAAGAGACATTTTAGGAGGAAGGACGTCAGTCTGTGGGATATTCATTTATTACAGCATTTCTGCTGTTTTGGGTATGGTTTCCATAATACTGAGAAAGATGCTGATGCTTATTATGATGACTTTGTGTGACGAAAAAGATGCGCAATAGTTCAATCAATACTACTTGGGGATTGCATGGGACAAAGTCGGTGAAGGTGGCATACTACAATTAGGGTAAAACCTGCTCCATAATGTTGCTTACACATTACAGACTGAAATATATACGTGAAGGCTTCTAGAAAGAAGGATCAAACTGCCGTTTTGACTGTCTTCATGCCATTACTGTACTTCATAATGCTAAAGTAAAAGAGATGATTAGCCAGCCAGCTGCTGTGAGATAGCTTTACCAATAAATTGACCTTGTGGGAAAAAGTATTCTCCCTTCATTTAAATCCACTGTTTTACTATTTATTAAGTCTGATGGGAAAAATATTCCTAGGGTCCTTTAGGAGATCATGTACCTTCACAAGATGATGAATAGGGATTTATTTGCTTCTATCCAAATATTCAGCCAGTGGTTCCCAAAGAGGGCATTCTCAAGGAGAATAATGTTATAATTTGCCATGGTGGACCATAAAATCCACTCTATTATAATACTAGAATACAGTTTTGAGACACTTAACTATGCAACTCAGTGTATCCATTTATGCTATTTTCTACTTGCCTGGAAACCAGACAAATCTGCTGAACTCAAATTTTCTACTCTCACTACATTTACTCGATAGCTGTCAAGTAAGTAATTTACATGTTCAACGTAAAATATGATTCATTCTTATTATTCATAAGCTCCCCCAACAGTAAAGTGGTTAAGAGAATAATTTTTTCATTAATATTATTTCAGTGACAAGTATAAAAGAAAGAAAGAAGTTGTGAAGAATTTGAATGCAGTACTTTTACTTTTTTGATGACACAACATAAGTACATTTAAGAAGAAAGAAAACACAAAATACACAGTATAGAAAAAAATAAAGTAAAAATCAAACTTGAATACAAAGTAAAAAAACTAATTGAAACGTAGGCAATATAATCACATTTCCTTGATAAAAACCTTATGGTATATCAGCTGTATACTAATAATACTTTTCTTATAAATAATAATTAGGATAGACTCAGAAATAATTCCGTAATTCTGTTTTAAAGGGTTAAAGGTTGGCTGAGATTTTCAAAATCAAGCTTTATGGAGAAATTATGTTTTATATATATATAAATAAATATAATTTTGCTTGTGGGACTTAATTAAAAAATCCAATATATTGTTTTGGTTTTCATAGTAGAGAATTGCATCTTTTCCTGAAACATTTTATGAGACGTTCAGGTCGGACGTGACGTCAGATTCTGCAGCATCGTACACAAACATACCACCCACTTTCACGCGCCATCTTCTAGCTAATCGGCCAGAACAAAACATTGTTTGAAACCTCAGTGCAAGTTAATTTCTATCAAAATACTCGTTTGTATTAGCTATACTGAACAATGAGTGATATTGAGGATGGGAGTTATGAAGGACGGGTAAGGAGTTTCATTGAATTATGTCAAATATCTGCCTTTCTTTCCATCTCTTCCGTGTGTCTGTCGGTTAGGCGAACTCACTACTAATGTAGCTAATGTAACGGCTAACGCTCACTCGATAGCTTACCGCTGACTTTACAGGCTTTGTTGGCTAACATTGCTCATGTTACAGAGGCATGGAAGTGTTCTGCTTTTGTATCAAGTCAACAATGTTATCAAACGTAATTTTTATTACACAAACGGTTCCTGCACTGTTAGCAAGACCGCTGGAACCAGCCTCCTACCACGGTAGCTAGCATGCTAGATAGCTTAACGGTCACCGTGGTTGGCCCTTAACTATTTTCGCATTTTACCTATATTTTATAGCTGAATGTATTGCATCTGACTCATTTGTGTATATAATTATATACGCGATATCTTCCACGTTTGTATGTTGTCCTATGGTTAAGGCTAATGGAAGGAGGACGGGACTACGAAATAAAAAGGTCTGAGCTTTGGAGTTTGACACATGCGCAGTAACATCTGGTCGAGAAGCACAATAGCTGTAGCATAGCTGTAGCACTATCATAGAGCAATAAAAACTATGTATTATGTGAAAGAGTTGGAACCTTGTTCTGGAAAGTAATCGTACTAGATTTGCATAGCACTGATATTGGTACTGCACTTAACTGTATGTATACTTCTATTGTTAATGAATATGTAAAAAAACGAAAGGAAAAAACGACCAAAGAGCACGTGAGCGGAAACCATCACTTAAGTAACTTACTACTCCAGCGACATCTGCTGTTACCCTCCAACAGCGCAGGTCCAGTTTTTTTGCGTGTGCGCAATTCCCCAAAGCACCTATTTTTGTTTATTTGTTGTCCCATCCTCCTTAAATTAGCCTTACCTTTTGTGCGGATACCACTGCTGCAGCCAATAGTGTTATTGCACTTTGGCAACCCGTTTCTGCTGATCTAACATCCAATTATTTTAGAGGTAACTTTTGTCTGATGCATCTCTTCCTTCCCTGCTTTCACACTCTTATTGAAACATTGATACGACGCATATCTAAGCTCTTTACTTGTAACAATACAGTTTAAATTGTTGTAACTTTGCTTAACTTATTTTCTGAAATAGTCAAATTTAATGTAGCAATGTAATTGTTCTGCATTCAGTGTTCCTTTTTTATTTTATTTTAAATATTCTCCTTTTCTTAAACCTAATTTTATTGAATGTTCTTTTTTCATTAAGGTTATTGACCGTGAAGGATTTGGAAGAGTTTTATCCAAGAATGATGAAGAAAATTTTCAAGATAAAAGAAGGCTAATGAAAACATGTACAGAGCAGAACATAGAACTGGAAAGGGAGGAAGTGTGACGGAAGAATGGTGTCAGATAGAAGCGCTTGCGGTGTAAAGGCTAAAATGAAAAAAGACCTGGAATCAGAAAATGAGAAAACTGAAAAAAGAAGAACGAAGAAGGATAGAAATCCTGAGAAAAGGGAGTAGCGTGTAAAGAGTCTGGAAGAATGAATATGTCCCTAGGTTAAGTAAATATATTGTTTGTGTCACAAATGTTTTCTTTACCATGCTCCTTGTTATGTAACATGAAAATGCATGTTTTATTTCCCCCTTGTGGCCCAGGTCAACATGGAAATAGACCTGTCATGTAAATTTGAATCATATGGTTAATATTAGGCCATTTTGTAAACCAAAGATTTATTTATTGGAATTATAAGATAACTAACCTTTTCCTCCACAGTACATAAGCTGTGTACAACTTAGACAGGTGTACTGTATGTGTCCAACGTACTCTACCACATCTCACTACTCTGGGCTTAATAGTTTTTCTGTATAATGAAATACATGTATTTGTCCATGACAAAGTTGTTAACATACTGCTGTGGCTATAGGGGTCACGCTCCCCATCTAAATTGGATCGTGGGAGTCCATCTCGGGTCAAGTCGGAGAGCAGGTCCAGCTCCCAGAGCCCAGCCCGTGCATCTAAACGCTCTGAGTCCAGATCCCGCTCTCGGTCAAAATCTAGGTATGTTTTTTCCCATTTTATGAGCCCTTTAGATACTGTGATCATCATATTACAATCAAACAAATGCTCATTAAGGGCCGGAATGTGTTGCTTAGTCACAGTGTGCATTGTCACTTCCCTTCTCTTTTCTCTCTCTGATTGACATCTATAACTTTATCATTGTCATCTGCTGTGTGCCAATACATTCAGTGCCTCTCCTCCTCTGCTGCATCCTTTTCAGATCTCGTTCCAGGCGGCACTCAAACCGACGCTATAGCCGCTCACGCTCTCGGTCCTATTCCAACCGGAGGAAGTCCCACTCTCGTTCCTACAGTCATGAGTACCGCCACAAGAAGAGCCAGAGCACTTCCCCTTCGTCAAACCGGCACCGTCACACTGGAAGCAGGGTAAGTGGCTTGAGTCCTGAAGATAGGGCAGAGCAATTGCCTAGACGTGAGAGAGGAATTGAGGATTGCTGGATTTAATTTCTTAATTTTTCTGCTGGTCAAGTTATCAAATATGCTGCATTAAATGGTAGGCCAAAACGGAGTTCTCAAACTTGTGGGTGTGACAAACTTTACAGCCCCACTGATGTGTTTTCACCTTAACAACTAACATCAAACGCCATTTCCTCTTGAACTCAGGGTTCGTACAGGTGCTTAAAAATCCTTGAATATACTGGAATTTTATTGTGTTTTCAAGGTTTGAAAAGTGCTTAAATTGAATTGAATCCACATTTTCTTCACAACAAATAACTATAGAATAGGAATTTAATTAAATTTCTCATCCTCCTATTATTACAAACACAATTTTAGTTGTTTAGAGCATAGTACCATCTCTTTTAACGTGATTTAAAAAAGGGGAAATAAAAAATTTCAGTATGTTTTCATAGAAATATGTAATTCAACACAGCTGTAAGGAGCTGGAAAAGCTTGAAAATGGACCTTAAAAGTGCTTGAAAAGTTTAATTCGACCTTGGAAAAGGTGTACGAACCCTGTGAACTATTCAAATGACCACGACAAACCGTTCAATATCTGTTCTACTCTCATTCTATTTCAATGGTAGAGTGGACCTATTGCACATAGTTTGTAATAAGTGAGGACATGCACATATACTGTGTGTCCTGTAACTTAATAGAGTGAATACAAAAAGAGTCACGCTCTAATTGTTTTGGGAAGAATTAAGTTTTTGGAAAAGGAACTTAAATTAAAGGAATCCTGGTTTTCATGTGTTTCCAACGCACTGTAGCGGATTGCCTGAATATTTTATTTTTTTTTGCGTGCCGGTCGGTGTTAAATCAGACAATTTAATGGTTAGGTTCGTATTGAATGGTCAATCCCCACATGGATAAATTAATCAGCGTTTAAAGGCGTTAAAAATCACCAGACGGAAGGATCACAATTATACAAGCAATAATCAGAGCCAAACAATTTAACAAACAATCCTTGAACAAGTGAATCTCCAAAGTTGTCAGAGTTTTCTGAGAATTATAAACATGCGACCATGTAGAGACAGGATTTACATGCTGTTGTGCAAAAAAGATAAATAACATAAGGCTATTTAGTTTGTTTACTGAAAGGACAAAGTAAAGAGCTGTTCTATAGGAAAGGGATCCTTAAATGACTCCTGTTGTGATCTGATGCTATTCAGAAAATACAATTAAATAAAATGTACTTGATGTTCAAGGGGATGGAGGGTGTCGTGCCACCCAATATAATGGTAGGGGAAACTATGAATCAAATAAATTAAATTAAATAAATACAAGTATTATATGATTTTAGCATCACTTACCAGTAGTTTAAAATTAAGCGCAAGTGTATTTCTCATTCTGTTATCAACCTTCCATTCCTTTCCTTATATCCACAGAGCCATGACCTCACAAAAGAAGCCAACAGTCATGGTGGAGATGCTGATGTTAGGGTATGTGGACCTTCTGATGTATTTTGGGCAAGAGCCATGTAATGTTTGTTTATGGGTCAAAGGGGCTGCTCCCAGTGTAGTACTGAATGAGCGGGAAAAATAAATCAACATAACCTAGTGGAGATCAAATAGAAATTTCATCCATCCATCTTCAACCGCTTGTCCCTATCGGGGCCGCGGGGGGGCTGGAGCTGGAGCTGACATCGGGGTACACCCTGAACAGGACTGCAGTCTATCGCAGGGCACATAGAGACAAACAGAGACAGACAACCATTCACACCTCTGGCAATTTAGAGTAATCAATTAACCATACACGTGCATGTCTTTGGACTGTGGGAGGAAGCTGGAGAACCCGGAGAAAACCCACACAGACACGGGGAGAACATGCAAACTCCACACAGAAGGGCCCCAGCCGGGACTCGAACCAGGAAAATGCTGTATGGGCTTCATCATGACAATAATTATCAATATATGAATGAATAACATATACTAAATATGTATACCTCTTAAGTTAATGCATTTCAAAACTTTGTTGTAACAATGTGATTGGTATCTTTGCAAGCAAACCTTTACAACGTTGCTCTAACAGCAAAAGGACAAATGCAACATCACTTTAAAACATTGATTTCTGGTTAATCAGGTTGGGTAGTATTAAATGGCACCATGTAAGACCACAGTTTGTGTAATGTCAATAATGTTTAAAGTGCACTATTGCTTTAAGAAGTTCATGTGGTACTGAAAAGCAGGAAAGTGAGCTGTTTAAAGCACATGTTTAATTCTCCCGGGGGCATCCTTATGAAAGATGCTTGGAGGAAAATGTTTTGGTACCCTGTTGCAAAAATGTACCTAGATTCTTACCTTTTTAGTACCGTATTTTTCGTATTATAAGTCGCATTTTTCATAGTTTGGCCGGGGGTGCGACTTATACGATGGAGCGACCCATGTGTGAAATTATTAACACGTTGCCGTAAAATATCAATTAATAGGCCGGGCTATTATTTATCTCAGTCACGTAAGAGACTAGGCTAAATCAGCAATCGTCACACATACACACTTCAACCAATCAAAATTCGGCAGGGGCGGGTCATGGCAGAAGTGCGTTGGGGAAAAAAGATCCTACTTGGAGTTGGTGGAGTTGTTCAGAAGTGACACCGAGGAAGAGGAGTTCATTGGATTTAGTGATCAGGAGTGACAGAGTGTTTGGTAAACTTAGAGCATGTTCTATATGTTATAGTTATTTGAATGACTCTGACCGTAATATGTTACGTTAACATACCAGGCACGTTCTCAGTTCGTTGTTTATGCGTCATATAACGTACACTTATTCAGCCTGTTGTTCTCTATTCTATTTTTATTTTAAATTGCCTTTCAAGATGAAATGTCTATTCTTGGTGTTGGATTTTATCAAATAAATTTCCCCCAAAAATGCGACTTATACTCTAGTGCGACTTATATATGTTTTTCCCTTCTTTATTATGCATTTTCGGCTTGTGAGACTTATACTCTGGAGCGACTTTTAATCTGAAAAATACGGTAGTAACTCAAGCTCACGCCTTAGTTGTAAACCAGAAGTTACGGTGTAAGAAAAGGATCCAATGTAGCTGGAATAGTACCTCCTCTTTAAAAAGTGACAAGCAGATGTGAAGCTGCCAATACAAGAAGTTTTTTTTTTTTTTTTTTAAATCAGAACTTATTAATCTGTGATATTCACTCTGTTTAAGTTTTGGAATACATGTCTACAGTCTATGTGCCCAGTGCATAAAACATGTAAAATGATGCTGTATACATGAAAAGGCATGCTTTGCATACTAAATCTAGTAAATGGCTTTTGCATGCAAATCATTCCATAGGTAGATGCGGTGTGCTACACCATCAACTCTAACCATGTGTTGACCCTTGCAGGCAAACCCTGACCCCAGCACATGTTTGGGGGTGTTTGGCTTGAGCCTGTACACCACAGAGCGTGACCTGAGGGAGGTGTTTTCCCGCTACGGTCCTCTGGCAGGGGTCAATGTGGTGTACGACCAACGCACGGGTCGCTCCCGTGGCTTTGCCTTTGTTTACTTCGAGAGAATTGACGATTCCAAAGAGGTATGTGAAGTGTTTGTGGTTTTGTTTATTAGTTAGATGCCAAATGATCTTCAGTCCTGGTACCGGTGACTTATTTGTTTTCTGGTTAATTGCATTCATCTGGTGTTTAAAGTGTAAACTATTCCCTGATTAGATGGATTCAATGAAAAGTGGCTGGAGGTCAAGTGTTAAGTCTAGTATTGATTATTGCCCTTTGCCACTCAATTGATTTCTTCACTTCAAAACTATTCTACGGCCACTTATGGTCAGCTACGTATTGTTTGGGACTTTGTTTTCATAGTATTATAACATGCAGGTTCAAAGGTCCTCCACTTCAGATAAAGCCTCGTTTTTTAAATATAGGTGTGATTACATAAGTTCACCACTAGGTGTCTGCCTCACCTCATAGTCATGCACCTCATAGAAAGGGGGTTAAAGAGTGTAATGTAGGTTGGCCTTTAAGAAATAAATGATTAGTACCAAAAAGCTAAAAATGGTGTGATAACATATTTGTCTTCTCCTCCCTCTTGTATTCCTTAGGCAATGGAGCGTGCCAATGGCATGGAGCTGGACGGGAGACGCATCAGAGTGGATTTTTCCATTACTAAACGTGCTCATACCCCCACACCAGGAATCTACATGGGCCGACCAACTCAGTAAGATCAACCTTAATGTCAAGACATACATATCGGTTTCCTTAACCTCATGTGTGGAATTGATTGTTCATCATATGGTTGAAGTCCCTAAGAAGCATAAATGTACCGGGATGGGGTAATGTCCTGATGTCAGGGCTCACTTTTTTTTTTGCATCCCGTCTGTACAAATTATTTGTGATTTGTAAAACTTTCTATCAGTTTTGACTTGGTGCTGTGTTCCTCAATAGACAAGACGCCTGGATATCATGGCCTTCTTTTTTATTTCAACAGCAATGGTGGCGGAGGAGGAGGTGGTGGTGGTGGCGGCGGTGGAGGTGGTGGCGGCGGCGGCGGCGGCGGAAGCAGCAGGAGAGGGAGAGACTCGCATTATGATCGTGGTGACCGTGGTGACCGTGGTGACCGTGGTGACCGTGGTGACCGTGGTGACCGTGGTGACCGTGGCGACCGTGGCTATGAGCGCTATGACAGATATGAAGAGTATGACTATAGGTACAGGTGAGCAATAATTTGTGTGTACAAAGTCAATGTTAACACAGTGGGTGGGAGAAGATGTATTAAATCGTCTTTGTCTCTTTGCAGTCGCAGGCGCTCTCCATCACCCTACTACAGTCGATACAGGTCTCGATCACGGTCTCGCTCCTACAGCCCACGTAAGTATGAAGAGAAATGCATAAAATAGAAACCTTGTCCAACTTCATCCAGACTTCTGTATGTATGCATATTATACAAGTATGTATCTTGCAGATTGACTTTATTAGTAATGTACTTGGGACTAATATGAGTTTCACATTTTCTTTTTGCAGGGCGCTACTAAGTTTCTTCTTCCAACGTTCAGCTTCCCTCCAATAATTGATGGTGTGTGATTCATCAAGATGTTTTCTGAGGGGAACATTTTTAAATTAGCATGTCTTTTCAACAGAACTCTAAAGTTTGGGCTTTGAGACTTGTATTCACATGCAATAGATGTCTTAATTTTTAGATGTTATAATGCATCCATGTTGCATGTGAGCAAAGAACTGTGCAGCTGTTGTACTTGCATCCTTCCCTCCCTCTTTTTCTGCTGCAGAATGGCTATTTTTCCTGTGATTGTCAATGAGATGTATTGCACTGATCACTGTTAACGTGGTCCTTGTCATAATAAGGAAAGAAAACTGAGCTCTATTAAATAAAGGTGAAACTTAATTTTACAGCCTGTATGAAAGGAATATGTCATCCTCATCATTTGTATATCAAGTGCTCTCCCTGTTACCTTGAATTTTTGAAGAATAACATATTTTTCTTGCTCACTGGGAATTAAGAGGCCAATACTTTTCTTCTTTTTTGGATTCTTCAAGAATTCAAGGTGACACAGGGTGAGTCATTATCATTGGGTGAAGTGTTTCTTTAAGTTAATATAAAAATCCACTCTGTATGTACAGTAAAGATGACAGTTTAATCTTAATGTTACCTAGCGCTAACTGAGTTTACTGGTAAGTAACGTTTAACTCGGGCTGTAAAATTGAGTGTTATCAGTGGCTGGTTCTTTGCTCACGTTCATTTTTTTAAGTCAAGGAAGTCATCATTCGAGTTTCTCCAGAGACTTTTATCATCACGCATTACATTTTTAATTTTTTCTTTGTATGGAAATACAAATATATGAAAACTTCAAAGTTTGTAATGTGTCTTTCTAATGTGTGTGAAATTGAAGTTGAGCTTTGGTCTTATAGGTGGGAGTTATTGCTTTAAGTTGAGTGGGTGAGGTGGGAACACAAGCTGGGAGAGTTTCACAGAACAAGGCCAGCTCCGAGACGCGCATGATAAATTTATGTTCACAAAAATTTAAAGAAGTTGATCTGGAGCCACTCTTTACAACCACAATGGACGTTTTCTGTCATTCAGGCTACACTGAAAAAACGCAAGGGGGCTTTTTTTTTTCCCCAGCTTTTGTTGAGTGGTTTCATTGCATAAGATACAGATTGCAAGTCAGAAAACAGACTTATTAAGTAATTTGTGCAGTACATAGTTTGTTTAGAAGCATTTCTCCGTATATATGCACAATTACAACGAAAGAGCCTGAGCTTTGTTCAAAATGTTTTACCTTAATTCACATTAAAATGCAGTAAATTAACTTTGTGACTGATGTGCTTCACCTACACGATGCCTTACCCAGAACATTTCCGTATTTAAAGTAACCTAACATATACTTGACATTATGAAAAGATGACAGAATATTGTCAGATTTGTTCTTGAAAAGACGATACCAGTCCCATTTTCCTAAACAAATCTTTGTAGATTGCATCAACACACAATCAGTTTGGTTCCCAAAAAGACACAGTTGGGGACCAACAAGATATTAGCTGAGAGGCTAATGACAAAAGTAAACCTGAAGGGACGTCTCTCTATCTGTAGTCCCTAACCTCAATAATAAGGCACTTTATTCAAATGGAGTGTAATCAGTGCTGACATGTCATGGGGCCCCTCAGAGTTATGCGTTCATTCACACCGACTCAAAGATCATTCTTGAGGTTCCAAGGTAACCACGAGCTGGAAGGATTCAAGGGTCAAAGTATGAAGTCTCTGTCAATAAAGATTCAACACTCAAACCCGAAGCGTGGTGTCTGTTGGACACTTATGTGCTCATTTTCACCATAGCTTTTGCTGTGAAGTGAACATCAATCACTGGTATTTCTTCAGACATATTCTTCCTGTAAAACTTGTGTAGTAAAATGAGTATAACTTTTTTCCAATAAAAAAAAGCCCACGATTTCAGTGCAGTGCAGCCACTTCTTTGCAGTTTCTTTTCACTGTAGAGAAAAGGTGCAGTTTGAAGAAAACATTGATTTTATGTTAACCTGAGGTAGCATTGTGATGTATGAATTAATTTTTTTTGAAAGGCTTGTGGCAGGGACCATGTACCAATTGGGGGCAGAATGAGTAGATATTTTCATATTATTGGGGAATCCATGCGGTGACATCTCCCCTGTAGAATTTGCACTCAAACATTCAGAAAGATATACAAGTATTTTCCTTTTTTTGGTTCAGAGAAAGCACAATGTCAACTTTTGATTTAAATGAAGTCCACACCCACTTCTCCAAAAAAGATGAGCCAAATCCCTGTTGCAGTCTGGGGCCAGATACATTTGATATAAAATACACTACTTCCATCTTTGCTTAGTTCTCCATACGTAACCATTCAGCTATGTAGAGGTCAGTGTTCTATAAAAGAGAACCAAAGGTCTACACCAGGTGCAACATGTGGCTTTAACATCATGTATGTTTCTGAGAATTAAACTGAGGGTACACTCCGTACAGGGCCATGTCTGAAGGTTAAAAGGCAACAGCATGTTCATGTTTTCTGTATGGCTTGGACACATGATGACTGGGGGGGCTTAAATTCCCCACCTCTGAGTTTCCACATAATAGGAAACATTAACAGCACATTCTCATAATCTAAGTTATCAGTCAGAGTACTTTATGCTACATATGTCCCAAAGAAATATCTCCTGACCCTTTGTATCATTTTATTTTGGGATAATCGAAAGTTCCTGATTTTGGTAAGTGGAAGATGTTTTTTGAAAACTACATTTTCTGTAGGTTAAATGCATTAATGCGTTTATATCTTATAGAAATGTGTCCAAATTCAATTGAACAAACAGTTCTTGACTGTGCCATAAATGTGTTTTAATTGCTGTTTTTGTTTTTTTTAAAAAAACAATGCTTTGCATATGTAATTCTCTGATTTTAATACACGTGACAATCAACAGACAGTTAATTACCCTGCAGTGTAAATCCACAGTCTCATCAAGTTGATAGATGATTCTGTCCTCAAGTCATGTCCACATACAGTAAATAAAATCTGTATTTTTAACAAGAATTTGCAGGAAATTGTCCACTTGAGAGCTTACACAATGTAGTCCATTCCAGATCCAACAAACTTTATTTTGCAATAAACATAATGTGAAATTACATGAGTGAGAACTTGAAGCACAAGAAATCATGTTCCTGTCTTTTAGAAAACAAGATATTGAAGACATGGATTGCTTTTTGAGTTGTTCCCAGAGCCAGCAATGAAACGTATCAATGAAGATGCAGAAATGTCAAGCTGTTTTTTCTACACATATGCAGCGTTTGAAATGCAGTGCTTTCCAATTTACGTGCATTATCATTCGAAATGCAGGGATAGTTTTGCCCCTTGTGAAACTAAATAATAGACGCCTGTAGCTGTGTTTGGGTGCTATTAATAGCTTTTTAGAGTAATCTTGAACAAAATAAGACAACAATTATTTCCTTGGAAAATATCCTCACATTTACATAATCATTTCTTTCACCTTTGATGTAGATTGAGCAAACTTTCTCACACTTTATCCCCAGGATTTGGCTTTTGTTTGAGGAAATGAGGGTGTACGAGACGGGCAAACGAGCAAAAACTACAGTTTCTGCCCTAATGTTATTCTTTTAAAAAATAACAAAGCTATTTGTGGAATATATGCACCATATTAATACTGCACCAGGTTGCATTAACTGGTCATTTACTGTAAAAACAAAAAAAACAACCACATCTTCATTGGCATGTGTTTTGAGGGGAACACACCGCCATTTTCTAATGAGATGAAGAGTGTCATCACAGGACAATGTGTGGAGAAGACACACACAGTTTTTTTGGATGTTTTTCAGCCTGCATGAAACTCCTTGGTGTAAATAGAAAACATGTCTGGACTCGTGGAAAAAAAACCCACGCGTTTACATCGATAAGGACATTGTTTCTATGAGTTAATGTTACTGTAGATCCTCCTCAACATGGCGTTCACCACTGTGTTCCCTGACTCTGTCCGAAGCGGTCAGTCACTGGATTAAATGCTTACAACTCTAGTGGAAAGAAAACATTGTTAAAGATTAGAATCGCCTAACAATAAAGACGAAATAAAGCAATCTCACCGGAAAACAGAATCCATTGATTGAGTGTAGCCTAAAGGGGTTGGTAGAAATAAAAATAAAAAAAGGAGCCTTGCGCTTTGGCGACGCAGACTATATCTTGGAGTGAGGCCAGCAGCTCAGAGTTTGTCTATAAACTGCGTTTTTACTTAAACAATACCTCCCCTCTCCCCTCGCCTTCTCCCTCTCTCTGGAAATATCCTACACTATGTATAACCACATCGATTTTGTCAGTTCTTTATCCCCTGCACTGACATTAACCGCAGAAAGCTTCCCACATAGGATGCAGTCTAGCCTGAAACTTTATGTCAGTTTGGCCCTATGGAATTTGACCATAGAGAGGAGTCCTGAAGCTGGGGGCGGGGAGACTTGTGTCTGTACATTCCTCGGCGATACATTCACTATTCCTCCTGCAGAGCCTGTAGCCACACACACACACACACAGTCAGAGAGAGAGAGAGAGAGAGAGAGAGAGACACGGCCAGGCTGCAGCCATGCATCAGTTCATTTAAACCGACACAGTCAGGCGAGCCCTCACATGACTGCTGTCTCTATATAGGAACAAATGTGCCATCTATACGGTGCCATCCAGCAGACAAGCGAGCAGAATTTCAAGTGGACCAAGTTCCTGTGCGTTTCGTTATTTAATTAGCAGTGAGACTCATTAAAGCCACATAAACTAGGTTCTAAAAAATTGTATGCGCCTAACTAGGCCGGCTGAAAGCGCCCACGTTGAATGGATCCCTTATATCGGTCCTTACATATAGAATAAAAGGTTGGATCTAACCTGAGTTCAAAGATATTAATACAACTTTCTGGAGTTTAAACTTTAAACAAATTATGAAACGAAGTTAGCAGGGGGTGTATAAGCTGTTTTTTACGCGCTCTCTTTTATTCTCTCGTCATTTAAGCTATTTATATGAATGGTCCATGAATGTAAACACAGCCTTAAACTTCCTGAAAAGTTGAGAAGAGTTGTTCAAAAGCTCCACGGATTTGCCCACTGGCTGGTGTTTTCGTTCTATCTTTATGTCTTGTGACAAAGTCGAGCAGAAGGAACACGGGGAGAAATGCATAGTTGGCGCGCTGATTCATATAGAATAGTGGAGCCGAGGAGCCAATGAATGAGCGCGTTGAGGCCGAGCCAGCAGCAGTAGTACGGAGCGGGGCTGCGGCCCTCTGATTGGACAGCCTCGCGGGCCAATCAGAGAGCTCTGTGTGTTTGTTCAGCAGCAGAGGAGTAAAACCCACTGAGACAGCCATGGCCCCAGCCTGAGCTAGTGGCAGAAGGGCCCACTAAACCAACACTCCCTTTTGTGACCTGCTTTACATGAGCATGCACACCTAGGCCTATTCATTACACCGCAGGGACCGAGTAGCCTGCTATCATTTAAGCTAAAATCAAAGCTGGTTGCACTGGCAATTGCAGGGCTGCAGTGGAGGTTACACCCAGCTAAACTTTCTTTTCCATAACTTTTTTTTTTTATTATGATTCACTGTGAAATACAGTTTAACCAACTTTTCAAACTCCATCTGTTTAAAGGCTAAATGACTCTGAAAATGATTTATGTAGGTTGCAATGAAAAACATACATTCGTATAAAAATGAATGAGGTAATACTGTTATGTAACTGTTTATAGTTTACGGTGCTACTTTCTGGCTACAATTCAAACGTCATTTTTTATTTGTCATTTATAGAAAGCTCTTATAACATAATTATAGGAATTAAATGAGGCCTGCCTACACATGACCCTGAAAAAAACCCTGACAGATTATGGGCCTACACCTCATATCTGAAATTATACCGTCACACGTGCTGTCGGTTGAGCACACAAACAATTATGTAGCCTTGAGACATAAGCCTGGAAATATTGAGGATACAACTTGATATTTGAATGTTATAAATATGCTAAATTTAAATAGCTACACCCGGATGCAACGTTATTAGGTACACGCATCCTAAACTAGTGCAGTCTACAATAATAAACTTACAGCCAACAATGGGGCAATACACTCTACCTGCACAAAGTTTCTAAAGTTTAGTCTTTGTTAAAACTGTTAGAGAGAGGTGTTGACTCAACTTTATTGTCTTTTTTCTAAATTAAGCTACAGTGGGAGGATACCACATTACGCTGATGAGTGTTTCTAATATTTGTCCACCCTAAACTAAATATTGGAAACATCACTCATCAACACTCAATGCAGTGAACCGACCTTTGTGCCATCAACAGGTATGGATTCAACCACCCATGAGTCCTGTAAATACGGCTGTTTTCATGCACAGTGACCTACGCCTGTGATTTACGAAAGATCACATTGACAGTCGTGATATATATTTTAGACATGGAATCCACACGTGATTTATTACCGGACTGTGATTTACGTATGACGCTAGGGGCACTTCGGCGTAGGAGACCCCTCCCTCTCTCTGTGAATGCAGATCCATGCCGGAGGTATAGCACAGAGAACTCGCCATGTGCATTTCGCTCCACATGGCCAACGCCTCCTCGTTGTGCCAGTCGCTCTGAAAGTTGGAAGAAGTGCCGTGGCAGCACTCATCTCGCCCCATACACCCCCCTCAATAGCATTGTGTGTGACCGCGAGCAAAAAAATCGGGCCTGCTGTTGGACTTTGAGTTATGGGTCGCGGAGGGCATGGCTCCACTCTGGTTGGAGAAGATGGATGCCGTCATGTGGATAGTAGTAGGCCTACGTGTCATTCCCATATTGCGCGAAAGCCCGAAGAGGGCGCAGGGGCACTCTCTAGTCAAGTTTTTTCCAAATTAAATGTGTCCAGCATGCAAATTTAACAATATAGTGCAACATCATTTATGAATGGCCCCACCCCCCTTTCCTCCTACTGTGTCATCAGTACTGTGCGCACTTAGCACAGTACTCGCAGCCGTGCGCACAAGCCCCCGCAATATCAGCGTCGTTCCTGCTATGGGCGTGCGCGATCGCACTGCCGTTTTACTATTCCTCAACCGACCAATGAGATTCGCGGCTTTGCAGAGAAAGGCACACGAATGTGATTCTAGTAAAGATACACTGGGTTCTCACGGAATCCCTTTACGCACATAGCTGGCCAGCTTTTTTCCCAACACCAATCCACTCTTCCCCTCCTTTTTTCTCCACTCCCCTCTGCTGTCCCCACCCCAGATTCCCGTGCAATTTTCCCCAATCCCAAACACTTAATTGAGCAATTGGGATTCCTCACGTGTGGGCTGATTTGTAGTTTGAACACGTGGCTCATTCAAAAAAGCCGGAATAGCGGATGATTTTTTTTCACCCCCTTCTTCTTTTTATTCTAGGCTCTAGACTTAGAGGCGGGCGCCAGCCTTACCGTGTGTGACATTCTCTGTCTCTTTGCCAAAGGGTTTGGAGGAAGACACAGCGTAGTTTCTCCTTTTCACCCAGCCCGCCATCGTTTAGAGGCACGAGATTAATAATTGAGCATTTATTTATTGCGCGATAGAGACAGAGGGGCGAGGGAGAGCAAACGCACTGTGCGGCTGCCAGTTTAAATCTATCTGTGGCTTGAGCGACCGGGAAGCACGCCACGGCCACTCCGTAGTAGTAAAGGCGATTTAGGCTACTCCAAACACTGCACATCCGCGAGAGCAAATAACTATCTCTCCCTCAGCGTAAAGATTGTCCCCTTTCGGAGCAGAACATGAATAAGCTATACATTGGCAACGTGAGCGGCGAGGCGAGCGAGGAGGACTTCGAAACTATCTTTGAGCAGTGGAAGATTCCGCACAGTGGTCCGTTTCTTGTCAAAACTGGTTATGCGTTTGTGGATTGCCCGGACGAGAAAACTGCAATGAAGGCCATCGATATTCTTTCAGGTGAGAAATCTTGTTTTTATTAATTAAAAAAAGTGATATTTGAATAGACTCTCAAACTGCTGCAATTGTGTGGAGGTTGTCTTTACTTGAGTCCTGTGGGGTGGTGGTGAGGGGAGGTGTATCCATGCATTTCTTTCTCTCACACAACCTTTACTTGGCCTTTTGACACCGTGGGCTCAGATAAAATAGCTGCCGTGGATTTGAATGAAACCCTACTCTTGTAATTTCACTACTTGATGAAAAATGTCGAGTAAACACAATCACGAGGAGGACAAAATACCCAGGCTGGCTTTCCTAATGCAGGTTCTGTGCCGTTCAGGGCAGTGGGGCGCACAGGCAGCGAGCTGTGGACGCCGTGAAGTGAACCTTATTGTGGGCAATATCACACAGCCCACTTTGGCACGACTAGCAACAGAGGCTGTAGTGTTGCTGCTTTTATTTACCAGCTTCAATTTGAACTTCCACTCTTATCCGGGTTTGAAACTATAGGCCTTCTTCAGTGGCCACAACTCGCTACACTGTGAAGCCATTTCGCCCATGGTGACACACCAGGTGGTTTAATTGTGTTGGTCAAATGTAGGCCAACTAACTGAGCAACACGACCATTTGCTTTTGTATAGGCTTTCACTTCGTCTCATGGTTTGTTGTTAAATTACAGTACGGCCTGCTCATAACAGGACACGTAACATTTTCGCTAAAGTCGTAGCCATATTTTTATTGCGAATTATGCTAATGTCTGGCTCATTTATGTGTTTTTGTGCTCTTAGTGGGTCACACACTTTTCAATTTGTGTTGCTAATATCACAATATGCTGATAATACCCAGGGTGTTGCCATGTGTGCGTACGCCTGTTTAGATTGTTTTACGCAAAACACTACATTTACACAAGCAGGAAAGCAGGCCCGTTATAAGGACGTCAAATAGTATTGACACTGATAGTGTTGTGTTTATGTTTTTGTTTTTTTTAGGTAAAGTTGAACTTCATGGGAAAGTTCTCGAAGTGGAGCACTCTGTCCCTAAACGTCAAAGGTAGGTCGAGATTTTATTATTTGATGTAATACAGTGCTTCTTGGTTCAACTCGTAGGAGCTCCATTTTTTTTTTTAATTCCTCTCACCAGTTTCTTAAGGGAGCCTTTTTATCCCCCCCAAGTGCTATTTATCTTTTATGTTGCTTGAAAACATTGTTCATTCAGAATTACCATTTTGGTCAAACGAGGTGTCTTTTTTAAGTCTGGATGCTCTGGGGTCAAATGAAAGGGGCGTATGGTGGTGTACTCCCTCCTCTCGCCATGGCTGTGTGGGGTGCTCCTTTTTTTTTTTTTAAACAGTCGTGCATTGGGGTTTTTAGCCAGCACATGCCTGTATTTCCTTTTTAGCTGTTATTATTTTCTCCTGTATTCGTACAATACTTATAATTGGAGCTCCAATCTCAGGGCGATGAGTCAAAAGCCCGAGTGTGCTGGTGGAAATGAGTGCAGAGTGAGTGCAGGCGCACAGGCCTTGTGGAGTCGTCCATTTGAGAAGGATCTGCCCGTCATTCTGCCCCGTGCTTCCGCCCTCCTCTGCACATTGTGCTGCTGTTGCATGAGATGGACTCCCAAACGCGAGTGGAATGGGAGCTCTGGGGCCAAAGTGACGGAAAGCCTCAGTTTCAGAGTTAGATCCCCGTAGCCACACTTGGAAAGTCGTGTTTATGTCAGTGATTTCCTGTAAATGCTAGTTTTTATGCAGTCTACGTAATCTGCACCGAGGACGTACAATATTGTGTTTTTTTCGCATCGTGTGCGTATTTTTTGGGTAGTGACGCAATTCGGCCATAATTAATGCTTCTCTTGAATTAAATTAAAATAGCTCTCGCTTCGTAATTGGTTTAATGCATATCTAAGATGTGTTATGTAATATGCATGGTTTGCACTGTTTCTAAAGTTTAAATTAATGTTCTGCTATTTTACACAAAGCAATAACCAGTAAGCCGAGTGGAAACCTGTAGGATACGTGGCACAAATGGATAGGCCTATGGAAATGGCGTGGAAATGAAAAAGCAGGGATTTATTTATTTGTTTTTACATCTTTACAAGCGTCCCCTGGCAGCTTATAGGCTGCCGGTCTAAATTGTATCGTGGGTAAATAAACCAGGTATGCTGCATTGGGAATTTTTGCGTCGAGTCTTGAGACCTTCCTCCAAAATTTTCCTGATCAGGAAAAACTGGTGACGTTGCTCTGTCTTTTTGAGTGCAGCCTGCTGTGGTGGCTATGGCAGCAACAGAGTCGAGTTTCAGCCACACTTCAACAAAGTAAAACGTGCCCTCGCTTTACAACATGGAACACAGCAGTAGTCAATGGGAACAGTATTCTGACACACACACACACACACAGCCCCTCTTTGCATTCCAACCTGCAAATATCAACTGGGGGGCTCAGCCAATCACCATGGCTTAACCTTTGATCCCATCAGCATAGGGGAAGTGCTACAGCAGACTATCAAGGTGGAGTACTTACAGTTTGGGGCACGTAAAGTTAGAAGTGCGTAGCCTGACATGCTATGCTGTGCAGTGTTTTTTTTTTTTTTTTCATGTGTCCAAAAAAATCATGTAATCAAACATCTTGATGTACATTCCTCTGAATTTGTCATGGATGAGGCCTAAAGCCCACTAAAATGATCTCCAGTGCAATAGCAAAACATCTGCTGCGTTCAATAGTGACTGCAGGAAATATACTGTATGCATTAACAACACAACAAAATTCCATCAATTAAAACATCTTGTCCTTGGATGCATTCAATTGTATTAGTACTATCAAACCTTTCAGCAATCTTGTGGACATTTACATTTCACTGCCTGACTTCTGAAAACGTTCTGTACTTGGCTTTGTTTTTTTTTTTAATCTGGCATTTAAAGCTGACACCCACTCGTTCTTGACAATATCTTGATCATTTATCTATTTACTCCCGAGAAGCCATGTAAATTGTGCGATAGGAAACCAAGCATTAATCAGAATATTACAGGTGTATTTACATTTCAGTTAAAATGGCCTATTCAACAATTGACAACTGTTTTGAAATGGCAATTATATTTCCATTTTCCATCCAGCTTTTTACAAAAGCATATTTTTAATTGCTTGTCAGTGCAACTGGGCCACATACATTTATTTTAACAGTTACTAAATGAGCAGTTTTATATTTCTCCCACAATGTATAATTTTGTCCTTGGTTATAAGCCAGACTGAGTTGCAGTAGTGTTATTATTGTGCACACTCTGACAAGAAGGTCAGATTAGGCTCCCCTTGTTGGATGAATTAAACAAAATAAATGTAGCTTGCCCATCACCACATGTACAGAAGGAAATAAAATGGCATGGCTGTTTGGAGGGGTGGTCCCATGTGTGCGGAAGGGGAAATGGACATTAAACATACTTTTGTTCATGTGTACAACCTCATTATTTATTTTATAACCTACGTAGCCATTGCTCAGTGAGTGGTGTAAAGTTTCAGCCCTTTTTATTATTTTTTTTCAACCAAGCATTTTAACACTCCATAAACTAAGACAATGGTGTAGATGGTATTCAGTGCTGTTTTCTAGAAATGGCTCCTGGCTCTTATTACAAGAATTCTGGGTCATGGGGTCACTGTGGGGCCCCACCTGCAAAAAAAAAAAAAAAGACGGATTTGGGATGGAGACTTGGGGTGCCAGAGAATTATGAATGTGGCCACTTGTTTTTCCTAGACTGCAGGCAAAGGTTTCTTAATTCTCCCTCCTGCCAGGCTCAAATCAGAATGACACTGCATGTATGCTTTCTCTTAAATGTATTTTGTGTAGTATAGAAGCAGACACATAGGTTTGGAATTCCCTAAGAAAAATACAATGAGTTGAAGATCAAAAGTAGTAAACTTATGCAAATCTAAAATTACCCAAGTGTTTAATTTAGCTTATTGGGTGCACCGTGTGCATATAAGGCCTGTGAGAGGGCAACGGAAACCAGACTGTGTTGAGTTCAGTCATTCAGAACCTCTGCATACTGAATAGTCGACGGCTGTGGATGGGCGTTGAGCACAGGTCTCTTGTGTTCCACACCATCCCTGATGATGCTGATGTAGAATGCCTCAGAGAGGGTGGCTTATTAAGAAGCTGAATACAGGTGTGGCACAATCTCACGGTGCTTGGTTAGACAATCCTGTGGTTTTTATGGATGCATGCTTGCGTATGCATCTATACACCCACATGGGATCTTGATGTCCAGGGTGCAGGCCCGTAGTTCTCAACCGGGCGGCGAAGGAGTTTGGCAAACATGTAGAATATTGGTCCATTTTTAAAAGTAAATAAGGAGCCCGGCCTCCTCCTGGCCATCACATGATGAGCCAACCCCAGTCACTCCTGGCCCTTCCCTCCCCCTCCCACTTTTAACCCTGCTCTACATGTTCCTGTCAGTGGACTTGTCCGTGTCCATGGCAACAGGGCCCTACCCCCACAGGGCAGAGAGGGCCCTTGTTACCCTAGCTTGAAACAGGGCTAGCGCCCACCCCCCACCACCACCACCATATATACACACACTCTCTCACACACACAAAACACCCCACCCCCCCTCCCCAAATCAAAGGCTTGGACTAGGGAATGTATACCACCCCCACCCCACCCCGTACCCTGGCTGACTTCTTCTGTGTATGGAGCTATAGGTTAATCCGACTGGAAGTGCTTGGTGCATTTGCACATTTCGCATGGTGTTCCCACCGCAATGCAGAGCATACAGAATGTGTGGGGAGAGGGGGCTGGATCAGCCAGGAATGGCACAGTGGGCCGGAAAGGGCTGGAATTCCTCTTGAAAGTTATTTGGGAATTTTCTTTACAATTTGTCCATCTTAGAATTAAGTAGCTTCCTATGTCTCAAAATAAAATACGTTGAAGTGCTGTTGGCTTAATTACAGTCGTAGTGGCTAAACTGAGGAATTTCAACTACAGCGGCCCTTGTTGCACATGTGCATTCATTTTACAGCGTAGATGTTGGTGTGTAGTTTTTGTTTTTTTAATTTTTTTAAAAACCATCATTTTGGTACATGTTTTTTTTTTTTTCTCAAATTTGAGTTCATATGTATGAGTGTGTGTAAAGGGTGATTTTTCTAAATGCTGGCAGTTTTGTAAGGTGTTACCTTCAACACAGCAGATTAGAAAACAACCACCACCAGTGAAGCAGTTTGTACAAGTCGGTCTGCATTTAGAGTCTTTTCATCAGCTAAGTGAAGCTTAATGGAAAGAACAAGATAAAAGTAGTATTACTACTTTTCAAAAAAAAAAATACACTTTTGTACAGACGATGGGAAATTACGTCTACACACAACATAACTTAAATTAGCCGCATATTTAACGAGTGAGCGCAAGGTTGATGTGGCAATGGAAATGGGTTGAGGGTCAGAGTTTGTGATTCCACATTGTGTGTTCATGCTTCAGCTCCCAGCCATATGTACATTGTGTTCCTTTAGATCTGTCCATATCAACAGGCGGTGGACTTTGGAGTGGCCTGCACTTTTCTCACATTTTTATACAACGTCCACATGCACTTGTGTGCACACTTGTGAAACTCTGTGACTCATTGATCCACAAGTTCCATTGTCTGCATGACCTCTACACATATTTGATATACTCATGCGGCTATATGCAAAGTGTAACTAAATTTGGGAACCTTCAAGCTAAAGATGAATTGGGGATTTTGGTCCTTGTTTCTAGTGACGGAGCACAGCGGCACCATTGTAGCCGCTAGTCTCCAGTTGCTTCTGCTTTATGCACACACTCTATGAACAAGCACGCAATTTAGAATCTTCCTATTTAGCGTGATGGCTAGTGGAGATTCCCCTTGGTTTCCGTTTGGCACCTGCAGCCCCACTACTCCCTCCCCTCCTCCCCCCCCATTTCACACAACAGCTGGATGCTCCTAAATGTCTATTTTTGATAAACAGTGGGCGTGGGCCTCGCAGTGGTTAAATCATCATGATGCAATCCTATAGGGCACATGCTTGACTCAAGCTGCGTATACAAGACGCTCCGATGCATCTTTGCCTTTCCAGCCCCCCCTACCCCCCCACTCCTTTCTGCTGCTGCAGAAGTCCTGCTTCTTTATCTCATTCTTTGCACTTTTGTGTGACACAATCGGTGATTTGGGATGGTATGGTGTGTTTTTTAGCATTTTTAATTTTGAGCATGCACAACTTGAATTAGGCCACTTCCAATTCAGACAATTCCAAATCATCCCTTTTCCTGCCTTTTTTCTTTTTCTCCATCACTTTCTCCCTCGTTTAACCCTGGGTGTCTCAGTGCACCTGCGGGGTCGGGAGTGGAATTAAAGCAGAAGTCACATCTGCAGCTTCTCCACCCTTGTCCTTTTCGTTTGATGGTGGAGGATATGAAGCCCTGCTTTGTTTTTAATTAAAATATCTTTTTGTCATTGTGTGCTTGGTATTGTCAGGTACTGATTGTCTGTCTGTCTCTCTCTCTCCCATCTCCCTTCCCATCAATTCCTTTTCTCTCCCTCCTTTATCCCCACACCACCACCCTCTTCCTCCCTTGTTCTCTCTCCAGGAGCTGTAAGCTGCAGATCAGGAATATCCCGCCTCACATGCAGTGGGAGGTGAGTGCTAACAGGCCGCTAACTGCTTCCAGGGCGGGGCACCACAGGGGCAGCCCAACTGGGCTCTCATTTAGTGGCCTCCGGTGTCACCAACCTTTTGGGTTTCAATTGACCATGTGCTTCATGATTGGTTTGATCAAGACTACAAGCTCAGGCCAGTTGGTGTGACCTGTGATTGATGGAACAGAAATGTTTGGAAATACCACTGGCACTTTAGTAATACACAGATCCTACGGTTCATTTTTTTTTTTTTGTGTACAATTTAGCTTCACAGGAGCTTGGGGAAGCTAGGATAGGTGGTCACTATTTACTAAACAAAGACACTGGGAAATGAGAAATAAGAGTAAGGTATTCCAGGTGATTTGGCTGGGTCAGGCACAGGAGGACACTTTAAGCAGTTGCATGATCTTTGTAGCATTATATGGCCACAGGTTTCCTGCTATGCATGTTTTTAAAGCTTTCTGAAAAAGCTAGCTGTTGATTTGAGCTGGTTCTTGAGCTACACAGGATCTGATCTGATTTAAAGGAATATTTCCGGTATTTGAAAGTGGGGTTGTATGAGGTGTTATTCATAGTCAGTGCGTTTACAACTGGTTAAAAGACCTAGTGAACTCCTTCAGTTCTCGATTTATTCATGCATATAAACTGCATTCTCGAATTATCGTGTTTCTCGTCTGCACATGCTTCGTGGGTTCAGGCCAGCTGTATGTTGGCGGCCACCTATTGTACCAGAGGAAGAGTTACTCAGTCATTTTCCCATGCAACCCCTGCTCAAGTATAGGAGGGGAACTTCAATAACCTGATTATTCCCTAATCCAGGGTAAGGCCATTTTCGGGTTACTGATGTGCATATAAATGCACTTACCTTCAGTAGATGGTGATTAGTGTGCCCCGGTTTGGAGAAGCAAGCCATGTACTACTGCAGATGGGGGAAGTAGCAAACATATTTTAGCCACCAAAAAAAAGGGCCACATAAGAAACTTTGTGAAAATGCACGTTATTTTCACAATATTTTCATCACTTTACCGACAGTCTTTACTTCTTTGACTACATTTTCTTAACCGTAGAACTTCCGTAGTCCTACGCATAAGCACAGTTGATCTGTGGCGCTTATGCTTCGGAATACGGAAATAAAATGTAGTCCCAAAGGAAAGGACCTTAAGGTATTGTGGGGAAAATATTCTAAATATAATGTGCACTTGCAATCAGATTTTCTTGAGTTCTTTTTTCCTTTTTTTTTTTTTTTTTTAAGCTGACTAATATTTTTTTGCCACTGCCCCCTCCTGCCCACAGCCGTATATCACTTGGCTTCTGTGCCGGTATTCAGGCCTGCTTCTCCAAACTGGGCAAATACAGACTATGGATTCCTACCTCATACAACCCCACTACCAAATACCCGAAATATCCCTTTAAATGGCAAACGTGACTTAATTGTTCTGTCATGGTGCCTTTCAACACTGCTCACATGTGCTAGTTTGAGAGTGAATGCATTTTCACACCATGTGTTTTCTTGCAAAAACACTCATGAAAATAAAGTGTATTGTGTGAGGGGTTGTGAAACAGTCATGCAACAGGGTTCTGATGAAGTGTGCTGACCCTTATTTGTTTTTTTAAGAAAAGGGCTTAAGTTAAACTACTTTGTGGTGTTATAGCTTTTGTTGTTGTCATAAGCACGATGAATCTGGAAATGATGCGGTTTGAATTTAAGATGCCCATGTTTAAGTGTGTGCTTGACATGTAGAAAATAAAATCAGCGCCTGTACAGTTGAATGCAATCAGTTCTCTGACCATGCAAGAAACATTAAATATCTGGCGTTATTGTTTGTTAAAAATTCCACTGTATCCTAATTTAAGGACATAGTTTTATGGTGTCCAAGATTTATATTACAAGGCATTTTTATGGTTCAACAAACAAAATTACCGAAGCCATCAGCTCTAATTACGAAATAACACTGTTAGATAAAATACAGTATAAACCCTACAAAAGTACTTGAACAATTTTAATGATACAGCACAGTAACTCATTAAACACATTTTGTTGTTTACTATCATATTCATATACAAACTACTGAGACATACAAACTGCTGAGAGAGGTCCTACATTAAGAGAAAAAATCTAAAATAGAAATTAATAACTTGCTGTAAATCCTCTCCAATAGTTGGACACGCAGCTATCCCATCATGGGTATCTTCTTTTCTTTAAATTACTACACAAACTTGACTTGATCTTGTATTTCTAAGCCAGGAAGTGACCCTTTGGTATATTAGGCAAATATACACCCACACATTTTCTGTCACAAAATAATCAGAAATCCATGTTTTGAATTGATCAAGCAAAACTGTCCTCGGTTGCATAACCTCAGATGCCTTCATTGGATGTTCTTATGTTAGGTTTCTACAGAGGATTTAAAGTGAGTTGAAGCAATTAAGTGGTGATCCAGGTCACTGTTAAATCTCCAATACGATCAACTTGTTTTGTATCCCATAAAGGGTTAACAGGCAAAAAGATGTCAAGTAAAACTGAAGAACATCAAAAGAAATTCTGGGCTGTAACATGGTCAGATTTCAAGGCCATTGTCTGATTTAGTTAAAAAAAAACACAAAAAAAAACATGTGTTGAGCAACAGTGGTCTGTATGCATTGCATGTCTTTCTAATGCGATAAGTGCTTAATTCAAACTTTGGTGTTCAGTGTCAGCTACACGTTCTTTGTTTCCACACCAATCTGCTGGGCACATCTAAATTTATCTGGACTTTTAATTTCAACATTCACAAATTTCAATGTAGCTTTTTTTTTCTGTAAACCTTTTGTGTCAAACTGATCCCAGTGTTAACCTCCATGTGGAATCTCATGTGCCAGTTACACCGCTTTACATGACTATTTCCCTTTCCTCTGCAGAGGTTTAGCTGTGCTAGCGTGTGCCTGTAGTTATGTTCAGTTTTAATTCTCTGCTCCATAAAGACCATTAAAGCCCAATGAAAATTGAATTGCACAATTGTTCAGTATTGTAAGGTTAATACATGGCTTTAGATTTCAGCCTGATTCACTCAGTGTGATCAAATGGCTACGGACAGGCTCAGTGCTTTGTAATGGTGGGCTCGCTTTGCCTATACGCATGTTCTTGAACTGCCGCTCCAGATCCACCCATGTTCTAGTATATGACGAAGGAGCTGTTTGCTTTCTTAAGAGGTGACACAGAGGTCCCCCCCCCCCTGAGGTGGAGGGGTTAGGAGAATGGAGGGGCAGAATATAATGCTATCTTTTGATGCAAAGGCCTTGTATGTATCTTATCAGGTAGATAAGACAATGGGTCATTGTGTGTGTGTGTGTCCCCGTACAGCGAGCGAATAGTTGTGAGTAGTGGCGTGTTCACGAGCTGTAGTGGGTGGGTGGGCCTGCTCAGTTTTCCTTTCCTTCCTTTCCATGTGCTCAGATTCATAGAATGTGTAGCATGAACTCGTACCCCTCCCCCAGCCACTGCTTCCTGCTGGAATGCACCCCACCCTTTCCTGAATGGCCTGGATTCCCATTGGCTGCGCTTGGTAGACGGACAGGCGGCGCATCCAGCCAGCAGCCGGCAACTCTTGGCTTAAGGGAACTTGTAACTTGCAGGAGGAGCCAATGATGGGGAGCAGTGATGGCAGGGGGGCGGGTGGTTGGTGGGTGGGTGGAGTGGAAGAGAAGGAACCCAGTCTTGTTGGCTAGAAAGTGGGGTTGAGCTCTTGGGGGTGTGGCCGTGGATTGGACTGAGCATGGTCGGATGTCTTAGCTTAGTTTAGAACCCTCGCTCCCCCTCTCGCCCACATTTGATCACATCTATGAATTGAAATCCTGTGGTGGTCTCTAGTTTTTGGCTGGTGGCCAGTGTGATGTGGCTTTCTTTTCAATAAAGTAAACATTTTTTGTTGTTTGCATTTTTGTTTGATTCCAACATGCTGGGATTAACAAAGTATTTAATCATTTTGCCAATATGTTACGTTTTGAGAAGAACCATACATGGCTTTTATGGTTTATTTTTTTGTGTGTGAAATGGTTGACCAAAAAAAATCCATGTCTATTGGCGGATTAATTGTCTGCTTGTAAATCTAACAAATTATAAATATTTATCTTTAAAGAAATGGTTGATTTAGGACTTTTTAAAATGAATCTAAAACCTCCTTGGCACACGAAGCAAGTGTCTGGAAGGGAGAGTCATAATTTGACAGGCTTTTACAAGACAGCAGCAAATTTATCCACGTAGCTCAACTTTTTCTTTTTTGGGGGGAATGAATGGATTGTGTCCTGGCAGTGAGCTGGGCTGGTTCCCACAGATGAGCTTCCGCTCACTAACAGGTTCTGGTCAAAATCCTTAAGTCTCAGTAAATCATGGCTTTTCTTGCACTTTCTCCCAGGTTTTGGATGGTACGCTTGCTCAGTACGGTGCAGTAGAGAGCTGTGAACAAGGTACGTACACACGGTTGTTTAAGCTTTGTCACAATTATGCTTGAAATATAATTCCACCACCTTGCTTCACATAACTTTTTTTAAAGAATTTATATTCCAACTGTACAATTTTGAAAAATGTTGCAGAATTTCCTAATTCATTTGTAATTGTTTAACCATGTAAAAGTAGCCTGTGTTGGTTTATCAATGCCATTCAATGCGTGTGAATTGACTGCGCTGTGTGTTCTCCCACAGTAAACACTGACACAGAGACTGCAGTAGTCAACGTTCGATATGCTGCCAAGGACCAGGCCAGACTGTGAGTACACGCACATGCAGTGTATTCACGTCATGAGCATCCAGCTCGTGTGTGTGTGTGACTGACTTAACTGCTCAAATTTTAACTTTACCCAGCATACTCTATTTGAAATTACACTAACTTCCTCTGTCTGGTGTTCTTACAGTGCACCTGATTTCTTCCATCCAAAAAGCAGTTTAATTTAATTTGTCATGCAAAGATGACAATGTGGGAGGTGGGGTTAAATTAGCTATTGGTGCCCCCTGGTGTACATGAATCGTACTACAATGTTGCTCTCCGCATGAGTCGTTGTTCAAGTCTCCAGGCATAATAGATGGTTTCACTACAAAACTAAATCCTTCAGTCTGACAAGGCAGGCGTGTATTATGTGGGAATGCTATCTAGTTGAGAGTAAAATTCTCGTAGCTTACGAGAAGCAATGTCCTGCCACTGCCTCTCAGTATGATGGTCTTATAAGGAGCTATTGCCTCCTTCTCCCTTTGTGCTCATCATTGAAGACATAAGCTGTTTCAATTTGGACCGAAGCCACTTGATTTTGTTTTTAATCTCCCCACTCTTTGGATTATCCCATTTGATAAGCAGATGGTAAAGAAATCAATCCTGATGTTTTATGTTTATTGCCTCAACATTTGTTTGGCCAATCAAAGCATTTCAATCAATGGCTGTCTAAGAGCCTACAGCTGTTGTTGTTGTTGTTGTTGTTGTTCAATTGTTCCTGTTTGAGATTGATATATCTTTATGCTCCCCAGGGCGATGGAGAAGCTGAATGGAACTATGATGGAGAACTATGCCTTGAAAGTGTCGTATATCCCAGATGAGATGGCTGCGACAGAGGGCCCTTCAGTGGGGGGCAGGAGAGGCTTTAACCCCCGTGGAACCCCTCGCTCCGGCTCTCCAGGTCTGGGTGCCCGGCCCAAAATGCAGTCAGACATCCCGCTGCGAATGCTGGTTCCCACGCAATTTGTAGGGGCAATTATTGGCAAGGAAGGTGCCACTATCCGCAACATCACCAAACAGACCCACTCAAAGTACGTACACAGCTCACTGATTCTGTATAATTCCTGACCTCTGTGGTCGGACCCATCTCTGTTCAGTTGAAGTAAAGTCCAGCATTAAAGTATGCAGATTTTTATATCATCTTTCCTGTCCTTTCACTACGCTAATGGTAGTTTCTGGTAAGAAAAAAGGTACAATGGAGAAATGCTATACTAGTTAAAAAATGTAAAGAGTAGTCCGAAAGCCAAACCCAAGTGACAAAAAACAAAATTACAGGTTCATAATGACATCTATAAAGAGACTGTCTGTAGACTATTGTATTTATAATTTAGAAATGAAAAACCCTCCTGTGTTATTAGCCCCTGAACCTTTATCCTCTAAGCTAAACTAAATTGATCACGGTGAATTTCAGTTATCTGGATAATTTTGACTATCGTGATGAGTGATTTGACAGGTGAAGTGACTGCAGTGTACTCCAGTTTTTCCTATAACCGTAACATTAATTTGGCCAACGCACCATAAGTAACGGTTCAAATCAAGTAGAATTTATTATAGAAAATACATTTTATTTGATGTAGCTTATTAAAACTAGAACGTGAAAGATCACTGCAAGTATGTATCAACCATAACAACAAATTGTTGCTGTTGGACAGAAACCTTGCATGTCCAAAACTGACACTTTTCAGGAATGTGAGGTTTTTCTCACAGTTTGGTGTTAAATTGACAAAATATGGAGCTACAAAGTGACGGAATGTAAGTTCGATCATTTAATAGGCCCTTGTTGTCCTGCGTTTAAAAATGTTATTTTTAAACCGCATCAAGACAACTCTTGGTATGGTCTTGACATGGACTTAAACACATACTCTTTCCGTCTAAGCATTATTAAAAAAAAATTATTAGACAGACTGAAAAATTGGGTAGGACTGGTTACTGGATCAGTAATTGCACATCTCGACATAAAAAAACTTGACATGGAGTTCCCCTAGACTCCATTCTTGGGTCTGTTCTGTTCAGCATATCCATGCTCCCACTAGTGCAGATCGTGGAAAATAATAAAATCTTTCTCCCCCTCTCTCTCCGGACAGGTAGCCTCTGTCATCACTGTGTGAATGTGACAAGTAGTGTAAAAGCGCCTTGAGTGGTCAGAGGTCTAGAAAGAGGCTGAGAGTCCATTTACCATTTAAAGACCACAAACCCAAATGTGTCCATGTGTTTAGAGTCAACCCCTGTAACGCTGTCTTGCAGCTGATTCAGGACGCTCCTACTGGAGTCCTCACTTAGACCAACAGAAGGGTTAACCTCAGTCCTTTGCACCGGCCTCCTATGTGTCAAATAATTGACTAACTTTACTATATCGTTACATAGCAGATAGTTGTTTGCTGCTTTTATTAATGCTCTCAGTATCGAGTTTAGCCCCTTAACTGTGTCTTAATCCTTTTAAAATCCAATTTGGGTGTCTTTATATTGACTTGCGGGTTTTTTCACATATTGCCTTATATCTTGACATACCTTGTTGTTGAAAGGTGCTATACTAATACATTTACTCTGCCTTTACTCCAGGATTGACATCCATAGGAAAGAAAACGCAGGTGCAGCAGAGAAGCCCATCACGATTCACTCCACCCCTGAAGGATGTTCAAACGCTTGTACAAGCATCATGGAGATCATGCAGAAGGAAGCCCTCGACACAAAGTTGTGAGTTTGTGCTCAAACAAAATGAGTGAGACAGAATATTTACCTAATTTAATTAAACACATCCTTGGCTTAATTAGATTTCCTGTGATCGTCATGCTCAACACAATCGCAGCTCGCAGCATGTGGACAAAATAGACATTTGGAGGAAAGTATGATCTTCATTTTTTAGGAGCATTCAACTAAGCACCCCATGTGTCTTTTGCAGTACTGAGCCGATCCCACTGAAGATACTTGCACACAACAACTTTGTAGGAAGATTAATTGGGAAGGAAGGACGCAACCTAAAGAAAATCGAGCAGGATACGGGAACCAAGATCACAATCTCCGCGTAAGACTACTTGAAACTGAAAGTGCCACTTGGCATAGCATGCATTTTTAATGTTGTCGTCATATGCTTTGGTGTCAGAAATTTTTACCCCTACATTGTTCTGTCCAGTCTTCAGGACTTGACTCTGTACAACCTAGAGCGGATCATCACAGTGGCCGGCACTGTTGAGGCATGTACAAGAGCCACAGAGGAGGTGATGAAGAAGATCAGGGAATCATATGAGAGTGACATGGCTGCTATGAACGTAAGCATTTTTACAAGGACAATTATAGTTCCTCCAAAAAGGTGAAGTGTCAATTATTTTTCCATTGACCAATTGCTTCAGAAGTGAAGTAGGCAGTCTGCTTCAGTTGACATGAAAAACGGAAACCATAGAAACGCTTTCATGTCCTAAATCAGTCATATATCAGTTAACTACACTCTTATAAAAATACACTGTTTTTCCAGCGGGATTATTAGCCAGGTTTCTCTAAATTCCTTGATCGATAATTCTTGTAATTGGGAATAACTAAAAAACAGCAATATTTGGATTACTTAACTCGGTAGTTGGAGTTGAGTTTGCCTTGAACACAGGGGATAGGAGTACTACACATGGGGCTAATACAGCGTATTACAATATGCAGGCTTTTTAGAAATGGACATAATAAATGTACTAACAAAAAAATGCACCAAGAACCTGCCAGGCTTGTCATTTAGTTTACAAGCCTCCCTGCTCAAATCAAGTTGATGCTTCTGAGGGCGCACTCACACTGTCCATTCATACCATGCCAAAGCACGCTCCATAGTTAAAGTCTAGTTTGTTTAACCAGTGTGAGTAGAACTGTTCCACACCCAGGCACAGCACGCTTGCCAGCTGCGGCCCTGTTGAGAGAGGTAGGCTTTTGTGAAGCACGGATGCTCATGTACGCACATGAGCATGGACAGCCGCCCTGATGTATATTTAAATAAGTCTGTTCCCTGTGACGGACATTTAAAAAGATGCAGCCGAACTGTGTGAGGTGGAGTGTTTACTGCAGATTTGGTCGGATGAAAATATTCAAAAACAGTCAGACAAAACTAAATCTCTGATGACGTATAAGCAGTCAAGCCGGGGCTCGGATCATTTCAACTAATGAGTGCAAGCATTGCTGGGCCACAGGGAAAGAGGGAGGGGGTTGGGAGGGTGGGGGGTAACAGTCACGCACGGCATCTGATCTGGCACTGATCATCTGGGCCAAGTGTGAGTTTGCTGGATTATCATTGCAAATAAAATGGATTAGTGGTGTTGATAAGCAAGCAAGCATGCAATCCATGTGTCATATTGTTAATGGAAATGTTCTAACTTCTCTCTAGCTGCAGTCCAACCTGATTCCAGGCTTGAATCTGAACGCTTTGGGTTTATTCCCCAGTGGATCACCAGGCATGGGTCCTTCCATGCCCAGTGCCCCAGCTCCTGGGGCACACGGAGGATGCCCATCTTTTGGAGTAAGTGACAGTCTCCGCGTCACATACAGTTACAGTAGGCTTGCCCCATACACTACACTAACCTTTACGAATCCGGGACTGGCTGTGTCTTTCATTTAAAATTTGCTCAATATTCTGCAACTTTTGGGTCAGGGTAGTGGAAACTACAATTCATTTAAAAACAGACGTGTGGTCGTTAGCAACTGCGCTTCATGTTTCTTTTTTTCCCTTTAGTGCAGTCCTTATGGGGGTGAGGGGCCATTTTGGGCTTCTATGCCATCTAGCAGCCAGCCACTTGCTGTAAGTCACCCGTCCCAAAGTGCTTTGCACGGCTTGCGGCTGCTCGCTGCGGGATTAGAGGGGTAGCATTTGCTACATGAAAGTTCTTCTCCAGCTGCCCCTTGAACTTTTTTTTTTCTTTAGGAAGGTCCTAAACTGTTTGCATGGGGGAAGACATGTTCTTTTTAGCGTGGCTACTAGTCATACTTTAGATCAGCAGATGTTTTACAGTTACTTACTACAAAATGTGCTGCATTCGAAGGGTTTTAGGAAAGTGAATGTTTTATAAACGGCACTTAAAGCTGTTCCCCAGATTTGGAGGCTGCCAAAGCAAGTTGTTAGTGTACCCTGAGCTGACACATTGACTGGAATATTGGACTCCATCCAAAATCAACAGTGCTACATGGTATCCCTCTTGGACGATGCAGACCATCTCCCTTTTCAGAGCTCAAGTCAATCAGACACTCTTAAAAACAAGTGATGTGTACCAGTTTCCAAGGTATTGTAAATGCAGTCTTCTCTAATGAAACATGAACTCTATATCAAAATTCCACTTTCCCACCTGATTGTTTTTTTTAGATGAAATTACTAGAAGCGTGCATGTGGCATACTGGGTCTGTGGTGTTTGATAACAGATTTAGCAAATGGACAAATGGTTTTATTATTATTCTAATTTTGTGGAATTTGGAACAAACAGCGTGCTGTCCCTCAGAAATAAGTAAAAACCCATTGGTTACAAATTCCTTGTGCCGTAGGGGATGAGCTCCAATGTAGCTAAATGACTTGAGCAGCATTTGCTAGATCCACTGTTTGCATTTTTGCCCATTGGTGGCTGAAGCAGGTGGACTGCAGATACATTCTGCGATCTACTGGTTACAGTAGCACTAAAGTGTTTATACCCAGCAGGGACATCCAGAGTCGGAGACGGTTCACCTGTTCATCCCTGCTCTTGCAGTGGGAGCCATCATTGGAAAACAGGGTCAACACATCAAACAGCTGTCACACTTTGCTGGAGCCTCAATCAAGGTGAGTGTTGGGACTGTAAGTGAAGATTAAAATCTCGACGATAACTGTCGATGCCGGCTGTCACTTAACTGATAGGAATTGGAAGCGCAAGTGAAGATTTTTCAGATTTTGTTTTTAAATGCTGGCTGTGTGCCCTCCTTCAGATTGCCCCTGCAGAAGGACAAGAGGTCCAACAGAGGGATGTCATCATCAGCGGACCGCCGGAGGCTCAGTTTAAGGTGATGTACCTCTTCACAGCCATATAAACACAAACACTTGTTGGAATAGAAGAATGGAGCCACATAGTTAAATTTGATGGTGGCAGCTCTTGGATTCTGTTTTTCTGTCAGAATCTTCGTGTTTCATTTACGGCTTTTATTAGTATAGTAGTGGCTCTTTACAGCCAGTATGGAAATGGGTTTTCTTGGGCTAAAAATGTCCCATTTCCCAAGTGCACCATCATAATTTTTACTTTAACCCGTTTGGCTTCAGGCTCAGTGTCGCATCTTTGGAAAGCTGAAGGAAGAGAATTTCTTTGGACCTAAGGAAGAGGTGAAGCTGGAGGCTCACATCAAGGTTCCCTCCTTTGCTGCCGGGCGAGTCATCGGGAAGGGTGGAAAAACGGTAACAAGGGCACCAATTCTTTAATAGACTGACTGAACAAACCTGAGGTCGAATTTTGGAAAGCTTAACTTAAAGTTTGTTCCAACCACAAATTAAAAATGAAGCTTGAAATAATTGTTCACATCCAATGCTTTACTCAGAGTAATTATTGTATTTATTATTGTGGCTGTAGGTAAATGAGCTGCAGAACCTGACCTGTGCAGAGGTGGTAGTGCCCAGGGACCAGACGCCTGATGAGAACGACCAGGTTATAGTCAAGATTAGCGGACACTTCTTCGCATGCCAGGTGAGATTTAAAAAAAAAGGAACCAAACATGTATAGCGCCTCAGAAAGGCAAAAGCCCTTGGCCTGATTTCCCAAAGGCCCATGCCTGAGAAGCTGTCTTTCTTCAGCTCTGTACTTGAATAAAGCTCCTTGCAGTAAGCTACTACAGAGAATTTGCTGTTATTCCCATACATGCTAAGAAAAGCATCGACTGACCATAACGCATAACTTGAGGATGTCCTGATCAGATCCTTTTTTTTTTTTTAAATAAAAAATTGAATCACTTTGTGCTGTGATTTGATCCGAATATGTTCTCATGTCATTCAGCTGGCCCAGAGAAAGATCCAGGAGATCCTGGCCCAGGTGAGGAGGCAGCAGCAGCCTAAACCCACATCTGGAGCCCAACCTCCACTGCCCCGTAGGAAGTAAAGCTCCAGCGGACCTGGAGGAATGGTGACTGAATCTGCCAGGAGACTCGACAGATGGATGGATGCAGCAGAGTCCAGGGGGAGAAGATGATGGGGGTCGTAATGCTCATCTCAGGGGTCAAAGGTTACCTGAACCCAACCAAACATCCACCCCTCCTTGTCTTACTCGATGAACTTTCAAGTCAGGCTAATAAGAGACCCTGTGCCTCTGAACCTCCACCCACCTCACCTCTCTGCATCTCTGAGAATGTACTTCTGAGGGCTCCCAACGTCACCTGCCCTCACGTGTATGCACCCCTCGACCGCCCCCTGCCCCCCTCCCCCACGGGTGTGTTAAATTTTTTTTTTTTTTTGGTCCTTTTTACACTAGACCCACAAAGAAGAAATAAGGATCCCCCTCCTATCACCTCCTTGGTGTGATACTTCAAACCTGACAAGATGTTTTGATTAACTTCAGATTTAGTTTTTTTGTTTTTAGGCTTTTTTTTATAAGTGTTTAATTGGTTGACGCTTTCTCATGAGTTTTCTGTGGAAAGGAAAAGGCATTGCATCAAGGTCCTGGTAGGACCAACAGAGGTTTATTTTGGGGGAGGGTTGGCTCAGACTTGGTGGGCCATGTTAAGGGGAAAGATTCTTGTTTCAGGACAGGACCCCTGAAAGGGTGGATTATATTGGGTGTCCTGATAGTGGCATTTTATAAATTTGGATGCATTTTATAGATAGACCTATATACATAGATGAATATATATTTAGAGGTGAGGGCAGCGCCACGACTGACACTTGAGGGAAACCGTGCCGAACTGCTGCTGCCCAGGAAAACCAATTTAATATGCATTTTACTTAACTACCTCAGGATCTAGTACCTCAGAAGAGAAAAGAAAATGATTATATATATATGAAAAAAAATGTTCCTTTCTTTTTTTATTTTGCTTTTGTGGTATTTTGTATACTTTATAAAGCTGATAGTCTTTGAACATTTTTATTTTTTTAAGAAAATTTAAAATTTGGTCAGCTGCCAACTGACCTTGCCTTCAACTCTGGTGCTTTAGGTGGCATTGTTCATGTGTATGTGTGACTTAAGATGACCCTGTACATAAAGTCTATTTGTACATAGCAGCCCCGGAGCAAGAGTTGGCGTCCCCTCAGCTGGCGGCTGACAGGTGTATCGAGAGAAAATCGCCTCAGTTTTTCCCCTGAGGGTCCACCATCTTCTGAAAAGTACAAAACAATTAAGACATGCAAATCATGCCAACCGTACATAATTGCAGCAATGCCATTTGGTTTTGGGATCGACATTATCGGAAATGGTACTTTAATTTGTCAAAAGAAATCCTTTTTGCCTTCCTAGGAAGGCTGTGGTCAGGGCAGTGCAGCGTGGACTGTAATGGTCCTCTCTCTTGCTGCCCTACAGTCAGCAGAGTGTCTGTTTTTATTTTTTTTTGTCTGTTTTGTTCCCAGGCCATCTGCCACCTTCTTGACGATGGTGTCCTAGCAAGGTCCAAGCCCGACTAGGTTTATTTTCATAGAGCGAGCTTCGTCAGTTTGGAGTTGCCCTTGTAGCCAGGCCATCAAGTCAATGTTAATGTTGTTCACTGCATGGTGAGGGTAAGGGGAGTCACACTCATAGACGCATTATTTTTTATTTTTTTTGCGCTGTAGGAAAATTATTTAAACAAGACATTCTCTGTAACCCACAAATGTAACTTGATGTTTCAATTTGTTGTTCAGACAGGGAAACCGAGCCAGAAAAGGCACACAAAATACTGAATGAACCCTGACTTAGGGGAAAGAAAAGAGGAAAGGAATCCAAAACTTAAATATACAATTTATTTCATTTGTTCTTCATGCCGAATGTAAATATATTGATTGTGGTAAAAGTGCTTGAGTGTATCCATGCTTCCACAGTAGAACGCCGTCTACCTCAGCTGAGGGGGTGGGGGGTTGTTGAGGCACCCCACCCTGCCCCCACTGAGCGCCAGCACGCACTGATACCTCAGTCCCCCCCCCCCCCCCCCCCCCCCCCCCTGAACACTTCTACACGGGCGCGCCATCCTAACACCATGCTTAACTGAGGGGCACAAGTGATACTTAAAAATATCCCAGACACCTTCCGACTCCCTGCTTCCTTCCTGCAAAACCACCCTCCCATCCCCATTCCCCCCGCCGCAGTTTGTTTTGATCTACCTCTTTAGACGCGTATATGAAGTAGAGGCATTCTTCTATCTGTTAGAATTTAGCCCCCCACCCCCCCTCCTTTATGCCTCCCCATGCTTACCCAGATATGAAATGAAAACTTTAATCATGTACTCTTTAGAATTTGAGAGAATAATCGAAAAGTGATCAAAAATATTTTTCTTTTACCAGTGTTTATATATACTCTTTTTGGCTTAATTGAAATCCTCAAACGATGGTTATATCTTTCTGCTTTCTATTTTTGGTGGTGTGGCTTACATGTATTTGAACTTTTGCTTGTTTTTTTTTTTGTGAAAAGTCAAATCACGTGTTTGATTTTGCATTCAGTAGTTAAAACGAGAAAATACAGTTAAAAAAAAAAAAAAGGGCCTGCCTTTTTTGTTTCTGATTTGTAAGACTTCAAAATAGATACAAGTCCTGTCTTTTTTTCCCCCCTTTGTCTTTCACAGACGCTACACTCACTCGCTGATTGGGTAGCTATTTACTTCTGTTAGCATTTTTTGGCTGTGTAACGTGGAACATCCTCTTGGTATGAAACAGATGAGGGACTGGGTCTCTGAGTTTTTTTTGGAAAAGTGATCTAACTTCAGCATGATATTCCCCTCTCTGCAACCATGCTTGTGCCCCTTCACCTCCCTTCACACACAGCTCCACTTGTCAAATGCCTCTGAATTAAAAAAAAAATAAAAAAATTAATTAAATTGTAGTGTTTGTTCTTTTTTCCCTGCCCCTCTTATTTCTTAACATGACTGGCATGCTTGTGGGCCATGGCGTCAGGTCGCAAGAAATCTACTGACTACTAAATGTAATATCAAGAAGCCGGCTGTTCTTGGTCAATGATAGAACCAGATATCGCTCACACGCTCGGTCGGTAACTTATGATAGTTCCTTCTCTAAGAGAAATTGTATCGTGAAGACTTAAGGGTGACGTCTTCAAATTTCAGTGGTCTTCTATTCTTAAAGTAAAACCATACAGTATGTTTCCTTGAATTCTTGAAGAAAAGCCTGTTTTTCTTGCAATTCTCCACGGTGAACAAAGAATACAAAAACGGGGGAAATATGTATACAAATACGTGTGTGTGTGTGTGTGTGTGTGTGTGTGTATTTAAATATATATATTTACACATGTATGTATGTATATATATATATATATATATATATATATATACACACACACACGTGTGTGTAGAAGTAACATTGCACTATAATTGAGTTTTTTTCTCCATTTCCTTGGAATGGTGTAAATCAACAGCACACTTTTTACCTGTTCTTTATCTTTGAGTAAACGCTAAATATGAAAGACCTGTTTAGAATTCATCTTTAATGTGGCTTTGGTACACTGCTAATGCTTTGTGTGTTGTAATGACAAGAACACTCGGGATGGTGCTGTATGTATTCATATGTATGACGGTGAAGATGTTAAACATTAGTCTCACTGTTAGGCTACAGGGAAGTTGTCTTGTCATCATGGATTTCTTTCTCTCACAGGCAAAACCATCGAACTGAATTCTACCAGTAATTTGTGATTGTACTGAAGCAAGGTTGGTAAAAAAAAAAACATAGATATAGTTTATTTTGGCCATTTCACGTACTCTGTACATATTCCAGTTAAATACAACCACACTTATGTGTGCATGAGTGTGTGTATAATGTGTTACATATGTGTGGAGACATGTGAATGTATAGTATTTGTTTGGGAGAATTTGGTCATGACATTTCAATCCTATAGTGTGTAGTGGTCAGAGTTCTGGCCATATTGCATAATTCCCAGATATGTATGTATGTATGTACTGTATGTGTCTTATGTGTTGTGTTGCATATAATAGTTGTCTCATTGAAAAAAAGAACATTAAGACATGAGAAATGGCTGAATGCCTTCAAAAGATGAGTGGTTAGTTCACAACCTTTATTAGAGTCCTCAGGTCAAGTTTCTAGATTTTTTTTTGTGTTCTACAGCTTAAAACTGTATTTTCAATTCACTCAACTGATGAGGAGCATGCACATATCACTAGCAGAGTACATATTATATTGTATTTATATCATACCAAATCAAGGATTTCATATTAAAATGTTGAGTTATAATACAGTATAAGGCACAGTACTGTAAAGCAGCACTCAGCACATTTGCAGAGAAGCAATTATTTTGATCAGAAAGCAGCCACGAATTGAACCCAATTCATCTCCTAGCAACTATCATCCAATGATGAGCAGGAACAAGGAGGTAAAAAAGGAGCAGTGCCTCAGTCAGACATTTAACAGCCATCATCCTATCAATCAGATACTACCGTAGCTGTAGCCAACACTTTAACAACTAAATTATACACTGACAAGAGATAAGTACAGACATGAATATATTCTAACTATCTTGACTTTTTAATGATTCAACGTGGCATTTGCATATGTTAATCATGATTTTTCTTCAGTATTGTTGCCATTAAGGGCAAACACGCTTTGGTGCAACTCTGTAGAGCCTACAGGTGGTGTCTCTCAGTCAGCAGGTGATGGCTCTCCTCGCTGGAGGGGAAGAATGCCTCCCTCAAACGAACCATGCGACCTCCGACCCCAACATGGTCGCAGGCGTCCTCCACCAGTGACCTACGAATGGGACGGTACACCTTGTAACGTCTGGAAGAGAGGGAGAAGGGAGATTAGGGATGAGAGAGGAATATTTGATGAGAAAAATGAGACACTCTGTGTGGAAGCACAAGCTTTAAGAGTAGTCAGTTGTGAAAGACTACTCACTTGCAGGCCAGATAGGCAATGAATGCAAAGACAGCCACCAGCACAGCGGTCGAAGAGAGCACCACCTCTGCAACGTGTGAATTTTTGGACACTACAGGACAGACAATTAGACAGAGAGAGAGCATTAATCCCTCCACTTCCTACAAAGCAGCTAGTTTAAGAGAATAGATTGTGAACATGTGTAGGGTATTAAAATAAATGTCTTTGTGCAACAGACCAGGTGCATCCTGGGACTTGTTGATGGTGACAGTGGTGCTGGTCACGGTCAGGCTCTTGGAGTCCTCCAGGGTGATGTTGACACAGTAGGTGCCAGGCTCCGGAAATGTTCGCCTGAGACGCACTTCACACTCTGGCGATGGCGGCACATCATCGCACATGATGCCACGCACCTGAGTACAGGTGGAGTCTGACACAATGGTACAGGCAGAAGTGGGGATGCTGAGGATGAGGGGATGGAAAGATGAAGGGTTAAATAAAAATCACCAATCACATTTTTAAAGTGCAATAACACCAAATGGCTCTTAGCAAATGGAATTATAAATCTTTAATGTACCATGATTGTGTGAATTTGACTGTGATTTTGTATGACAATATAGTTAAATCTATCAATGACTCAAGTCCTATTTCACTGAAAGGCAATGCTTTGTGTTGTATTTATTCATCTTTATGAGCCAGAAATGTTTAAAATGTGATTGTCTGGAGATGTTCTGGAGATGCAATTCTGGATATCATCCAAAAACAGTAAAGAAAAACACTAGTATAAAAATCTATAATGAAATAATTATATACACTCACTTGCCCAGACATTTCACCAGGAAGCTGATGTCAGTGTTGGTAACTCTGGCAGCTGACACATCCACAATGCGACTGTTTGGCTGGCTGTTCAGTGCGTGCTTGGGCTCTGCGGAGAAAAGATTTATGCAGTTGGTTTAAGATGTATAATCATCGTCTCATAACCTTAAAATTATAACGATTTGTAGGCAGGTAGTGTGTGTGTGTGTGTGTGTGTGTGTGTGTGTGTGTGTGTGTTTGAGTGTTTGACTCTAGCCAAAACGACACAAGAGTTTTAACAGGGAAAAACACATAACTATAAGGAGTAACAATTCTGGTATAAATATATGTGAATACAAAATTGAATTCGATATTTATTAGATTTGCGCAAAAATCACTGCACAATTCAACTTCACAGTCCAGTTTCATTTGACTGCCACTGACTGACTAATCACCCTGCTGAGCTCTGTTCTGCTCAGTTGAGCTGGTTTTCCTTTGAACAGCTTGACAACACAGTCACTTGTTTATTCCCAATGGCGTCTACTTGTTTACAGCCCTGTTTCCCAAAAAAACTGTATGCTGTGTCAAATATATGATGTTGACCACTGTGCTTCACATGTTCTTTTAACATCTAAGAGTTTGGGAACTGAGGAGTAATTTTGAGGGTGGAATGTTTTCCATTCTTGCTTTTCGTAGGATTTCAGCTGGGTTTCCTTTCTCGTTTTTTAAGTTTCATAATGCGAAAAACATTTTCAATGGGTAACAAGTCAAGACTGCAAGCAGGCCAGGTTAGCACCCGGACTCTTTCACTATGCTTTAAATGCTGTTGTATTACGTACGAATGTGGTTTGGCATGGACTTGCTGAAATAAGCAAGGCCTTCTCTGAAAAATATGTTTTCTACTTGGCAGCATATGTTGCTCCAACACCTATATATATATATATATATGTACCATCATTCAGCATTAATGGTACCTTCACAAATATGCAGGTTACCCATGCCATGTGCACTAATGCACCCCCATACCATCACAGATTCTGGCTTTTGAACTGTGTTCTGATAACAAGCAGAATGGTCCCTCTTCTTTCTGGCCTGGATTTCCATGATTCCCAAAAATAATTTCAAATTTTGACTTGTAGCTCAGGTCCAGAGACTGTGGCAGCATTTCTGGATCTGGTTTATGGTTTACTATATATAGTTTCCTGGTGGAGTTTCAACTAGCATTTGTGGATGCAGCAACGATGATCCCATGAAGTGATGTTTCTAATGCTGCTTTTCACTGCTGTCTGTGGGTCCGAAGATCCAAGCCATCGAATACTGGTTTTTCAGCTTTGTCCCTTGTTCTGCAGTCTTTCACAAAATGGTGAGCCCCTATATTCGAAAAGACTTAGCCTCTCTTGGATGCTCTTTTTTATGCTCACCTGTTACCAGTTAACCTAAATAATTGTGAGATGTTCCAACAGGTGTTTTCTTTTAACATTTCACAACTTTTACAGTCTTTAATGCCTCTGTCCTAACTTTCTTGGCATCATATTCAAAATGGCCGTATCATTAAAAAAAACAACAACACACATTGACCTTTCTCAGTTTCAGCATTTGATTGAGTTTCAGTGTTTTGCAAATCATCAAATTTGGTTTCTATTTACATTTTACATAGCCTCCCAACTTTTTTGGAAAGGGGGTTGTACTTGAAAATTACAGTGACAAAAATTACAATCCTCTGTAAACTTAAGGTTCAATTTGTTGAGCTATTTCAATTTCAAACCAAAGCGGTGGCCCAACTGCTTTGGCCCAGCCATGAAATAAATAAATTAAGAGTTAAATTATGATAGGGAAATAAGTATCCAATTATATTTTAAAGCCACAACGCAAGATTTAAAAATATCTGACTCTGGCACCATCTAGTGTTAGTGACGTAAAATACACCTTGACAGACCGCAATGCACGCTGCTTTGCCTACAGCCTTCCACCTACCAATAATGGTGATGTTCCCCATGAAGGTCCCATGAACGTAGCGGTAGCACACGTTGCTGTTGAGGCGCCTGGTGCGGAGCCAGGCCAGGGTGGTGGGGTTGGATTCCGGGGTCGCACTGGCAACTGTTGGGGGGATGGCCTCCGTGGTGGGAACACCTGTTGTCACGGCAGGAAAGGGCTGTCTGGTACTGGGTGGCACTGAAAAATGGATGTATGTGATGCAAAATATTGTATATAAGTTATTGGGTCTGCATTAATGTTTAATGAGCTCCAGCTCAGATACACACAGTCCCTCAGTCTCACTCTCTTTCTCTCGTAGGAACAAACACAGCTTGAGATGTGGAACTCACCTTGGGTGGTCTCCATCTTGACAGTCCCAGCATGAGTGGGTGGAAGTGTGTGAGCCTCTGGAGGTAGGGACATAGGAATACAGTTATGAAACAACTACTATTGTGAGGTAACACTTCAGTGATCTCTGCAGGGAAAGTCACTTATTGCTTTGTCTTGTCCATCAAGTTCAGACTTCAGGACCAGATGCGTGACAGCAGTGGCCTGGTGGTCCTGCCTGAGGTTAGCAGTGATAAGGCTTGCCTCGGTCAGTTCAGCCAAATACAAAACAAAATGTACCATGTATCATGCTGAGATACCTTTCCCTGAGATGTCTGCTCCCACACTTCAAAAAAATGGAGGTGAATATAGAGGAAATATTGCAGTTACTAGAAAATGTTATTTGGAACTTTTTTCCTATAAAATAAATAATCCCTGAATTGTCCCTAGAAAATCTCAAAACCCGGGGAAATGAAACCTATATCTAAACTATGAACGGCTATAGCAGTATGTGAGAGAATAGCTTTTTAGCCATTTGGGTGAACTGACCCTTTAAGGACATAATCTTTACCTATATAATATCGTTCAAGTATAGTACAGTAAGTCAGGCTGGATGTATACATGTTCAAATGTTAGCTGCACAGTATGTTTGTTCCTGTGAGACTACATCATGTGAATGAATGAAGTGCCTACTGTACGTACTAACTTGATTAAAACAGAGCGGTTTAAAATTATTTTTGGCCCGACTGAACTGGTCCAATATTGTAACAGGTGAGATTTCCATGTCTTTTTTTATTATAAGGCAGGTCAAGATGTAATATAAATACTGTGAAAGTATCAAAACGCTCAATCCACAGAGTAATGCACAAGGCCCGTATCCAGAAACCATGCCTTTAAACAAGCCGTCAGGACTTCTGTATGGTTTTGATGTCACAACTATACAATACATAGCTGGAAAGCTGCAATGACGGCACAGAGTCGTCATATGGGGCAGGCTTCTTTGGTAAAAAAAGACAGGTTCTCAAACACAGCATTTAAGACAGAGGGTCAGGTATATCGAGACTCACATTATGAGAAAAATAATGTGTTTTTTGAACATTAAAGCAACTTGTTCTTGTAGAAACCCAAAATACAAGTATGAACCTGTAAATTAGCATAATATGGGACCTTTAAAGGCCACTATGTGTATGATTTGAGAGTCATAACTACATATCATGTATGTTAGAGTCATAACTATGTATCTACTACCTGTGGGAGGTGTTGAGGTGGAGCTCCTCTGAGTCGGGGTGGCAGAAGGGGGAGGACACTCTACAGAGAACGCTGCCTCCACCACCAGCTTCACACTCATGCTCCCCAGCATGCTGTAGCTGTGTGTGGTGATGTTGCGGTGTGTCACCAGCTGGTTTCCATCTCTGAAGTCCCAGATGTAGTCAATGGCAGCTGCGGTTTTGAGGTAGCCACTGGGATCATGGAGCTGGACTTTGAAGACCACGTCCTCACCACGAAAGAAAACATTCTCAGACTGGTTGACCGCAGCCTTCTGAGAGATTGTGACTGCCACTGGGATCTTATCTAAAAGAGTGTGTATGTAAGGGGACTAATGAATAATGCATCCTCTATATTTCTTCTTGCGTTTCAGCTATATGGCCAAAAAATATATCAATAGATAAAGTTGTATGAGCTGTATGTGTGAGCTTGTCTCCACCTGTGATGTAGAAGACGGTGTTGTCAGTGGTGAGGGGGCTGTACTTCCTGCGCTCACGTTTCCTATAGACCATGACCTCCAAGACCTCTGCCCCCAGTGGGATGTTGGTGGTGTTAATGGTCAAACTGGAGGAGGAGCCGTCACATGTCTCGTAGTACTGGCCTGGAACAAACAGAGAAGATGAATGGAGGGTAAAACAGTTTGTTATTGCGCATGCATGTCTGCAAATCTGTAAACCTGGGAGACTCACCCATTGCATGCCACACGTAGACATAGCTCTTGCGGCTCCAGTCGTTGCTCTGAGGGAAGGGTTTTCCATCGGGGAACACATTGCATTTCGTCTTGTCTGTACACTTTCCAAAGCCATAGTCATCCAACCAGGAAGTCCAGTTGTACACGTAACCGGAGCGCACCTGTCCATTGGCTGCTCAGAAGAGAAGAGAGTAAGGTTGTTACTTAAAAATAAAAAATAAAGTGGCACTAATTTATATTTATATATCATAATCATTCCGTCAATAGTTATCTTCTAACATTGCAGTTCCCCTCAGTTCCATTTAGCCCCTTGTAGCTAAATGTTTTGGTTTTACGGCCTGCAATTTTATTGCTTTGGTTCTCAGTCGCAGTCTCTTCGCCCTTGTTTCTAGCAGCAGTGAGCAGCTGTTTTCAGCAAAATATCTTCGATTAACCCACTGTATGCTACTGTACCTTCTCAGGACCAAACAGCACACAGGCACATTTAGCGACTAGCTGGTGGACATTGTGAAGCACTAAACATCTAAAGAGCCAGATGTTTCGCTCAGGAGTTGGTCGAAAACAAAGCAGAGATAAAAGTGAACACTAGACTTATATTCACCACAGAAACTTAACTCCAAATGAATGCTTGTGTTGCTCTGAAAAGCAAAACTTGCCAACATATCAAATTTACAAGGTGATAAAATGTCAATGTTGTGTTAACAGTTTGTTGCGCTGCCTCCCAGTGGCCAAACAAACTTGAATAAGGCTGATTTAAGTGTGCTTGTGCAGCCATTCTGTATTACTACACTCCTGTGGTGTTGTGTGGCTTTCTAATATGATGCAGTGGTGTCTGGCGTGGATGATGATGTAATGTAAGGGGCGTGGGCTGGCCTGGCTTTTTGGCAGCACCTGAGGCCTCGAGCTCCGTACCATCCTCACAGTGCTCATCCCAAACAAGGTTCCCACTGGCATCCTCCTTCTGGCATGGAGGGTACTCCAGCTTTGCGGTGAATGAGATACAAGAGCCGTTGAGAGCCGGACTGTCACTGGTCAGACGAACCTTTGGTTTACCTGCAGAAAGGTGATGAGAAAGGTGAGAAACTCAAGACAAAACAGGAAGAATTCAGGGGAGAAAGATGACTTCACTCACCTCTGTGGTGCATGAGCTCTTTGGGCTTTGGGTTTAGTGGAGGGTAGAGGTAATCATCCCATGGGTTGGTGTCAGGATCCCAGCCAGGGATCGGTGGAATTGGAAATGGTAACTTCCCTGCTACTGCATGTTTGTGGGGGAACATGTCAGCGTATGCTGGAGAGGGAACAAAACACATTTTAAGACTCCCATGGTCCCTTCAAATATGCTGCAAGGATCACTTATAATTGGCTAGGGCTCTCCAATTAATATGCTTTGTTTCATTCATTTATTGTGCACATTTGGAGGTGTATTGGATTTAGCTTACTATTGGAAAACTTCACAGAAAAGATCTTAATTTCTTCATTATTTATATAATTATAAATAATGTATTGTATAATATATGTATTTAAATTATAGCTCGCTGAAGATCATTTTGCGAACATCACTAATGGTCTCAAGAGTAGCTCTGAAAGAATAAATAATAAAACTGACGGGATCAGCTTTTCTCTAGACGGTAAGGCAAGTTAGGTAACCGGTTTAGTCAAATAAAATTCAGCAGTAGAGATAAAAAGCCAAATAAAAAAGAAACAAAATCATTTGGAATTACCCTTTCAAGCATAGCTGTTCTGTGAGGGAGATGACCATACTTAATACAAAATAAAAGTGTGTGGCCCTATCTTCATCAGATCCTACCAAGTGTCTTTTATTTGTTAATCATTTTTTTTTCTCTTTGACTCCATGTCTTTGTGTCTGGCTTCTGTTTTAATTTAGACTTGAGCGAGAATAACATTTTTTTTAACGGATGATAGACGAAAACAACAAATTCCATCCGTGATTAGATTAAAGGAAGAAAAAATAGTTGTGATCTGTGCAGATCATCAGCTCACGGCACGGGAAACAGACTACATATCTAGATGAAAAAAATGTACTTTTGTTATTTTGATATTGATAAGGTGGGTGAAAAATATGTTTTTGAACGGGTTGAGGCTTCATTTTTCCGTTTCCTTTGGTCGTTTTCTGACCGGACACCGTCAGCCAGGACACACGCCTTAATTAAGCTCATGGGACTGAGTGCAGAGCTGATGACACAAACACACATCAAATGTAAAAAGTCCGTTTCACACTTTATAACTACTGCGATAAATCCATTTTTAAATCAAGAGCCATATGATTAAATTATTTCTATGATTTTAGTGTGAAGATGTGAATTGAAGTAGGACATTTAGTAAAGACATAAGGAGTCTATAGTCAATATTTCTATACTGACGGTTCAAAATACATAAGCAGGCAATTAGATCAGCTGACTAACTTTAAAGCAGCACCACTTACTTGTGCGTCCATCAGCCTGAAACACAAAGCAGGCAGAAAACAGGAGTAAAACACATCGCAAGCCTTCCATTTCCACTCTTCGGCAGGAAAATTAGCTGTTAATATATATATCTTTTTTTTCTTTTTTTTAAAAACAGCCTGTCCTCCTCAAAATATCTAATAATAAAGTGTCCACCGCCGACGGAGCTTGTCCCTCTCACTGCTCGTCTCCCAGCACTTCCCCCTGTTTGTCCTGATGTTCAATAATTTAATCTGGGGTGCCGCTGAGCGCAAAACATGTGATGTTTCTTAACAGGACGCATCTCATCCCTTATTATAAGCCTCATGGAGCAGGAAACTCATGAGAGACGAGATGCGCACACGCACGCTATTTGCGCACAGCCCCTTCTCCTTTTGCCCTGATAAGAAATGATTAAGGCTTTTGAATTCGAAAGAGCGTCCTTGTTTTCAGTCATTTAAGGTATTGCTAAGGTCAATACTGATTTATTATTGGCCTTCTTTGAAAATGTGACAATAATAAATGTGTCATAAACAGTTGGTGCAGTGCATATGTCGTTAACACATTTCTCTCAATACTTTTATTTGTACAGCTTCTCCTCAATATGCAGGAATTCATTCTGAGTTTATGAGAGACAGAATGAGATTGCAACCTGCCTATAATAGTCGAATTGTATTAGGCGAAATGTAATCCCTTTTTACATAATTGCATTATAGAGATGTCTTTTTGTTGGGGACTTATGTTTCGAGGGAGTTATGAGTTATGAACTCCTATCATGATGACCTTTAATGTCCGGGTGCGACAACTGAGCACATGACAGCATTATTTCATACATTTGTCTGATCGAGCTGTGTCACGGTGAGACGCACCGCGCACGGTTTGCGTGAGATGTGCGGTCATTGCGCCACACAGACGCACCCCCAAAAAGCAGAAGGAGAGCGTATGATGTGCAGCCGAGTTGCGCTTTTTTTTTTAAAACGACCCGACATGTGATTAATGTCATTATAGCGGGTCCTCTGCTGTCACAAGGTGGAAACGGCACCAAAGGGCTCTCCAAAACGGCAAACTGACTCACATTTACATTTCTGTTCAAAAGTCAAGAAAAGTGTGTTTTCATCAATCCTGCAACACAGAGGGAAATCTATTGTGTGGTAAACATCACTATATATTTAATTTAAAGGTAACTAAAGTTAGAGGAACTTTCACTGTGAAGCCAAACAGTACTGTGAATCTAGATAAAAGCAATTCTCTCATACTGATTTACAGTATTACATCCAGTCATAAACTAAATGGATTTAGAAGTTTGAAACAGCAGGCAGCAGCCTATATATATTGTAGAATAAACTGTCATATCCTTATGATTGGTGTCAAGAAATGAGAAAAATAAAAATGGCAATGGCAGTTTTTGAAACTCAGCTTTCAGAGAAAAAAGCTGAGCCGTTATTCAGAATAGCGTATAAGGTGATCATGATGATTTGTGTGTCTCACGCGCTCCTGGTTTAAATTAATATTACAATTAAATGATTATATGCGTTTATTATTATAATTATTATTATTATAAGAGCTTTGTTGTTGACATTCTTTTTTTCATGAAGGGCTTATAAAGTCAGTCAGAACACACCAGGTATATAGTTTTCATTGGTGATCACGTGTAATCAAACTAATCAAATGAGCAAACTCCTCCCATTGATGAAGGACAGGGGGTGTGACTTAAAGCTGGATATCTAGTAGGTTGACCCTCAATTCATTTTAATTATTATTTTTACTTTTGTCAAATAAGCATGACATTCAGAAAAAAACGTCAGTTAACATTAATACTGCTCATCCTCCAGTAGGGGGCACTACCACTCCGCAGCATCTCGTAGCCTGTTGACAATCTCTCTCTCTCTCTCTCTCTCTCTCTCTCTCTCTCTCTCTCTCTCTCTCTCTCTCTCTCTCTCTCTCTCTCTCTCTCTCTCTCTCTCTCTCTCACTCCCCCCCCCCCCTCTCAATACTTTCAGCAGTACAATCCTTTAGAGCCCATGCCTGCAACTAACTTTTATTAATGAAGATCTTCTGTTTTTTCCCTCGATCTTAGTCCATATATGTCAGATGTAGAGCAGGATGTCCATTACATTTGTCACAGTCCAATGTGATGTCTTCTAGTGTCTTGTTTGGTTGAAAACCCAAAGATGCTCAGTTTTTACAATTATAGAAGGCTATAAGATATTCAGCCAGTTAATCAGAATTATTTACATTTTTATTTCAAAGAAATCGCTTTAAAGCCCCATATTATGCTCATTTTCCGGCTTACATTGTATTTTGGGCTTCTAGTAGAACATATATACATGCTTTATGTTAAAAATATTATTTTTCTCTTGCTGTCTGAATACACCTGTATTAATCCTCTGTCTGAAATATTTGTTTTAGACTCTTTAAACCCAGTCTGCTCTGATTGGTCAGTGTTTCCGGGTCTCCGGCAAGAAACCCGTAAAAGGTAATTGGTTCTTTTAAAGGTCCCTTGGTCTTCTGAAGGTTTCTCTGCACCATAATTACAGCTGGAGAATGACTCTAGCTGCACTTTCTACCTATAGACCTAATCTCCAAAACATACTGCTAACACTTCTGGGTAGACAACTGCAGGCGCGCAGATATGTGAAAACAGCAAACTTGTTTATTTCTGTTGTCATTTTCATCCGTAACGTTAACATTGAAAGATACATAGTTAAGCATGGTGGGCCGACCTATCTGACGTTTCTGCAGTGCTTATTTGATGTAGGCTAGTGTGTTGCTTAGCTAGTGTCTTTAATAAACCAAAGCTTACTTTAAGAACATACAATCTATGATTAAGAACAGCGACATCTCACCTCTGGTCGGACTGACTACTATAGTTTTGGGTGGTGTCGTTAACTGTACTCTGTGGCCCAACAGGTCAGGTCTCCAACCTAACTTTAGTGAACATGTTGTTGTTTTAAAGTGTTACTTCAACCCCAGGTCTGACGCTAACTCTATTCACTGCATCATTTTAAAAAATGCAACAAAGCGTGCAAGGGACTGCTGACGACTACGGTGTTAAATTGTTCTACACAAAAGTTATTGTAAGCAAATTTTCTGTGTGGGTCTAGATACGGTATTGTTGTGACATCACAACTGTACAGAAGTTCTGACGGTTCATTTAAAGCTACAGTTTCTGAATACAGGCTGTGGGCATTTCTCTTTGGTTTGAGCATTTTGATACTTTCACAGTATTTATTTAACACCTCAACCTGCTTAAAAAAAAATAAAAAATTGCTTCCAGATATCAAACTTTTACAATATGAGGATCTTTAAATGATTAGTCTGTTAACAAAACTGTTGCAGATTAATTTCCTGTCTTTGGACTATTAGATAAAATAAATCAACCAATAGTTTTGGCTCTTATAACTCAAAACAATAAAACAAAGTCTCTGTGTCTCTTCTTTGTCAGAAAAAAATGAATGAACAACCCAGAAATACATTTTGCAGCCAAAAGTCAGTGTTATTCTGTGTCTTTGTGCTTCTCTCTCTGTCTCTCTCTCTCTCTGGATATCTATCTGTACATGTGTGTGTGTGTGTGTGTGTGTGTGTGTGTGTGTTTGTGTGTGTGTGTGTGTGTGTGTGTGTGTGCGTACGAAGGGTGGATGCATGCAAGTACTTGTCGTGCCTTCTCATTTACAACTCTGGCTTCTAGTCGAATGGTGGAATTCAGGCACATTCTTGAGAATGTGGACTGGGCCCGGGACCTTGTGTGTGTCCAGAAGGGTGTGTGCGTCCATGCTTCTTTGGTGTTTATGTGGGAATCTGCAAATGTGCTGGCAGTGGAGACTTCAATTCAGTGTATTTTGGCTACAGGGTGGAACATATGGGAGTGTTCACTGCGCAGCACTGGAAATACATGAAGACTTTCTTCCTTTTCAGTCTTGGGGCTTATAAACATGATTCCCACAAGAAGACAGAAGTCAATAGCTGGTCACTTCTAACTCTCTTTCTGTCTCTGCGGCCTTTCATGTCTCGTTCATTTCCACCCTCTTTGCAACACCCTCACCTTGTCATTCTTTTCAGACTCTGAAGCCATCCTTTGCTCTTTCAACTTCCACGGTCTGTCCCTGCAGGTGTCCTCCTCCCTCCTCTGTGTACTGTAATCATAATCATCAGAAGACATTCTGCCCTGTCATCCTGAGTGTCTTTGTGTATAATGGGAAGAAGGCAGGGAGCTGCTAATCCCACCCACTCACTCAGACACAACCTGACATTTGCCACCACCACCAACTCCAGGACAGGGAACGGGTCTCTGACTGCAGCCAAATTGGCTTCGAACTCCTCCTGGCTGCACTGTCAAGTTGCATGCAGTGGACTCTTACAGCTCCAGTCATCCACAACACAACAGAGCTGGAGAAGCAGGCTGACACAGATGGTCTTCATTTTTCAGTTATGTGGTGAAGAAAAAAAATAGGCCTGACCTCTTGTTGGCCATCACCAAAAGAAATATATCACCCTGAGGTGACTTGGAAAATGCATTAGGAAATTATTAGGCTACATGATATTGGGGGGCGTTTTCCCTTAAACGTTCCATAACACCATTTTGGTGCCACTGGCTGTGTAGGCTGGCTGCGTTCAATTCCTTGTGATAAAGTAGGAAACAATTTTTCACTTTTCAAGAAAAGGAGGAAGGAGAAAAAACTCTGAAACTGACACGGACTGAGGTCTTTTTCTCCGCTCAGTTGAAAACAGCAGTCTGTGCTGCCAATTTCTCCTCGGATAACCGGGGTGATCGAAGCTACGACCGCCCCGCTTCCCGGCAACGACAGACTGTCATGGAACTGCGAGGCGAGAACCGCCGCCAGCTGGCCGGAGAGTGCATCTTTGATGTGTGACGCACCGGGCGGGGAGACGCCTGCACCAACCGACTCTCTCTCTCTCTCTCTCTCACACACACACACACACACACACACACACACACACGCACGCACACACACACACACACACACACACACACACACACACACACACACACACACACACACACTGGAGGAAATATAAAAACACTGTCTCATTCCACTGCAATGTGGGATTATTTATAGTTTACTGTTGTTTCTGGTAGGAAACCGACTTTTGTAATACGGAGTTTTAGTATCCTGTAGGCTACAAGCCATATTAAAACTAAATACTGAGTCCAACACACATTTAAATACCTAAATAGATTTATTCTAGTGGTTCAACATTCAAAAACACCATAAAATGACACTTTGAGTGTGGAAACTGGAACTTGATTTATTTGTTTTGTCCATTGGAGTTTGTCTGAAAAGGCGTTTAAACCCGGTTATCATCTGAACTCTTTGAGGAACAACATCAGCAGGTGCAGGAGCAGGTGGATGTACCAGGTGCATCTTCAAGCCACATGTGAGCTAAAAACTAACTCGGGCTTTAGGACCGCGGGATGAGCTGGATGAGAGAAAAAAGTCTGCACACCTCCACCCTGAGAAGACGAAGTTGAGGGGTTGTCTTGAACCTGCCCTGTCGTGTCCCAGGTCCGGTGCCCGATGGATGCAGCGCTACACTGCAGAAGACTGATGGGCGACTTATTTCTTGTTCTACTTTTTGGATAATCACTATAGTATCATCACCTTGGTGACATGTAATCGTCTTCAAAGTTCAGTCTAAGCTCAGAAATGGGGAAGTCAAGGCAGCACTCGGCCAACTTCGTATCCCCCCGTTCTCTGCGCTCTTCATCATGAGGCGGTGGGGCAGAGTTGCTGTCCGGAGGAGGGTGCTCTGCCTCTGGCTGCTTCTCCTCGGGTTCGCCCTGGTTACTCTGGCACTCTCGGACCTCTTGAACCGGGACCGAAACCACAGTCAACAGAAACCTGGCCCTCCCCGCCGCCCTCTCCAGCGGATTCCCAATGCACCTGACCTGGAGGTCATCGTGGATTCCCGGGACCCTGCATTAGAGCTCGGGGTCGATCTCGCCCCGCTAAAATCTTTACAAGAGGACCAACTTTTATTCGTTCCATCGACTCAGGGCACCAAGAACCCACCGCAGAAGAAGGGGAGTTACAAGGTGCTTCTACCCGGAGCAAATAAGGATACGCGCGCTCCTGCGCCTCCGACGCACGGCGAAATGGGGAAAGCAGTGCGGCTACACCTGGAGGGAATGGAGAAGGACATGGAGCTATCTGCGGTGCAGAAGTACGGTTTCAATGAGGTGGTCAGTGAAAGGATTTCACTCCATCGCAGGCTGCCCGAGGCGCGTCATTCTCAGTGAGTACACACAAAGATCCACCAAAAACTTTGCGATGAAGATTCAAAATTCAAAGTGTTTATTGTCATGTGCACAGTAAAGTAAACGTGTTTCCCTGTACAATGGAGTTCTTCATTTGTTGCCCGCAGAAGGCCAGACAATGTATAAAAGAAGAAAAAGATTTTTAAAAATGCGGCTTTGTTCCCCTTTTAACAGGTGTTTGGGGGAGCAGTACAGCGAGACGCTGCCGTCAGCGAGCGTTATTATCTGTTTCCATGACGAGGCTTGGTCCACGCTCCTGCGCACCGTGCACAGCGTGCTGAATACTGCGCCAAAACCGCATCTGCAGGAGGTTCTGTTGGTGGACGACCTGAGCCAGCACGGTAAGTTTCTCCATCCATCCATTCATCCATCCATCCATCCATCCATCCATCCATCTATCTATCCATCCATCCATCCATCCATCCATCCATCCATCTATCCATCCATCCATCCATCCATCCATCCATCCATCCATCCATCCATCATCCATCCATCTATCCATCCATCCATCCATCCATCCATTCATCCATCTATCCATTCATCCATCCATCCATCTATCCATCCATCCATCCATCTATCCATCCATTTGACCTGTGCTCACTGCATGTCTTTGCCTTTGTTCACTTCTCAGGTCACCTGAAGAGTGTGCTAAGTGAGTATGTGTCTCATCTGGATGGGGTGCGTTTGATTCGCAGCACCAAGCGCCTGGGTGTTGGAGGGTGCCGTACTCTGGGTGCTGCTAGAGCTGCAGGGGAGGTGCTAGTGTTCATGGACTCCCACTGTGAATGCCACAAGGGCTGGCTGGAACCACTGCTGGAGAGAGTGTCCCAGGACAGGTACACTATTATTATTATTACTCCAGTTTTCAACATACATAAGGAAACAGAAGTGCAACATTCTTGTTATTCCATTGCCCGACTCCATTAAACTGTAAGATGGCCAGAGTTTTGTAATGAAGAATAATGAAGTTAAAATTATTAAGTATTTGATGTGGAAAAATCCAACAAAGCAGCTGTGCCCCTCTGTCTGTCTCCTTCTTTCTCTATATTGTGTTCTGCTGTTTGACAGAACCACTTAAGAGAAGTGAGAACACAAAGGGTTCAAAGTTATCGGTTGTCCTTTCTCATTAGTAAGGCATGGGATACATGTGCTGCATGTATCCAAAGCTCTGCTCTCATGATTTGGCTTTAGTCTTCTGTCTCAGGCTGCCTGCAGCGTGGCTCTAATTAGACTAGGTAATTATGCTGAACTTTCAGACCTGGAATCTGCAACCGCTCAACTGTCTCAGCCACATGTTTGACCCTTCTCCCATTTCTTGCTCTGTTTCTCCCTCCTTTAATCTCCTACCTCCATTTCCTCCGAGCGTCACATCACATATGGCCTATTAAATATTTCAAAAAACATATGTGAACCAGCACACACACACACACACACACACACACACACACACACACACACACACACACACACACACACACACACACACACACACACACACACACACACACACACACACACACACACACTGATTAGGAAACATTTCAAGCTCACTACACACACACTTTGAATAATATCTGAAAATGTAACCAAGGAAGTCTTGTTAGGACTTTTAATTCTCATTCGTCCAAAAACTTGACTGATAGGAACACACTTCTCATTCATAGCACCAACCTCAGTTTGATTCAGCATATATTTTGATTTTTAATATAAAAGTGATTGTTCAGATGAATCTCTGTGCAGGACCAGAGTGGTTTCCCCCATCACGGATGTGATAGACGGGCATACCTTTCAGTACAATGCCACCCAGTGGCCAGTCAGGGGAGTGTTTGACTGGAGACTGGACTTCTACTGGGAGTCTAACCCTCAGCTGCAAGATAAGAACCCAGACTCCGCTGTTGGACCTGTGCAGTGAGTTTACAGCAACATGATGTCGGCTAGGCTTCAAGTATATATGACAATATATGTGTATATGCCTAATGGGAAGCACTGATCATGCATGTTTGCTTTTTTTTTTATGTTTATGGGACGGGTGCAGAATTTATAATCTGTAGGACACAAAACACTTTCTCTTATCCGTGCAATTGTTCTTGAAACATTGTATAGTTCACTCTCTTTTAGTCTATAAAAGCTATTCTGATTAAAAACAAACAGAGGAGGTTAAAATCAGCCTTTGCTTCAAGTGCTCATGGCTCATGAAAATATAAAACATTTGACAAGAAGTCATAAGTTAACTTAAGGAACCGTTGCTCCGGGCTTTGTGCTGCTATTTGTGTGTCCTTGCTAACTAAGAATGTAATGTCTCTGACAGGAGCCCAGTGTTAGGAGGCGGAGTTGTGGCCATGGACAGACATTTCTTCCAGAGTGTGGGAGCCTACGACCCTGGGATGCTGCTGTGGGGAGTGGAACAAATTGAGCTGTCAATCAGGGTAAAGCAAAAAAAAGAGAAGAAAACAAAAAACAAAACCCAGGATATTATCAACTTATCATGACAGAGACATGCGAGATTGCTTTTGTCTTTCACCTTAAATCAAACAGGCTTTTTTAGGTGGTGGCTGAGTGATTCTGTTGCCTTCTGTTGGGCCTTTAGGAATGTTGTGCTGGGACATGATGCCTTTTGCAAATGGGAATCTCAGGTTGAATGTTGTCTGGGAATGTCTGGGCTGTTTGACAACTGCACAAGTATGAGAAAGTATTATTACTTGACCACTTGTTTTCCTTTACTGACCATTAAAATCAATATTTTGGAGTTGTAACATGTGACAGATTAAAATGTAGAAAAGTGGCAGTTTGTTGAAATATCCGGATCGACAAGTGCATTCGACCATAAAGAAATCACCAAAAAGTGCTAGACTCAGGGAACATCAGGGTTATAAGCCTGTTTTTGCCGTTCCCGCTATCCTAGGTGTGGTCATGTGGGGGTTCCATGGAGGTTGTTCCCTGCTCCCGTGTGGCCCACCTACACCACCGCCAACTGCCTTATCGCTTCTCAGACCAGGAGCTGCTTCAGAGGAACAAAATCCGGATTGCAGACACTTGGATGGACGCGTACAGGAAGATCTTCTACAGGAGAGACACACTTGCTCATTTCATCAGGCAGGTGTGTATGATTGGTGTGTGGACTTGGTCAAGAGACCAGTTGCTGAGTGTGCCAAATATAATATAGAAAAAAACACAACTGTTTTTTTCTTCTGTGCAGTCTGAGAGCCCTAACATCACAGAGCGTCTGCGGCTAAAAAGGAGCCTGGGCTGTAGGAACTTCCACTGGTACCTGACATCAGTTTATCCACAACTTTACATCCCCCAGGACAGACCTACGCTATCAGGCGAGGTAGCACACACACACACACACACACACACACACACACACACACACACACACACACACACACACACACACACACACACACACACACACACACACACACACACACACACACACACACACACTATTTGACGGACACATGACAGACTGATGTGTGCCATTTGTGCCTGTTTGAAGCTGTACAATGTCGGCACTGGCAGCTGTGCAGACTACCCCCCAGGGCAAGGACTGCAGGGCGGGGCCATGAATGTGGCACCCTGCAGTGGGACGGGCAGCCAGGTAACCATGGCAACAGTTGTAAAAAAAATCAAATACTGACAAGTAACACACAGTGGCAAAAATGATCTCTCTTGTCATCGCAGCACTGCGACCTAAACTCTGAATTTGAAGTGAGATGGGGTCCTATGGGGGCTTTGTGTTTGGACGCCAAGGGAGAGATGGTGGTCTTATCTCCATGCCCCCCACATCTACCAACCAACAGCAGACTCCAGTGGAAGTTCATAAAGGCAAGGCAAACATTGTAGTTATGTATCTGAATAGATATGGTCACAGTCGCTGTTTGGCTAACTCAGCGTGTCTGTTTTCTGCTTCAGCTGAGCGGTCAACTCGTTCACCAACAGTCCCAGTTGTGTCTGGAGGTCGTAAAGGAAACAGGGCTCCCACAAAGCAGCCCAAGAGAAGTCAACACCCACACAAAGACAGGAGGTCTCTTCCTGCGCCCCTGCACCCATCACCCCAGACAACAGTGGCACTTTGAGCAACTAGTAGCTCCTAAAGGTGCCTGATGCAGAAAGCACAGAGAGATTCATGGAGCACTAAATCCATATCCTCATATTTACTACACATAGTGGCATACCTTAGTGAAATGAGGTACAAAAATACACAAAATATAACTTTCTTTGCTTCACTTTGCCACTCAGCTTTTTTTGTTCCTGTTTTAAGGATTGAAAATACAATTCAGTGTGTGAAATAATAAATATCAGATGATCTAAAATAATAAAATACAAGATTATGTTGAAACATTATTGAATTTTGAAAAGTCTTTATTTAAAACTAATATTTTTTAGCAATACCTGTTTTGTATTAATGTACATTTAATTATATGTAGTGTGAAAAACATGTAGAGAAAATGAAGTTAAACTGATCTTTTACTTGAGTAAATGCTTTCATGAATTCATGGGTAACTGTTTTGTGCACATGTATAAGTATTCAGCAGATAGACTCATATTGAAAACTAATACATATCTCTGAACTGACCTCTGGTTAAATGGAAACTCTCAAGGAAAACTGGTTCATATCAAGTCCCAGAACAAAACTTTAATCCATACACCACCAGGGCACCCTTCCTCTCTCTTTATCTTAAAGTAAAGTTAGAATAAAAAAATAAATAAAACCAATTTCACCATCAGAATAAGAAGACCTAAGAATAAATTGCGCCTATTTTCTGAATGGTTCCTTAATTACAGATAAGGAGCAGGTAAAGATACTCAAATTTACAGTGAAAGGTAACTTCCTGTAGTCTATAATATTCTGGCATCCGCATACTTTTGGCCAAGAAGTGTAGTGGAATAAAATCCCTGCTGCAAACCCAGGTGTGTTCAGTTATGTTGCTGATTCGATGTCTGCTCAGCAGAGCTATTCATTCACATTTTTGACTTGTCATAGTAGGAGACTCACAGGCGTGTCTAATCACATTAACGATGGCTCTATTCAAGTGTCCAAGTAATCCGTGACAGTGAGACAGCCAGCAGACACAAGACCAGACACCGCAGCAGCTTAATGGAATATAGCCACCATTCATTTTTTTATCATTTATAGGTGTGCATCACTGGGACATGCCAGAATGCCCTCTGTTAAAACCTAACAACAACAACACCTAACAGGAGAGTGAGGGAGGTGTCAATGAAGTGGTCCTAAGAAGAGGTCTAATCACACCACCACAAAAAAAAATAGTCATATGGTTTCAGCTGCCAACAGCAGAGGGAGCTATCTGCCTTCAAAATATTCTCTGAAGCCCCAACTGGTCACATTGTTATTGCTATAGTACATCAATAACCTCCCCATATGACGTACTTCCAGATGTTCGCATATAAACATCCTGTATTTGAAGCTAACATAATTATGCTAATACAGTAAGTCTACCATGTGACAGCAACATCCACAAGTGCATGTGACAGCGATAAGAGGAGTGGAGGCTGTCTGTAATTAGCATCCAGACAATAGTGTCATGTGTTTTTGTGTCCTGCTATCTACTGTAACTCGTAGCCCAATCATAAGTGTATAGGTGTTATTTAAGCCACAGAGCCCATGGTTAGGATGGCAACCAGCAGGCAGGGATGACCCTGAGCTCATCCTCAGTCACTTTCTCTTTGCCCCCAGGCACTGAGTGCTAATAACCGCCTATACTCTGTCACAGTAATGCTTTTCTTAACCCATGGTGCACTTAGCCCAGTCAAGTATGCAGCACCTTTTCAATAAAAACCAGTCATATGGTATGTCTGTGGCTCGGAGGCATAGGTCAAACACGGACAAACAACATGTTGTTGATTAATACGTCTTCTCTCAGTTACATAACTTTAGGCTACTTGTACATGAAGGGCAACGTCTCTTTGCTTTGGGTCTTCGGACGAAGACAGGAGGTCGCAGACTCATTGTGTGAATAATTTCACTGTGGAAAGCAATCCATGTTCGCTAAGAAGATTTTAGGAGATAATGTGAGTAAGAAGTATATAATAAATGAAAATCCAAAACCAGGTTTAAATAGTCTGAATGAAAGGCCGATTTTTTTAAAAATATGAGTTTATTGTCGTTAAATTATAACTTTTTCTCATAATATTATGTCTTTTCCTCAAAATATCACAACTTAATTTTCAAAACTGAAGAGAACACAGAAGGCTTTGAGCACGAGCTGAATTTCTGGTGAAACACATATGGGATATTAAAGTCCAGGTGTTTCTAAATTAATTAAAATGAATTAATTTATCATTGATGTGAACAGGTGACACATTTAAAGAGCTTACTTCCCCAAACAAAGGACAAAAGAGGGACAGAAGGCTGAATCATACATGTGTGCTGACTCTGCATAGATAACATTAAATGAGAAAAGTACAACATAAAGTGCTGAATTATATTCCATTATATTTTTAATCGTCACTGGGCACCTGCATTTAATGTTTTCTTTTACATTAATAAAGATGGGAATGTCTTATCAATCTTCATAAATTTATGATTTGTTCTAAATCTGTCATTGGAAACAACTCTTCTCTTTACGCATTTTCTTCCCCAAATGACAAACAAAGTCTTTTTTGATTAATGTTGAACCTCTCTGGGGCATAACTTCACAATGAGAGATAACAATTACATTGATTTGCTTGTGAATGTAATTTTGGCAAATAAAAGGAATATAATTATGATAATTATGATCATTGTAGTATTTTGTCTGATATGCAAGCTCAGTTTATGACAAAGGCACGGGTTACCACTTCAAAACATGTCTCCATTATGTATTAAAAAAATACTTGCAGGGGGGAAATACTATTTGAGTAGCCTAAGCCATGATTCATGCGTCAGACCTGTCCCATCGTAGAGCCGACGCCTAATACCACACTAACACAAAGGACCCTTGAAAACAAAAAGGCAGTGAAAGTGAAAAATAGACCTAAGATCTTATCCCTCTGACACCCCTGTTAAAATAAAACTCCTGTAACAGTTTTATGAATTAAATCCAACAGCCTTTAGGGGTCTCAGATGTCACTTTATATGCAGAGTAAGGTAAGATGTGAGAACATTTCCCGTTAGAGGATAATAGGCTACATAAAGTAATCACAATCATTCACTGTGGTCGCTGTGAAGTCTCTCAGCAAAGTCAAAGGAACGCCTTATACAACATTGATGTTTTAGAGGGAATGCAATTTGTTCAAGATTTATATGGCACCTTAAGGGGCTGTCATCAAACACTTATTTAGGGGAAGTCATTACATTATATTGAAGACTGGCATTTAAGAATTTTGTAAAAATGTTTCAAATAAGCTAATTTTCTAAATTTCATATAAAATGGAAGAAAACTGACAACTGGGAAACCACAGAGAGGAACTGCACTTGGATATAAAGGACTCTTCAGCAGTGTTCAAACTTTAACCGGGTTGTTTGTTCATCTGAATATGTAAGTATTTAGTTTGTGGCAATTTAATGCAAATCTCTTCATCTGTCTGCATTCAAATGCTCTTTCTCCTGAGACTCTTCTACTGTAGGCTACTCCCTTCTGTCCCCAAACTGTCCTCCTTCTCTCTTGCAGCATGTGGCCTTTTGCGTGCCCTCCCCTCCCCTCCCATCACTAGCATTCTTCATCTCTTCTCCATGCTGAGGTGAGTGTGATTAATACAGTGAACACCCACATCAAAATGCTGATAGCCGACAGGGCAAGCCGCATTCTCACAAACACACACATCTTCCGATGAACCTGTGAGACTCAGACGGATGTCAGCTGCTGCGGTGCAGGGAGCATTGGCCTCTTTATGAAGATTCATGGGGCTATTTCACACAGGACGAAGGTGGCTACACTTACTGTGGACGCCTTTAAGAGCTTCGGGTGTTCTTCACAGGGACACTATTGTTTCCAGTTATTCGTTATGTGGTTGTTGTGCAATTAGGTCTATGTGGATGGGCCTCAGGAGCCAAGGCTGACACTGAGTAAAGATTAAGTGCACTAAAATGTGACAAAAAACGTGGCTCGCAGCAGCAATTAAGGCCAGGGACAAAAACAGCTTTTGAATGTCTCATTTAGAAAGTTCCCAGTGACACAAACACTTTATACGGGTACCCTTTAAATTCAGAATCAGTGTTTCAATGATACCTGTATGTATTTGTGTAACATCCCCGGGTCAAAAAGTAGTATACTTTAGTGTATTGAAGTTATTACAATATATTTATAATTTCTGTTGTTAAAATATATTTAATAATTACTCAAAGTATACTGAATTGTAAATGACTAGTGGTGATTTAGTGTACTTAGAATTCCCGTGTCCTTTTAGGCAGGCTTTATCACAGTGAGCTTTAATTTCACTTAATCAGAAGTATAATTAAGTCTACTTACAAACAGTGCACTTTAATGAGAATTCATTTTTAAGCTGTACTTCAGTGTACTTTAAAAAAAATATGCTACATTTTAATGACACATTTTGATACATTTTGTTACATAAGCTTGTCTGGCAAAGGACTCTCACTTTTTTTCTTCTCTCATTTTCATGGCTTGTCGTCTCCTCATAGATGGGTTACTGAAAAGCAAAAACATGGACAATATATAGGTAAGAAACAGAACCAACACAGATCAGACAAAATTGTGCAGCCATTAGTGTACATGAGAGAGGGAGCACCAAAAGATTACATTTGAATATTTTTTAACATTTACATCATCCCAATAACGATAACGCCAACTTGACGAGCGTGTTAGTTGACGAGCGTGTTAGTTATCGCTCATTTGGAGTTATATATTTTGGCCACCGGGCAAATCTTAGCCAAATACTCACTCTCATTTATCTCTGTTTTGTCTCTATCAGCTCTATGGAATTATCTGCCTGATTAGCTAGTCACTGACTTTGTCTCCTGTTGGTGCTGAGCAGGTAGAGAAGTCGCATTTTAAGAGCTTTAGGCTGAAAGCAATGAAGCGATGCTTCTCTGTAATTCTCTTCCAACTTAAAGAAATTAAGTTTCTGAGAGTGTTACATAAAATGAACCAATACTGGCCGTGTCATTACAGTCTTTCCATGTATGATGGAAACAGGTAGCTGACAGACAAATGCTCTGAGCCCCATCACACATGCAAGAACAGAGCCCTACTGCTATCATCTTACCAATGTTTTTGCAGTCTCTGATACAATGACTATAAAGAAAAGCTGCAGGTTCATTTTGTTATGTCAATTTTAGTCTAGTTATCCTGGCAAAAACCCACCATCACTTACCAGAATGCAAAGGTACATCATCTACAGCTGTCTAACAATGCTTTTAGGGTAAAATACTTCCGTGTGTTCACATAACAGAGGAATGCATTCTGTCTTCAATAAACGAGTAAGCATTTTAGTGTATACTTTTCAACTGGAACCCTTAGATCACTGTTACATCAACACAATGGAAGACAACTATTTCACACAGCTCTACATGGTGATGATCCTCCTATCTGCTGCTTTGAAAATGCCAGACTACTGTCTGACAGGTGAGCAACAAAGGAGGTAATTTAGCAGCCGTTCCAGTATCCTTGCTTGATGGGCATAGCCAGACCTACACTTCTCAGAGAAGAAACCACCATTAATCTCCACTTCTGACATGCGCATTGTTCTGCCACCTCTCCTACCACCACCACCACTTGTACCATAACACCCAGGGGAGCAGCACAGACTCATTTATCAAACACACAAGATGTCCTGCAAGCTCTCCTCTCTCTTACGGTTTTACGCCAATGCAAATGTAACGATGTGGACGTGCTACAGTGGCTGCTCTCTCCCCCAGAGTTGAACAGATAAATGTAAAGCCCTTGTGTGAAAAAGCTTTATCCATATTTGACATGTGTATGCACACTCTTACAGTATGTATGCAGGCACAGACACTTGATATATATGGACGTACACACAAGCAGAAGCACACACAAGTTGGACCGCACACATTTTCAAAAACAAACATAATGCGTCCTTGGTTCAGCACACAGCTCAGCCTATTTTTTTGTTAGCAGGCAGCCTATCAGGTCTCAGTGAGGGCTGAATGGAAACACCTCACCACAGCTGGCAGATTTCAACATATCTCCATTATGTCCGTGGAGATGAAAGGAGAGAAATAGAACGATTTTTATTACCTGAGAGATAAGTTCACACCTCCTGCACAGCGATGGTGTTTTTTAGTACTGAAATCTGGGGCGAGGGACAAGTGAAGAGGCCCTTTTCACTGGGATAAAGTGCTCATTTGAATGGAAGAGTGAGTGTGTGTGTGTGTGTGTGTGTGTGTGTGTGTGTGTGTGTGTGTGTGTGTGTGTGTGTGTGTGTGTCTGGGCTCACAGAGCATTTCAGTGTGTGTACAGATGAAAAGAGTGGCCAGGGATGAATAGTTGCTGCATTTGGGTCAGGGCCATCATTAAACAATATTAAAAGAGTGGATTAAACAGACACACAGCAATAGAGGGAATATGAAACACAGTTTGATGTATTTTAAGTATAGATATGCATGCTCATAAATCACCAGTCCACGTCGCCCCTCTTTTAATCAATTTCTCCTGTTAGCATATGTGTTGCACTTTCCACCATATTTTCCACCTCTGCTCTGTCCTCCTCTCCATCCCTTTGAGTCAGACCCAACTTTAATCAAAAATCACAAGTAGAAGGAAAGAGGGAAGCAGGGGTGCAAATGAGGAAGGCAGATGGGCCTCAGTTAGCTAATGACAGATTGTGGGAAGCGGTGAATAAAAGATGAGTTCGCTAGCAGGTGGATAAAACGATGCATAAACAGCCAGGATGGGATTGTGTGTACACCATTAAATATGGATAGGTCTTCAAGACCCAAGGCTAAATAACAACATTCCCACAGATGTGCTGGAAGCGCTGCTAAACACACAAATAATTATCCGCAGTGCAAACACATACTCACCCACCTGCAAGTCCCGTCTCAGTAAAACACACACAAAAAAGATCTAAATGGGGGATTTTTTGACCAAGCATATTTTCATTTTCACTTTTTCTAAAAGCATTGACACATATGCATGATAAATGAGAGAAAACATCGCCACATCACCATGAAGTATGCCTCACCTGCATCCCGGTTGATTGTTCTAAGTATTCCATTCAGACAGATACAGTATTCCCCTCACTCCACTTCCTACACACACACACACACACACACGCGCACGCACGCACGCACGCACGCACGCACGCACGCACACACGCACGCATGCACAGTGGAACAGCACCTCACCAGGTGAGAGCAGCTGAACCTACTGTATGACAGATGTGTCAATGAGATCCACAGCACGCCTGCTCAGTTTTCAACCGCTGCCCATGTCACCAGTGGGACATGATGACTGCTGCTCTTTCACCTCAGATGAACCATAGCAGTAGCTAACAAAAGACATACGTACATGCACAAAACAAATACACACTACTATTATAAACAGTGTGAAAAAGGAACAGTCTTGCAGGACAGAGATCTGGCATTATGAACTTTGTGTGTTTGTGTATTTTGGTGGGCATGTATGTGTTGTATGACGAATACAAGAACATATCAGCAACAGCTGTTGGATGGAATTCCATAAAATTAGCAAATGTTAGCTTGCTAACATGCTAAACTAGGTTGGTAAACATTACCCCATTAAAGTTCTCATTGTGAGCATGTGAAATTAAATTAAATTTATTTGACAAGTTGCCATCAGTCATCCCATCAAGAGTGACTTGTTATTATTCATCTATGTCCATGAATATGATTAGGAAATCAATTTTACGTTATAATTATTCTACATGAGCAGAAATGTTATTCTCTGACATCCAAAACACAATAACTGAGCTAAATTAAGGCCTTTTATAGCCATCAATCAATGCACTGTACATGTACAGGTACTGTACAGGTGTGACAATCATTAATAACCTTTTTAAGCCTTTCTGAATGTTTCCGTGAACATCAAACAAAAAGCCAGGACATAACAGTCATATTTGTCATTTATTAGCATAACAGTTTTTTTGTATCTAATTATATCAAAATGTTAGGGGAAAAAATGTTTGATTACAGTACATTCCATTTGCAGAGAAGCAGAGTCAACCCTACATGATTTCAAAAGAGAACTGTACATCTGTCGAGACGACAGTTCGGACCTTTTTCCTGGTTTAAGATTGCATTGACTGGTACCAGCAAGTAGCACTGCCAGAACTTCATATACAGTAGCATCATTAACTGCCCTCCCACACTCTTGCATCACTTGAGGTAAAAAAATACATCTTTAGTATAGATACATTCATAGAAATATAAAAGCGTCTGTATTTCCTTATTGTGCTTTCATGTGGGAATATTGCCTTTGCTCTGAACAGCTGAGAAAATGGATCTCAGAGATAGTAACCCTAGGTGACGATCAGGGAAATGGCCTTCATTGTAGATTATGGACCAATTTAGTATTGGCAGTTTGCTCCAGGCCGCTTCACTACAGGGGTGACTACCTTGTGCCTAAATTACCCAGTTGTTTAAACTGAGCCAACATCCAATAAATATGCATCAGTAAATGCCAGGTTCAGCTATGAAACGACTGAAACCCTTTTTTCTTTTTCTTTAAATAGATAGATAAATGGCAAGCTGGATTTCCACAGGGTGACATGCAGCATGTTAATGTGAGTCTACAGGCACTACTCAAAAGGCTCGAAAAGCATGCAGAGAGCAAGATAAAGAAAGAGAGAAAAAGAAAGAAAGAGAGAGAGAGAGAGAGAGAGAGAGAGAGAGAGAGAGAGAGAGAGAGAGTAGGTGTGTGGCAAGAAACACTGAAAAAGAGAAGCAGAGGGAGAAAGAGTTCCTGTGCTCAGTGTGACAGACGACAGCAGGGGCTGTGGTGCCTTAGGCATAACATACCCCCCACCCCCCCAGCCCCCAACGCCATAACCAACTTCCTCCACCCTCCATCCTCTCCTTCCCTGAGGGCCAGCGGTAAAGAGCACAATACATTCCATTTCCCCTCTCACACCATTGTGTGCTCCCAGTCTAACCAGCCCCAACCAGCCACGCAATGGTACACACAATCCAGAGCACCAAGCGTGGGTTGAGTGCGCAAGGAAAGAAGGATAAAAAGAGAGGAAATGGCAGAGATAGGGAGTTGGAGGAAGGACGTTGACTGTGACGACCGCCTCAACAACTCACAATGCTTCCTCTTCCTGTAACCAGCCCATCCGACCTGAAACCATCACTTGCCCTAAGCAAAAAAAAAAAAAAAAAAAGATAGGACAAAAAGAACTCTCTCCTCCTCTGTATCACTCTTGTCCTCCATTATGGCACAATCCCACCTCAAGATAAGGGGGTTGGGGCTGGGCTGTGCCCAGAGAGCTGCCATCCTGCAGCTCCACAACTGCTCCAACTGCTAACAACACTACGTTTCTATAAGGTAAAGCTAAAACACCTAAACCTTCTGTACTTGTTTTCATGCAACAAGATTTTTAAACACGTGCCTTTAAAACAAAGGGAATCTGAGTTGCATCCATGCAAACGTCCTCCAGTGATAATGGGGGACCCCAGCTGATCAGTATTCTCTTTAGTTCAGGAGGATATCCCAAAATAAATCCAGGAAAAAGCGCTGCAGAGCCCAGGAATGTTCAGATGGAGGGCTGCTACAAACCCATAGCTGGGTTGCGGTAGGTGCCCCCAAGTCCAGTTTCACACCCAGAGCTGTCATGAGGGTCCTCATCTCCCTCGTCTTGTGGACTGTGTACCCTTGACCTGATGGGGACATAAACCCCATCTGTGTAGTGGGAAATCTCTGGTGAACTGAGGGGTGAGGAAGGCGGGTGAGGCTCTGTGGTGACAGCCTGCAGTTGAATGGCAGACGAGTTGCGAGTTAGAGGTGCAGTTGAGAGGGGGTACCCCAGCTGGAGGTCCTGGGGTCTGTGTGTGAGGGAGTCCATGTGGCACATCGCACCATGTTGTTGAGGGCTAATGAGCGGAGAAGAGGGCAATGACATGGGCGTGTCCGTCCAGATGGAGACAGTCTGAGATGAGGATGGTGAAGGGTAAGACATAGGAGGGGTAGGATGGGGCAGGTATGTGAGGTGTGCTGGGGAGTAGTGTGTGGGGCAGACTACTGTAGGATGTGGTGGTGATGACATGAGGGTCTCCATGAGTTGGGTCATTCTCTTCATGACTTGTCCCAGTTCGGCCACTTCCCTCCCGAGGTTGCTCACCTGCAGACACAACACAAACCGTCTTTAGTTTTAAAGTGTCTCAGGCCTCATCCATAGGTGGGGCGTGAAATAAAAATGCCAATATTAGGCACTCAAGTGGATGGATAAAAATCTTTAACTTACAATAGCATTTAAAGTTATGATCCTAAGGATTTTAATGAAAGTAGTAGTGACGAAGTCCGCCACTCCATCTCAATTTTATCTAAAAGCCTTACTGTTTACTGTCTGCTCTCTTTACACGTGTGTTTTCTTTTTTAAGTGACTGCCAATGCAAACTGAATATTTCCTGCTGTCGCTGCTTTATATTAAAAGCATTCAACTGGCAAAATTTAGGGTGGCTTCTATTGTGAAGTCAATGATCACACAATGGTAATTTTTTAACATTTTCAATTTTTTTGGACAGCAGATTCATTATTTTTGACAGATTCTTTAGAATAAAAAAAATAGTAAACAAAAGTCTGTTCCTGCTAAACAAGAATTTGATGTAGTATGAAATTTCTTTTGCTGCAGGTTTCATCAAATAAACCAGGACTAAAATCAGGATCACAACTTAAAACTTTTGTAAATACATCAACAAGTACCAGCATGCTTGCCTTCGTTGTAAAGTATGCCTCTCATTGCTTTAAGAGTTTGATTCTGTCACCACCTCTGGTATCCAAACCGATGCTTATAACTCTCAAAGTGGAGTCCTTGACATATACAGAAGTTTACTTTTCTGGTGATAAAATACAGCCACATTTCTAGGATACACCATTTATGAATTTTGTATTTTCAGGTCAGTCGTTCTGGGTCAAAATATTTCTGTCCCCTGCCTGCCATTTAACACCGTGTTACTATAATTGGTCATTACACTGATTATAGGTGCAGGGTGGTGGTTGATTGGTTGCTCTCTGCACGTGGCATGTCCACAGAAGGCATGACCATGAAGCCCTGCCAAGGTGCCATCTGCTTTCGACCAGTCAAAGCACTCATGGCCATTCATCAGGCCAATCATGCACATCAGTGCTACTGGACACACATCAGTCCCCAGCAGGACACAAAACTCCAGGTGGGAACTGCTCCAGTCGCTGTGTGAATACGTCAAAGAGGTGATTAAGTACACTGCAATCACGACAGATCAAATAAGGCAGGAAGCTCTCTTCTTCTTAGTGGCTTGTCACTTAATAGCCAAATGTATATTTAATCATACTTTCTATTCGATTTTGATACCCTTCAACATTGAGGATGTTCCCAGACACTAGATATTAAAAATGATCCCCCCCCTTTCACAAGTCTCCCATCTCTCTCCCTCTCTAGAGTGGTTGATAAAAGCCTGGGTCCAAGCTCTGGCTCTGATAAAAATAGACAGGACAGTCCAATCTGACACGCTGTCAACATGATTCCAGTACTCCCACCTCAGAGACAACCGTCTGTGGAGATAGTCAGACAAAACAGCAGCCATGGATGACCAGAACTCAAGCAGCTAGAGGTACGTGTTAAGCCCGCCCCTGAAATAAGTAGTTGCATCATTAGATCATACAATGCTTATGCTTACTTAACCATGAGAGTTATAAAACATACCTGACTCTGAATCAATGTTTTTGAGTAGTACTAGAGCACAGAAACACAGTAATCCACTAGATTAAGCAACCTGGGTTGAAGGTATAGTGCAGAGCAGCATTTTCTTTAATACTAAAGAGTTTTGATGACAGTGGCTCTGGAAATGTTGATGTACCTGAGACTGTGAGTTTTCAAAGCAGAACTGGAGCATGAGAATGACAAAACTAGCTCAAGCGACGAAGAGCGGTAAATGTGATAACTGTCAAGATCATTTCCAAATTGCAGTCCCAAGAAAAGAAGCACTGAAGAGGGAACCTGAGACAGTTACCTCGACGGCCTCGACCCATATTCAAACACAAGCAGTCTTCCTGGCCAAATTCCCAACTTGGAAAGTCAGAAGAGTTGCATATTATTTGGAAAACCTTTCCTGGAAAGAGGTGCTACAACTTCCCAAAGCTGCCGCCAAAAAATAAACTGTTTTATGGTACTGTTTAGACAAAATCCGTTTCATACTTGCTCATTGCTTTCAGTATTAGGTTTTCTTTCTTACTGTCATTTACAAAAGTAGGTCACCACTTCTGTGTGCATGTACCTACAGTGTGTCTCATTCTCAAGTGAAATTCCGGTGTACTTTATGCAAGCGTTTCTAGCCTCTTTTTGTATCATCGGTGCAATTACTCAGACTGTTCGGGCAATGCTCTCATTCTTCCAGCTCTCCCGTGTAGCTGCACGTTATGATTTCCATGACAAGGTACTGAGGTCATCATGTTAGGCCTCTCTTGAACTTTACTAATACATCTCCCGCTAGAATACACCCTTCGGTGGCGCAGATGTAGCACAAGGTTAAAGGGGGAAGACTAGAGGTCGGAGAGCAAATTTATGATTGTGTTCACACATTCTGTAGTTCATTAAAATGCTGTCACTTATGTGTGTTTCGGGTCAGTACGAGCAAAGACATTAACCTCATCAGCTAGTTGTGTGGATGGCCATATCTCATGTTTCAAAATGCAGTTTTTTATTCACAGGTCTCAAAAGGCATGAATATTTTGGCATGTGTTTTTTTGTTCAGTTGTTAAGTTGTTCAGTTGTTGTTGTCGTCGAGTGGATTTCTACCCACAGTTGAGATGCAATAACAAAAACACTAGAGTGGAACAATAGCTGATTTTCACTGCACTTGCTGAAAAACTGTGCATGAGTTGACCACAGCACTGAATTACAGTACCTTGGACTTATAATAAACATTATGAAACTCCTGTGTGTGCCACATAACAAACAGTGCCCTAATTTGTCATTTATATTTGTTATTTGTGGAGAAAGCAGATAGGGCTTAAACCAACACACCCTTTCCATCTCCTGTGGTTTTCAGAATGGATGGATCCAAGTGAGGATTAAGAACTTACAAGACCATGCTGAGAGACTTCCTGTCAAACACCGCTAACCCACAGAGACACGGAAAGGACAACAGAGCCAATGTGTGTAACCGTGAAGCTGCTGTGTCATTGTCTTTCACACTTTTTTCCCATCATACTCTCATTTGCTTTTAGTTTCTCCTCACACAGTTATTTGCCTTTTCCTTTTTTTTCTCCTCAATTTCCCCCCATTTTTTCTCTCTCTGCCTCTATCTGCTCATCCCAGAATACAGACTGAGGCTTAGCAGGAGGAAGCAAGCGCTTCTTCCTACCTGCCAAAAGTCTAATGTCAATTTAGCCACACGCCAATCAAAACCATAGGATACAGCATGAGAAGCTGTGTGTGTGTGAACCGATTACTTCAGGCTGGACAATGAACCACTAAAGTCTATAAAACATCCAAATATAATACTATACCAGGAGACTGATCAAGTACAGTAGGTCTTTTTAAAAATAATATTATAAAGCATGTCTAGGCGCTAAATAAATACTGTGAAAGTAGCAAAACGCTCAATCCACAGAGAAATGCCCACAGCCTGTATTCAGAAACTGTGTCAACAAACCGTCAGGACTTCTGTACGATTGTGATGTCACAACTATACTATATATAGGTAGCAAGTGCAGCTACAGGGCCATTGCAGTCATTCTCTGGTTGTAGTGACGGTGCAGAGATGCAGAGAGCGCAGATCGGAAGACCCAGAAACGTTGACCAATCAAAGCAGACTAGGCTTTTTAAGGAGTGGGGCTTGAAGAGATGGAGAAACAGAGCGTTTCAGACACAGGGTGAATACAGCTTTATTCAGACAGACAGTATGAGAAAAATAATGCATATCTTTTAACATGAAAGCATGTAAACGTGTTCAAGTAGAAATCCAAAATAAAGATAAGAAGCTGAAAATGAGCATAATATGGGACTTTTAATATTTTTTTCTTTCATTATTCTGTCAATCCTTCCATCTGTCTTGTGCCTGATATGCTGATATCACCATATTGCTAGTGCTTACCTGTCTCTCTCACTCTTTCTTTCTATCTCACACACTACTACACACACACACACACACACACACACACACACACACACACACACACACACACACACACACACACACACACACACACACACACACACACACACACACACACACACACACACACACACACACACACACACACACACACACCTTCCTACCTGCTGGTCGAGGTGTCGCAGTTGTCCTCTTGTCTCGTCTGCTTTAGCTGCTAACTCTGCTGTGCTGATCTGCAGTATATCTGTGACACAAATTAGCGAGTTACAAATCACTCCAAGTGCTGAATAAGAAGTGCCATTTTATACCCAGCAGTTACTGCATCGAGGCAGATAATAAATACTATAGGCATTGACAGGAATGCACATTTACATAAATCACCCTCATTATTCAACACTACTGCAGGGATTTGGGTGTGAATTATTTTGACTTCCCAGGATGTGGGGAGTTGAAGGAATTGTAAATGTTTTTTTAGGTCATATTTGAGGGGTAAGTTGTTGAGTACTGTAGGATGGGAAGACCTGTGGCAGATGCTGAGGCACTGGTTGGTTCATTGTCAGAACAACCTCGGTTGGTAGAGAAGGGGAAAGCCAGGGAGCCCTCATTGTCTTCAGTGCCGTCCACTATTCTGAAGAGGGACAGAAATGTATGTAGTAAAGCTTGTTATTGATTGTAATGTTGGATAACTTAGAAATAATACAAATATTATCAATGAATAATACACATATTGTTGAATTGTGTTTCCGTGGTCTTAAAGGTATAGTTCAACATTTTGAGGAATGTGTGTATTTAAGATTGATATTACTAGTAGCATTTATATGGTAAATATGAAGTTACAGCCAGAAGCCGTTTAGCTCACTTCCCAGGATAAATAAAAACTGGATACAGAGGGAAACAGTAAGCCGAGCTCTGTCAAAAACATTTGTCTTGAGTGCCCAGCCCTTTGTTAAAGAATGCTGAAAAAAATCGACCCAAAACAGAGTCACAGAGACACAGGCAGACGGACAAATCAATGGCGATCAAACTCACCTGGGGCTGAGGTTGGATGGGTCTAAAGCAGTGAGAGTCATTTCCTGGATCTTCCTTTGAGACCTTCTGGAGCTCTGTCCAGTCGTCTTTTGGCTGGATCGGCTCAGTGGAGACTTCTCACCCGTGTCCCCGTGGTTCACCGGCCGGTTACGTTCCGATGACAGAGACACAGACATGGCCTCGTCTTCCTCCTCCTCCTCCTCCTCCTCTTCCTCATCCTCATGTTCACCCTGTGCTTCTATGATGGGAGGATAACCTTGAAGCACTCGTCCGTTTCTTCTCACCCCAGACTGGAAATAAAATGTAATTTTGAAATACAACAAACGTAAGTGTGGATACTAGGAGGCCTTTTGAAGAAGCTACGGAAAAAGCAGAGAGGTGAAATGAAATGGAAATCTAAAAAATGCAGATCTGAGTCATTTGAAGCATCAGCCTTGGTGTTGTCATATGCCTCTTTCTTTAAATCCAGCGATTCTCTACAGCAAATTTTGCCATTCTCATCTGTTTTCCTGCGTCCTCCGAAGATGCTGAATACACTAAGCTGTATTTGTACAGTTAATACCATGACCCTGAAATACAAAGAGAAGTCTTTACACATAGATGTGCACTTATGCACTTCTAAGTGCAAGGAGCAGACCACTCAGCTGGATTTATGAGTGACAAGGTTGACCAAAAAATCCCCAGATCAACATTTTAGACTGAAACTGTGACCTGCAGAGTAAGGTAACATTAATGAACTCTGACATCAGTATTGTGTCCTTTTTTGTCAAGGGTCTGCATGGATACGGATGAACATAATATGAGGAAATGATTAGGTAATAAGAGAAATAAGGACCACAATAACCTATCGATCAGCGGCCTATGACCCAACTCTCTCGGAATGATGGCGACACCAGCGTGAGGTTAATGGCCCTGATGGCTGAATTGATTTTATTGTGTAGAATATCTGACTACAGATTATTATATTTGTGTTATTTGTAGAGATTCTGAACATTCAAAGAGCAGCAAGGCTCTGTATTCTGGGGCAGAATGATTAAACGACTGCTAAACTGTCCTGTGCAAAATTGCTAAATTTCTTCTCTATCATCCTCCCTACCTAAAAAAAACCCCTCTCCCTTCATCAGAATGATTAATTCTAAAAGAGTCCATTATCGGTGATGGAGGCCTCCTGCCAGGTCGCCCTGCAGACTTTTAACAGGGATGGAAAAATTGATCTGCGGTTGAACGTTAATTTGAATTTCATTATGTTCTATTGCGGGCGGCTTAAAACGTTGCCGGCTGGTATCAACAAACAGGGTGAGGTGATCGACGTCTGACAAGCCCTCTGAAGTAACGGTACCTGTGACAAAGTGGGGGTATATTGCCTTTATATTGTAAATCATAAATCAGTGTTTGAGTGTGTTGCAGTGGTCCGTTACCTGAGTATCTAGTGCTGTTGTGGAGAGGCGTGCCTTAACCTGGTGGAGAGTCAGAGAAGAAATATAATATACAGCGAATGAACTGCAGGAAAGAGCAATCAAGATGTGGCCTTTCTTCTCTCAGCTTTAAATTACAGAAGAGCTATTTCACAATGCTCACCAGTAAATTATTTTGGCACAAGAAGACTACAGTATATGGCTTGCGGTTTTCCCATGATGAAAAATAATCCACTCTATCACACTGATGCTATTGTGTTGTACTCATATATAGTACTCTATATCTAAGCAATCTCAACCTCTAAGCCACAAACAGAACCTCCATCCTGAGCTGCCTCCTTCCTCCCGTGTTCATTTAAACTAAGTCCTGAGATTTGGGCTGCCCCTCTACACATTGACTTCACTTTAAAGCTCTGTAGCAGGTAGTGTGTGTGTTTGTGTGCGTGTGCGTGTGTGTGCATGTGTGTGTGCGTGTGCGTGTGCGTGTGCGTGTGTGAAAGTGGGCCAGAGGTGTTTGGACTGGAGACAGAAACACCTGACTGTAATTACAGCAGCAGAGCTCCTCAAAGTACCACAGCCGTTTTTGCCCTCTTTTTTTGCCTTCTCTCTCTCTCTGACACACACACACACACTCGTACACACACACACACGCACACACGCACACACGCACACACGCACACACGCACACACGCACACTCTTATTTTAAAACTTTTCACCTCTTGCTTTCTCCAGCCGCCCTCAAACTCCAGTTCTTCTTGCCTTTCTCTTTACCCTCACCCAACCCATCAGTCATTCCTACACATTATAACAATACCTTCATTCATTATACAGACAAATTGGCAAGTGTGTATAAAGTGCCTGTAACACACCGCGATGCTTGAGGCTCAGTTATTTCAGTTTTTTTGTTTTCAATGCAAAAGAAAAATATTTACAAAATCAGGATCTATCAGGGTTTATGTAGATTATTAAAACATGGAGAAAATCATATTAATCACAAGTTAAGAATAAAAACATTTGAGGATATTTGATAGATTTATTATAATTCAAAAGAATCTGCATGACCATGAAACTAATAACCTAAGGGTGCATAGGGGCATGAAATATACTGTAGGTGAAAATCAGTTTGACCGATCAGCTTTTTAAAAAAACTGTGTATTTTTGGGAGAAAATCTGCAAAAAAGCAGTCAAATCATCATTCATACTGTACTGACACCCAGCAGAGACAGCAGCATCTTTGACAACTTCACATTTAGGAATCAATACTACTTGGATGGACTTACGTGCGTCTCATGTCCCTCCCTCAGGTTGTATGTGAGATCCTGCTGGATGTCCTGAACGAAGCGGTGTGAGTATTCAGGGTAGAGGTCCAACACCTCGTACAGCCCCCTCAGGTTAACACACTGCAGGTCACAGTAGGTCAGGGCTTTCACATCCGCGTTGGTTTTTATCACTCGGTCATCTAAAGACAGGTTCGCTCCGATCAGATCGCCTTTACCTGTTCAGAGACAGACATGGACATGGTAGATCAGAGTAAGGGTCACAGCATGATGTTTATTCTCTGGTAAAAAGGGTTGAGGATGCAGACTCATTTTTCAGATGTTCCATTCATGAAAGTGTTTCTGAGGGAGAGCACAGGTTGGAGTGTGTGATGGGTGCTGAATCAGAAATCACGCTGAATGGTGCTGAGGCATTAGGAAGGACCACTGGTCCACCTGCCCTCATGTCAGCACCCGTCTGTGACACAGGCACGTCTACAGGCTAGACTGAATCCCTACCCTATCTGAATTCCTTACTATCTCCAAAGGTGCTGTTCTGTACCTGGCCCGACCTTTGACCTCACTGTCGAGTCACAAAGCAAAACACTAACAGAACGGATTAGTAGGTTGTTCGTGTTATTACAAAAAATAAAAAAAAAGTCTAAAAGTCATCAAAGTAAAAAGTCTTTAAGTCATCAAATAAAAAAGTAAAAGTTAGTTAATTTTTTTTTACGGCCCTGGCAACCCGAACTATTGCTAAAGGGATTGTGCTATTGTGTTCTGTAAGGTGTCCTCAGGTATCCAGAAAGGCGCCAGCGAATAAAATGCATTATTGTTATTTTTAATATTATTATTATTATTATTATTCATTTCTTATAACTGGTCTACAAAGCATTAATCAGTTATTTATCAAACAAGAATATGGTATCCTCTGCCTGCTATGACTTAAAGTTTGGTTTGTATTGTTGCCATTTTGTTGACTGGAAAAGAATATTATGCTTTCCTTTTCCATTTTCAAAACTAAACTCTCTTAGCACTATAAATATTTGCAACTTAGTATACTTCAAAGTACACTGAAACACAGCTTACAAAAACTTACTAAAAGTGCACTTTTATAAACTTTAAAACAATACTTCTTGAAGTTTATAAAAGTGCACTTTTTGTAAGCATGTTTAAATTCACTTATAATGAGGTGAAATTACACAAAACATACAAATGTATTTCAAGGCACTTGAAAATGATTATACTTTTTACAAGTGCACTAACTCACCACCATACGCAAGTACAAGTTACCTACAACTAACAAGACACTTACAACAAACTACTCTTTTCACAAGTACACTGAAATATCCCTTCAAGTATAAGCACAATTAGTATCTATCTATTTTTAGTACATTTAAGTTGAACTGTCTAAAAGTATATGTTTAATATTCTTTAAACGAAGCACACTTTACAATTAATTAATGCATTCTAATACATTAATGTATTCCTCTTTGTGAATGAACAGAACATAACCGTTCACAGTTACGTTATAGTCTATTATTATTATTATTATTATTTGTGAAACAACAGTCACTCTCATTGCTTTTAGTAAATGTTACAGTTTGAATGAAGTTGTCCTGACAACTGTTCCTTGTTCTCTTTAAACAGTATGTGCAGGATGAAGCCGTATGAAGTACCACGTTAGTGTCAATGCCCCTTAAGCAGTGATAAAATATTCATTATGATCACTGTGAACTCTGAACGCTGCTCAATTACAGCAAGGCTGATGGAGCGGCAGTCGTGACTGTTCTTATTCTGCCCCTCCCCCTCTTTCTCAGTCCACTTCCTCTCACCTCATTCATTCCTCTCTCCCCCTGCTTTATAAAAACACTTTGTCTTCTCTTTCCTCATAACTGCTTCCATTTCTGTAGTCATTCTCTCCTCTTCGTTCTCTTTTCTTTCTCTTAATTTCTCCGTTTGCTATCCTTCCTATTTGTCCTTCTTTCCTTTCCTTTGTTCCCAGGTCATTACGTCCTTCCCTGCTTTGTGTTTTCGTTCCTCTCTTAATTTCCGTTTTCACTCTTTCATTTCCATCTGTCATTACTCCCTATCTTTTTTTCTTCCGTTTCATTCCTCCATATTTTCTCATTTCTTACCTCCATTCCTGCTTTCCTTCCTATCACCTCCCCCCTCTGTTTTTGTTCCAAATCCCTATTTTCCTTTGTTTACTTATTTCTCTACTTTGTGCTTGTTTTTCTCATCTCTTCCCTTCTTCATTACTCACTTATTCTAGTCTTTTTTGTTTTACTTCCTCTCTTCTTCTCTTCTTCTTCCACTTTTCAGAGTTTGTTGTTCATTCCTTAATTCCTTTCTGATTTTACTTCTTTCCTTCCCTCCACCATGTTTCCCCTTTCCCCATTTTATTCCCTCCTTTTCAGATGTCTTCACTGTTTTGTTTCCCTCCCTTTTATCCTCCTTCTCCATCTTTCTTCCACCCTGTAAGTCTTCCTTCATTGCAAGCTTTTCCTCCCGCTTTCCTTTCTTTCTTTCCTTTCGTCCTTCCCCACCTCACGTTACCTCATCTTACCTCAGCTGTATTCTCTGCTCTCTTCCTTTCCTTTTTCTACTTCTGCTGTCCTCCTCCTCCTTTACTCTCTATACAGTACATACCTCATTCCCTCTCATCAAACCTACATTCTCACCATCCTCTCGCTCTCTCTGTTTCAGGTCTCCACATGGCCTCTCTCGCTCTCATCCACTCTATTAGGAGGAGCTGAGCTGTGTCTACAGACTTGAGGTGTGACAAATGAAGAGTGGGCTGGAGGCACACAACAACGAAGAAAGAGAAACCAAGCTTTTTCCCCTTTAGTCGGACAGTCAATGTCAGCCTGACCTTCTGCACCGTCAGCACGCACACACACACACACACACACACACACACACACACACACACATGCACCCACCCATCCACACAAACACCACTCTGAATAACAGTAAACAATTACACCTCCATACACACACAGGCTCAAGCATATGCAAAGCAAACGTTCTTTTTCAACAGAAAGGCACACACACACACACACACACACACACACACACACACACACACACACACACACACACACACACACACACACACACACACACACACACACACACACACACACACACACACACACACACACACACACACACACACACACACACACACACACACAGAGAGAGCACACACATTTATAGATCTAGATCTGGAATAGAAGTTTGTATTCAGATCTTTCTCGCTGTCTCTTGCTGACTCACACATGCACGCACGGACAAACACGTCTTGTATATTTCATGTATATTTTATATAATTTAATCTACTTTTCCTTTTATGATGAATGACTCATGACTCCTGCTGCATTAATAGCACAACACTATCTATAAAAATGATGATTATTATAATGATTATTATAATAAATTAATGAATAAAGACACCCAAACAACTTTGGATATAGCTGAATTGCAGCTTTAGCAAATGTTTTTAGAACCTTGTTCCTCTATTAATGAGAAGCCAATTTCTTTTTTAGCATCACAAAAATCTGCTGATATCAGGGTTATCCCACCACTGAAATACACCTTTTATGTTTTTTATTGCTTTGTTTCTGTTCTAGAATGCTCAAAGCTGGCAGCTGATATTGTAATTAGCGGCTGCGAACAAAATTGCATACAAATTTGGCCTTGGGTGCTGTAGAACGACTGATTTTAACTCTACCTGCCATGAATTGGACCGGACAGCACTAAACTGGCCTCGACTAGATGGAACTAAGTTTACCCGACTCTGGTCAATTGGACTGATGAAATGGGCCAGACTGTACTGGACAACACATTAAAACAGGACAGCACTGAATTACAATGCTGTAGAATCACTAGACTGTAGTGGCTTAACCTGGACAATTATGGGATACTCCAAATGGTATAGAGGTAGTATATAACATAATATAATCTGCAGTGGCTGAATGTTTGTTCTCATCTATGCTCACTTGATAATTAACTCTGTCATGTCACCCAACATCAATTAAGAAACTAGCTCCCCCATTTTGCTTTACACAGCTATAGAAAAGTCTTTGGCTCTTACTGCTAGAACATGAAATAAATGTCACCTAACTAAAGCTAATTTTATGGGACTTTAATAACAATAGGCTCCGAGAGTGAGCTCTGAGAGTGAGCCTTTGCCTTTAGGACACTGTGAACAATGGGTTCATTTACAGACCCAGCTTTATTACAATGAGTCACACAGTGCATTGTTGCCCCCCCCCACCCCCCATCCTTTATCGTACCCAGGATAGCCAGCACCATGCTGTCTTTCAGCACCTCCATGGAACCGGAGCAGACAAAGAAGATGGCCTGGAGTGCGTCCCCTTGTCGGAGGAGGTACTCTCCTGGAGCGCAGAAGGTGGTCTTGATGTGCAGTGACAGGGAGCGCAAGCAGCCGCGACTGGCGGAGGCAAACAGAGACAGCTCCAGGATCTCCTTGTTAAGGTGCATGGTAATGTCAGATCGCAGCTCATCCGGAAAGTCCTTCAGCAGCTGTAAAGATGATGGGAGGGAGAGAGGGAGAGAGAATGAGGAAGCGTGCAAGAGTGAGGAGAGTACGACAGCTGTGAAAGCACAGCCATGCTGCAACTCAATGATTACATTTGCAGCCTTGGTTGCCTTTGATTTGATCCTTAAGCTTTTGTTCCACTGGAAACATTAGCGTCAAGTCAAGTTAAGTCTATTTACATGGCCCAAAATCAATTGTTTGCCTCAGAGCATTTTACAATCTGCACAACACGATACCCTTTACCCTCTGGGAAACCTCCTCCAAAAACAATCAGAAACCTCCCTCTTCCAGTAAATAATAACATACATACAGTATACATATATATATATATATATATATATATATATATATATATAGGATTATATAATATATATATATTCATTTACAAATATAAAAAAATATTGGTTTTCTATGTGCATTTAAGAATAAGTCATTAGAATGTTGATGTTAATTAGATGCTGCTCAGAATAAACACGTCTATGTCAAAAACACAATCTAACAAGTATTTTCTAATATGCCATAGTAAAAATCAACATAATGTACACAGTTGCTATACACATAACATAAACATAGCAATACGATGTGGACTGGAAAAGCATCTATCTCAATTAAAAAAAATAGTCAAAACATTGCATATAATGTTTATGTCTGTCTCCTTGTTGGGACTAAGATCTGGAGCTTCCCGTCACATACAGTCGATCAATGAGTCATCAGAGCCCGGCTGACTTTAATCAACAGGCCCATCTATAATTCATCTGTCTGGGATTCATCATCATCACTCCATCTAAGCGCTGGTCTGGGCTCTGACAGCTGTCTCACAGGCATTCACAGCCTGAAGGGACAAGCTGCTATCAGATTACTAACTGGCTGCCTCTGTTTCCCTGGGTTTGTCTAGAAAAGTGGTTGTGTTTGTCTTTTCTCTAAGCTTTCCTCCTTTGTACTTTGCACTTAACACCAGTGTAACTTCAACTACAAGCAGTCTAGAAAAGGGTCTACAAGGGTTTTTACTCCAGGTTACAAAAGACCCTGTCTGTTCTTGTCTTCTGTCCCGTCTTGTCAGTCACTGCTGAGGGGAAACATCACGCTCATACATTTGGGAGGACCATGTAGTATCGATCATATCATCACTCTTATGATGAGTTTGAATGATCACTGAGAAGTGATCTTTCAAATGAATTATTGATTTAGTTGTATATGTGCCTGCAGAAGCATTTCAATATTACTCTTCACCTCAGTGGCTATCTTTATTTTGGAGGCCCTTCCCTACCTTCACAATATGCCACTGCAAAATTAATTTAGAACCCCCCCTTCAATGGACAGTGACAAATAGTAAATGTAATGACCTCCTAATCGGTTAACAGAATATGAAACTCATCAATATATGACAATACATCAACAACAAGTCAAGACAAAGCTAGGTTTTGGGTGAGGTAGGCCACAAGCTAATTTGAATACTTTGTCTTCCCAGCTTTTACGTGATTAATAATATTGGTCCTTTATTTATTGTATGTTTGTCAATATCAAGTAAAAGATACGTGAGAGAGCAGACTTAAGTATTCCCTGAACGGCACGCTGTCGTAGTCTTGTTGTTTGAGGTGTAGTGCTGCTGTCCATGGTGCTGATCATGCAATCGTCACAATGTTTGTTTTTCCCTAATAACTGACTCAGGTCTTGGAATATTTGTGTATGAATTGTAAGGTTTAATAGTGGGGTGAGACTACATGACTTGAGCACACTTAGCCATTCTCTTAAATATAGTATATCACTGTATAGCATGACACTTCACGGTAGTCTTTTGATACATAAGCCTAAGTAATATTAAACGGTTCAAAATGAATCCAGTGTTGCATTACAAAGTCTGTCAGGGCCTGCCCCATAAAAAACAAATATGCTGCATATTATTACTATTTGTTAAGGTCATGTCTCCTGAGGCGAGGCAAGCCCGTCCATTAAGGCGTCATATTGTGCATTTGGTACCTCATTACAGTCGATGCCGTTGTTGACCGACCAGGTCGTCTGAAAATACTCCAACATCCGCTGCTTGAGGCTCTGTGGCAGGTGATGGACACGTATGAAGTCCTTGAGGTCTTTGGTTCTGGTGTGGTACTGGGACCAGCGTGAGTACATCCTCTGGATAATGGCTGTCACATTACCAAAGACCAATGCGTGCATCAGTGCTGCAGATGTCGAAAGAGAGGAGAGGAAATGATAAGGGAGAGTTAGCAAGAGAAGGGAAAATGGAGCAAAAGCATGAATATAACAGAGTGAAACAGACTGACAATCGATTGTCAAGACAGGGAACCAAAATAAGAAAAAAAACTTTTAGATGCTTTTATAATGGCAGATGCATAGCTCACTGTAAACTCAACAGTGCAACTTTCATAGGATGACTAGGATATGAACAAATATCCTACTAAACTTTCCTTTTTGATAAAGCTTACAGCTAGGGCTTACGAGCAATGTTGTTATTTTTAAGCTGATTTTGTTCTGCTTAATGATGCTGCTATAGGCCTAGTCTGCCGGGGGATAATACTTTTCCAGATACTCTGAGCTTCTCTCCTCTCTGTCTGTATCATTCATGTCTCATCAATGCATGTTACTAAGTCACTTCTTCCCCAGAGTTGTTTGTGCTTTGTTGTTTCGCAGGTCTCTGCTGATCGTGGTGGTGCCTGCTGCTGTGGTCCTGCTTGACGCTTCCTGCTGCTATTATAATCTATAACCTTAGCTGTGCTTGTTTCTACTATTCTGCTGTATTAACTGCCAAAACATATAAGTCATATTCACATTACTTTAGATATTATTATAGTTACTGGATGTATGTCTGTCTCTGTCTTTGTGTCTGTCTTTGTCTCTCTCTGTCCATTTGTCCGTCTTTTCTCTCTTTCTCTCTCCTTTTCTTCCCCACAGAGCTGGGTCTGTCTGACGTTCCTGCCTGTTATTGGGAAGGTTTTCGTTGCCACAGTACTTTACGGGGGAATTGTTGGATCTATGTAAATCATAAATAAGTCATAGAGTGTGGTCTATACCTAGTCTGTAAAGTGTCCTGAGATAACTTTTGTTATAATTTAGCACTATAAATAAAATCGAATTGAACTATAATACTGCTCCAACCAGGTCAATGGTGCAGTAGGAGACACAAGGAGCAGTCATGTCTTATTTCCATGTCTTCACGTTCAAACAGACCTCTCCAAAACCTAGTTTTAGACAAGTATAGTATGCTTGCAGTCATTGTCAGTAGATTTTAATAGAAATTGGGTAAGTTTGTACTCGATTAAGTGCTTTAATGTAATGCTAAAACCATATTTAGATTATTAAAAAAACAAAACATTTCTGCCATGTAAATATGATTAAACATGATTCCTTTCTGTCAATTTCTGTGATCAAATAAATAGACAAACCAGTCAGACAGCTGAATATTCCATTTACATTCATGTATTGCAACCTCCCATTCAGGAAGGAGAGGAGCTGATTTGATTGGTATGACAGATACCTGCCTTTTAAAAGCCCACAGATAATGCATTCTCCTAATCTCATTTAGTTTCAGGCTGCGTTGCAGGTATTCTGCACACCTCTAGATACAAAAGCACCATACACAGACTACATGTTGAGTGTCAATGTTGTGTCACGCCTCCTTTTTCCTGACATGTGCTACTGATCAACAAAAATTGAGCTTTAAAGTCATTGTGTTTAAATCTGAACCATGTTGAGTTGATGTGTTGTGGTGAGGTAGATCAAATTATTGCTTTTCCGGTGTACAGTTATTCGATTCACTCATGCATTTGACCTATGCTCTGCTATAAATATGACCAGGTGCTTTGTCTTAGTTTTCATTTTGTGTTAACACACAAGGGACAGTATGGGTGTGGGTGTGCATGCAAACACACGCATGCGTGGTGTTCTTCTGTGACTGCTCATGCCCTCAGGCAACCAGGGACATTTCACATTTAGCCGAACAGGGAGTGTCCATGGGGAAAACCCCCACCACGGTGACCTCTCTTCATCCCAAAAAACAAACCTAGTGTAACGATCCAGATTAAACTGGATCAGCCCATCTTGCAAAGGTCTGTTTCATGTACATTACACTCTCCTCTGGAAGATAATGGAACTGCGTACATGTCTGTTTAAAATCTTATTTCCATGCTACTATTGAATCTTCAAAACAATACATCATGGGTTAGCAGTAGATGAAAATATTTTTAGAATACTGTGCTTAAGATACACATGATTGTTGATGTGTGTATTCTGTGTACCTCCAATAAGCATGACGCAAATAGAGAAGATCTTCTCGATGTCGGTGTTGGCTGACACGTTGCCGAAGCCCACGCTTGTCAAACTGCTAAGGGTGAAGTACAGTGAGGCGATGTAGACGCTGCGGATGGCGGGGCCGCTGCTGGTCCCGTTCACACCTCCTATGGCATAGTATGGCGACTCCAGACGCTTCCCCAGCTCATGGAGCCATCCTGTTTTTAAGATGGTGTAAGAGTGATGAAGGATGGAGGGACAAATTGATGGTTAGAGCTAGTAACTAACACTCTCATTGTGTTTTCCAGGCCAGTAAGATTGGTCTTTTTTTTATAATGAGCTGCAGTGGTCATCTCAAAGCTTAGTGAAACATATAAATACAGACCAAGCTGACAGCATTGTTTCCTAGTTATGGAAAGTCTGGTAAGCAGTGTTTTCCTCTGTACTGCATCCAGAACAACAGATTTAACAGCACAAGCAGATCAGATGCTTGGGAACCAAAACTGATCCCTGGTCAGTGCAATGTGCAGACATGCAGCTTATCCCAGGAGAGTCTCCTACAGACACTGATGAATGGTAATTGGATGGAAGCCCCTCACAGCTGCCTGACTTCAACGCTCAGTTCAGCATCAGGAACACATAATTAGGATACAACACATTAATCCTGCCTCATGCACTGACCTGTTATTTTATGACACTGAGACACAGTAATTGGTGAAGAGAAATCTGCATTATTCTCATGACCCAGTCAATGCTGACCCGGAACCAGTTATGAAGACATCGGAGCGAGGTAATCGCAAGCAAGGCAGCTCATCGATACTGACCAGTGATCAGCCCGTAGGGGCCTCATTATATGAGGGACCTGGAGGCTGAGGGGGAATTACGAGAGGAATTGTGTCACTTGTTCAGTCAATTTTACAGCACAAACAAGCACCTGCATGCAAGCACACACACAGCTGATGTAAATGTTGCTCTCATATTTCCCCTTCAATACATATTTCATAACAGACTTATGAATCAATCAAATCGATGAGGAAATCATGAACTTAATTTATCCGTTTACAGAAATATTAAGGAGCCCAGACAAACAGCAGGCAGTACTGTCTCTGGAAACTGCAAACACCCACTTAACATGATGAGGCCATAACAAGGACCTCTCAATTCAATATCATGTGCCTCAAACCCACATCTATATGACGTCTTTTCGATGGCTCATATAACTACAGTGAATCTATACTTGGGTAAAGTGCTTCATTATGATAGATGGTTTTTATTCTAATAGTAATATAGTAGTAATATATTATAGTAATAATAGCCTAATAGCTTGAAGGCCCACAGGGATGGGAATGATGAAAAACAGGTCTGCTGGTGAATATCTCGATATTACCTGCAGGTTTCATGCACTGATAACTTCTCAGAACCACTGCTGATTCGGAAATAATGAGCTATGAAACTGCAATGCACCAGAGTATTGACACGTAAACCCAGCCCCACACATAACATGATAGGAGGAAAGCAGAGTAGGAAAAAAGATTGAAAAAGGACTCCTACATAAAATATACGTTGTATTCATGTGATCAAAAAAGTGAAAAATGACTTATTTTATTAATGCCAGATGATCAATAAAAAAATCCAACATTTTAGCTTTATAGCCTTTATTCTGAGCCACATGCCATGAGCCATTTATTCTACAGATTTTTGCTCATAAAAGCCCAG
>NC_139838.1:13873325-13905825 GCF_963691815.1 Echiichthys vipera | reverse complement strand
TGTAATATTGCAGTTGTAATTGTGAGTTGTGTCAATTTGTCACTATATATATTTTTGTATGCATCCCTGTAATAATAGTGATACAGCAACTAATCAGGATACAAATAAACACACTTTGATAGCTAGCAATTGTATGCGATCCAATACTGTATATTGACTCACATTATAGAGGTTGAGTGAGTGGATGACAGCATTTCTTTCTTTAAGTTAGGGGCCAGGAAGCAAACCAATCAAAACCTTCCTTTCGTGTAGTGCTATCATTGAGTGATATCATTTAGCCACAGAAAAGGCAAGAACGTCTACCTAATTGCTCCTGATGTCCATTTCTTCCTTCATTTAAGTATTCTTAAGGAGGCATGTATTGGACTGAACCAGAAAAGAACACTGTTTTAATCAAACATGTTTGATTGTTTTTCTCAGCCCAAGAACAATATGTGTTATACGCACACATAATTCAAGAGGTGCTGGAGCAGCATTGGAAATGATCCATGCAGTCGAGTCTTATGAGATGTCAAATGTGCTGGGGGTGTTGCACTTTATAATGCACCACTGTGTCGACAGGATTAGATACTGGGTCCATTAATCATGAGATTTAGATTTTTACAATATTATTCAAAGCCAAGTTCTATGTCGTTGTTTATTCTTTCATTCTTCCTTCCATGTTTGTAAGTGTATTTTTTTTTACTTTTTCAGAAAATTGTATTGGATATAAAATATTGTAAGCCTATCTACATTAAGATACATTTTTGATGATTAAAAGTTGTGTTTTAACAAAGAAAGGTAATGTACAGAGGTAATGTAAAGTAGCTCACTGAATATGTTCTATATTAAACCCTGGGGGTTAAACAACAAGCCAATAGCTACTCACCACGCTGACTTTGAAGGCATAGAGCAGGTCAAAGGGCAACGCGGCCACCAGGTCGATGATGAACCAAGTGGTCAGGTAATGGATGCAGATCTGCCGGGCGTCAAAGATCACCTGGCCCGATTTGCTGACATAAGTTGTGCGAAAATTAAAAACAATGTCTGGCAAAAAAAACAAAAATAGAGTTGAGATTTTGGTTATTATAATATCATATTTTTATCTAAATTAAATGTGTTTACAGTTAAAACAGTGTAATTCCCAATAGTGCGATTTTGCAACTAACCTATGATGAACAGTATCTCCACTGCAATATCACTGACAGTTGTGCTGCGGGTCAGGTCGTCATCATCACCGATGAAGCACACGTTGTAGGGAACCGTCACTGCAACGTAGAATGTGGCGAGTAGAATCAACCAATCCCAACCAGCTTTGAACGTGCTGTAGTGAAGTAAGATGAATTTGGACTTCTTGGCATCTGCTACCTTGTACTCTGGCAGAGCAGGCGGATCCCCAAACACATTCTGGACAGGACAAGAAAACAGAGTTAAAATGTAGCAATTACCTGACACATTCACTTTGTTTTGGTGGTCCAGTTCTCTATATACATCCATGATGCTATCTGCCTAGCACCAAACGGCTGAGAAAGTTAGCGACTAGCTAGTGAAAATGCTGAAGAGGAGTATATTTATACAGTCTATGATTTAAAGCTTGTACTGCTGCACAAATGATCAAAAATGAATGAACTAATCTAAACACAAGAAGGGGTGCATTCAACTTGAGTTTAGTGAGCTAGCTAGATTACCATAGAATCATTACATTTTTATCTGTTTTTCTTCTGGTCACTAAAATCTTTGGTTTCTGATTGCATCAGATGGGTAAAATGTTTTTGTTTATTTAACGTGATCTCTGAAGAGCATCAGCCAGTGCTCAGTAGGGGGCCCTCTCCACCCAGATACAAGTTTCTTCTCAGTATCTTCTCTGTCCTTCAATAAAGCATTGATCTTCTTACTTCCTGCCCTGAAGTTTGAAGTTCCTGTTGATACCTTGTTGAGTTTAATCTTGCTCTTCTCTCTGCTGTGGAGGTGACCAGAGATGTGGTAGAGCACTGTGCTGTTGCGCAGACGAGCTGAGCTGAATGGATAGCCTGTTTTCACCCTGCCTCGCCGTCGTTCTGTAAACACACACACAAAAGTTAGTACATACCCCACATACAATACTTTACCCCCCAAGGTTAACCCCTGATGTCTGAATCCGTCATTATGCTTGATGAAATGCATAATATTCTGTTCTGAATAAGAAAACATGAATATGCAACAGAAAGAATCATTACTGAGAAAATTGCTAAATTTCCGAGGGAACTGTCATTTTTCTTCGGGAAATGTCAAAGAACATTTGTTACCTGTTGTGATTCAGAGTATTCAACCATAAATATTGGCTGATGACATTTTATTGTGTAAACACTATCTCCAGCTAAAAAGTGCAATTTTCAGCTTTGATAAGTTGCTACTAGGGCAGAGAGGCTGTTAAGTGTAGATTCTCTGTGCTTGATTGCTACTGGGGTGGCAGTGGGGTGGAAGTGTATTGAAGTTGTAGATAAAGTAGATAGTGTAGCAGGGAAGTGTTCAGATTGAGGAAATGGGTAATGGGAGAAGGCACTTTATTGCTGCTGGGTTCTGAGCCGCATTCTCACTGTTGTGAACCCACAGGAAAGGACTAAGTTCAGATTGGTTTGGGGTGGCGTGGGGGGGGGGGGGGGTAACGGCAATAACAAAGCTGGGGAATAGGGGTTATAACTGCGTTTGAATGTCCTATAGGAAAGTGTATGCGTCTGTGGTGTGTGCGGACCCCAGACGAGGCGAACAGACAGGGCCCATCCATAACGCAGTGCAGCCTTGGGGGACGCAACACGGCAGGAGCACAGAGACAGAGACATGCTTATTTTTAGATCAAATGAATTTCCCTGCACTTTTATAGCCCTTCTTGTGGGGGTAGAGGGGATGTAGGGTGGGTGTTGTATAAGGGGGGAGGCCGAAGGCATGTAGGGCAGGTGGGAATGGATATGTGCTGTACAAGCAGCTGGATTAGATGAGAAACAGAGGTGATAGAGAGAGAGAGGGGTGAAGAAAGGACAGAAGAAGGAGAAAGTGTGGAGATGAGACTGTTGATGCCAGAGACTGGGTTTCCCTTTTTTGCACACACTTTCCACATTGGCCAGACAGAGAGCTAACTGGGTCACATCCAAGGTGTCTGTCCGTCCTATAAAAAGGCTTCCCCAGCGTAACTGGAAATGCCCCATCAGTGTCATATCTCCAGGTTATCTAAATTTCTCAATTTAACACCTTTAATGGTTTTATTCCTCTCTGCAATCACTGATTAAAACTATTTTTTACGTACTTTGTAACTTTGATGTTATACAAGCCGAGTTTAAAATAACTCTTCTCTTCAAACAAACAAAAACATGCACATCCCTTTCTACAATTACACTGAGAATGACATGGAAATGCAAATGTTTTGTGAGATTCACAGGCATATTATTATTTGAACTAGCTTGTCAGACCCAACCCTATTATAGTGAAGCACATGTCTCTGTCTAAAGGCGTGCTGCCTCAGCCTCTTTACTTTTCTATGAAAAGCATTTCATTATGTGAGCGAAAATAACTCTGTCTCTGCTTCCTGTTCTCCCTTATTTACAGTAATAATGAGAGTAATTAGGGAAATTGGAAAAGGTTGGCCTGAGATGAGACAAGTCAGGTTTGCTGACTTTACAGACACACACACACACACACAACCACACACACACACCCTGACCTTCTCTTTTGCTTTGTAGGTGGCTTTTGGCTTTCGCTTCGGAGATGCCCTTAAGGTAAACCTTTGAGGGAATTGATTTCAAGGGCAGAATTTGCAACTTTGCTTCCTTTAGTTGCACTTTGTATTTACAATGATGAATATGATTAAAATACCTAAAGGGTAAACGTGAGGTGAAGTTCTAACAAAGATGTCAGAGCCCTTAGGATACAGCATATCACAGCCAATGCTGTTTGTTCCACTGGATAAATGGTACACCTTTGCTGCCTTGTTGGCAACAGCTGCAACATTGCCAAAATCCACATTCTACACAAAGAGTAAACATTTGAGAGCTTTACACAAGAGGCCCTCTCTTGTCTGTAACTCATTAGAATCCATTCAACAACAGTAACACACCTTCCACATGAATACACCAACTGACCTTCCTTCTTGTCCTCTTGGATGGCTTTGGCTTTAGTGTCGGTGATGTCCTTAAATGAAGCCAGGAAGAGCACCACATCTCCCTTCTCGTTCTTAATTGGCACAATGTCCAGCAGGCACCAGAACAGCACAGCTAAAAGATTTAAAAAAACACTCTTATTATTACTTTTATACACCACCTCTGATTAAACTCAGAATTGATTTATCATGTGTGTGTATAACCAGTCTGTGTGTGTGTGTGCGTGCGTGCGTGCGTGCATGTGTGCGTGCGTGCGTGCGTGCGTGTGCGGGTAGAGCAACAGTTTCACAAATCCCCAGACCTATTAGTAAGCCTATCTACAATTTGAAGTCCCTGGAGAGAAGCAGATCCTTTAAATAGACCAAGTCGCTGTTCCCCTGGCACAGCAAGAGATGAACCCATCTCTAAGGTCCCATCTCCTGCTAAAAAGATTGCTTTTCAGAGGGTCAGCGTGTGTTTCTGCACCAGCTTGTGCTCATTACTGTATCACTTTTCTTAAGTTTGATTCATAAAACTTAATGGAAAAAAACATTCGCACAATCAATTGGTAGATATGAGAGGAAACAACCAAGCATTATTATCATTCTGTGCATAAGTGTGCCATCACTTTTTTTTAGTTAGTCTTTGATACTTAAAGCGCTATAATCAATATGTTATATTAACAATCGATTCAATAACTGATTATGTAAAAGGGGTTTCCACATCTTATAGTGTAATTCCGTCGCAAAATCATCCCATGGTCTTTTTAAGCACTAATGCACATCAAATAAGCAATCGGGACAGTTTATTCATTTATCTACTTTTAAAGGAGAAATCCGGGAGAGTCGCCAACACTGATTAGCTCGGGGCAGTACGGTGAATGCACTAAAACAGCTTTTTTAACCACCAATACTGCCCCAAATAACACCAAACCTAGTATAAACCTAGTATGTGTAGCATCACTATACATAAAACAAAGCACCAACAACGTAGTTTATTAAAAGAGCGTTTGAAAGACTTACCTACTGGCACAGGTACCAGCTCCTCTCGTAGTAAAGTCCATTCAAGTCGATTACCAAATATAATCCAAAAGGAAGGAGCCCGTTGATGATTTATTCCAGCAAAACACATAGCCCTAGTGGTTTGTGCCAGTTTGGTAAAATATAAGTTTATAATAGATGATAAAAGGTTTAGAAAAGTCCCAGACACCAACTTTCCCTGCAACAACGAAATGTCATGCGAAGGGGTGGGGAAGTCTATTGCCGGAAGGGGCTACAGGCAGAGGTAGCATTAGCAGTCTCAGTGTGCAGGCATTTTTAAGTGCGCCTGTGGGTACTGTGAGCCCACGGGCACTGAAGAAGAATGTTTAGGCGACATTAGAGTGACATTTTTTGCCGTGGCCTGGAATCACTGAATACCTCAACACGCTGTGTGACTGCTATGGAGGATTTCCCATCCCTCATCAGCCGCACCTTACTAGACAGAGGCGACCGATTCCTAAATAAATCATAGACGGGCTCCTTCCTTTTGGATTGCATTTGGTAATCGACTTGAATGGACTTTACTACAAGAGTAGCTGGTACTGGGGCGAGTTGGTAAGTCTTTCAAAACACTCTTTTAATAAACTCACTAAATACATTTTTGGTGCTTCATTCTATCCGTAGGGACTCTTATCACACTACTGCAGGGGTTTGGTGCTATTTTGAGCAGTATTACTCGTTAAAAAAGCCGTTTTATCGGGTTCACCATGCTGCCCCGAGCTAATTAGTGTTAGCCACTTCCGCGTGTTAGCGACTCTCACAGATTTCTCTGTTAATAGTTCATAAATCTAAAAAAATGGCTCAATGGCTTATTTGATGTATATTATTGCTGAAAGGGATCATGGGATGATTTTGCGTCAGAATTACACTTTACAGCTCACTTAAGCTCCCATCAACCGCTAATTGGTGAAATTAGTTCCTTCATTTTTCTAGCTTAAGCATTTAAAGAGCCAGATATTCTTCTCACAAGAGAAGGTTGGTCATGTTGCATTGTTTTAAGCATTGTGGGACGAACTTAAATACAATTATGCTGAGTCTGACAATACAGAGCTAAGCCTGTATAGCCAAGTCTGAAGTGTTCTAAACCGGCCACTGTACAGAGAATACACCTTTTCAGTTTGGGTAAATGACCTGCCTCCTGTTGCTAACTTTTAACCTAAAAGACCTTTATCTAGAACAGAACAATGTTGAGCATTAGAGGGCGTCAGGGGTTTTAGCCTTGTTAATGTTAATTAAATAATCACATATTTCACTCGAATCTGCATCATGCTGTGGCATGTGCACGACAGTGACACCGGTATATTGTTTTCTTGGTAGTTTTATTAGACATAGGGGTATTTTTTCCTTTTTGATTATTTGATTATTTAATGAATTCCTTATTTAATGATTGATTCATATTTTGTCACACCTTTGCCCTCAAACACATTTTATGTAGCACATTTTGTCAAGATGAACATCTTCAAAGCAGCGGCCATCTATCATTTTTTTCTATTCAGTGACTAGAAAGGAATTAGGCCTCCTGATAGAGGGATTTCCCATGGAGTTCCCTCCCATCACTCCCACTCACTAAATCTTCCTTGCCTGTTGATGACTCAATCAATGTTTTTTTCTCCGTATGTGTGTGAATATCTGCATGCCTGTGAGACAAGGCAGCGTTATCAAGCACACAGCGAGAGAAAGAGCGCTCCTGATTGCGAGCACGCAGCTTCCTCTTTTCTTAGGCTGACAGACGGAGGACAAACTGAACCGAGTCAATCAGCTACGTATATATTTAGGACTCCGCTGTGACAGACGGAAAGAGCGGGATGAGACAACAAAAAGGCAAAGGCAGGGAAAGAAAAAAGCAAGATAAGTATGGGAGACAGACAGACAAACTGGCACAAACAGTACTATGTGGAAATGGTAAAAGAGGTGGGTGAAAAGAGAGATCAGAGGGAGATGAAAGGTGACAAAAGGATAGAAGAAAGAGAACAGAAGGGAAAGGGAGATCTGTGGAGGGATGACAGAAAAGACAACAAAGCAAGAGACAGAGTGTAGACAGTCGCATCTGTGATGGTATTAGCAGAGCTGTGTCTATGCAAACTGCACTAAGTCATCTGCGAAATCTGCTTTATAAATCAGAGAAAATCGTGGGGAAATGGCACAACATCTGACATGCACATACTATGATACCTGCTAGGGATGTCACCATATGAGAAATTGGTATCACAACGATTGTCAGAGAAAAAATCACGGTTTTCACTATTATTAATCAGGCAATTCATTATTCCACACTATGGAAGGGAAAAGACACACAAGCATTATTTTGGTCCTTACCTTATATTGAAAATAGACGATTCAGCACATACTCGTAGAACTGGAACTACTTCCAGTTAACTCGAGTCGTGTTTTTTACCTTGACTTGGGCAAAGGGTGGATGATCATCTCCAAGATGTTGGAATGATTTGACCCTTTACACCATCACCTTTAGACACATGCTTTGCAAAACTTCTACAACAACTCCCTGGTTATTTTGCAGATAGCCCATCAAAAATGCTCCAACGCTGCCTATTTAAGGTGCTTTTTTGTCCTTGAATGTCTGTTACCTTTGATATTTTCACAGCTCCTCTTCTTAACACTCCGAGTCAGTGGCACGATTCTTTCATGCACAGAACAAACAGGCCGTGCACGCTTGTTATGTTCGTGATAGGAGATTTTACCACACACACTCAAATAATTTGACTGGCAACAATAATCAGGACACCATAGATATCGCAGCTTCGACAATTCTTACGGTTATGAAATCACGGTTTTGGCTAAATCGGCTCATTCTGACATTACTAATACTTGCATGAGTTATTTACAGATGAGCATACAGCAGCTGTCTATAATAGGCTACAGGAGCCATCAGAGACAGTCCTTACAAATGTTGAAAAAACAATCTCACCACAAGGTCCATTTAGTAGCTGTCTTCCTCATAGATGGAGTAGATATGTATTCGGCCTATTATCCGCTGTTTCCCCAATTATAATTCTGATTTTCAGGTTCATACTTATATTTTGTGACATTCGAAGGGCAGTCAAATCTGAATGGTTTGTTGAATCCCATGTTTTCTAATCTAGGCAGCCCCCAGTGTGTGTGTTGGTAGGCCCTCCAGATACTCAAATGCATGTGCACAAGCACTGAAAAGTGAATTTTTATGTAGAATTAAAAATAAACTCCATGAGTCAGCAAGCAACTGAGCTGCTTTAATAAAAGAAGATGAAATAGCACAGTGACTTTGAAAACCCTCTTATATCATTGATTATGAATGTGATGTGCAATCACTCACAACTCACTACTGAGTAGTCGGCAAAACAAATAAAAGTAAAACACCTTCTAAATATAAACATGATGTCACGTTGAATTGATAAAGTGAAACGAGAAGATGATTCAAGTCTGATCATCAGGTGAGGAGTTTTTCCAGTTGTCATGTAACAGCAAATGTTTTCTGTGCACTTCTTCTTCATCTTGTGTGATGATGAAAAGCTCCAGAACAGCTACTAAACGAGTGAGTCTATTTCATAAACATGTTTCCAAAGTCAGAAATGAGCTTTCTATTTCAATCCTTACAGTTTTAGTTGCAGTGCTGATACCAAGTAACTGATTCCTCTTGATTTGTGACGAGGCAACTGTAGAGAAATTCCTGCGACAAACACAAAAGTTGCCCGGCTTGATCAAAAAACACACACTACTGAATCTACTGCAAAAACATGAAGCAAAAAAAGTGAATAAAAGTCTGCAATAACCATGCAAGAGCACATGGCACCATCCCACATCACAGCAAGCATGTACCAACTGATTCCTGGATGTGCTCATTATTTTCAGCTTCATTCTGTTCACTGGCCAGCTGGAATAATCAGTGAGGCACACACCCACACCAAAACCACCACGGCTACTGGCCTCAGTGTAATCGAAGGAGATAGGGTTAAGGAGTCACTAGCTGACAAGCTATAACAGTTTAATGTGTCTCAACCTTAAATAATGACTAGAGGACATAGTGAGTTATTGCCTAATCACCTTTTAATGAGAATCAGCCAATAAAAAAAAGTTATACATCCATTAATCCAGCCGTTACAGCATCTATCCATGGGTTCATCTATGCCAATTTAAATGTGGCTTCTCCAAAAATAGCAACAGTGAAATGCCATCCATTTATGGAAATACACAGGCAAAGTCCAACATGGTAATCCCTCTGTCTGTTCACTCTCTAATGGCTTTCAGTGCTTGTCTACTTGCCTTGGTTCCAAGACTTAATTGGTAAATGGTTGAGGAAGGCACAGTCACTGTTTTATGTTAAAGTGACAAGGTATGAGCATAAAGCTTGATAGATGAAGGGAACAGCGATGACAACAAATGAACCAACAACTCAACAACAAAATGATCTTCCCACCACCACGTACCTGTCTTTTTGTAGAACATGATTTCATCCTTAAACTCCTTTCGCTCCTCCAGGGCATCGTCAATGCTGAGGATGATGCTTTCGCTGGTCTCTGGCCCGTACAGGAACTTACAGGCGCAGCTCTTCTGCATGACCTCGCCCCTGGAGAAGCCTGTGAGCTCACAGAATCCATCGGAGCAGTAAACGATGGGAAAGCCCTTCGACACCTGTGCATTGGCCAGGATGAAGTTGCTGTCTGCAGGGAAAAAGGGAGGAATGAGGTGCGAGGACGATATGGAGATGAGGTAATTACATTATTCTTGAGGTTGGCAAACACATGAATGTCTTATGTGTCCTTGAGTTGAAAGGAAAAGTGGGTAGCAAGTTTAGCCCAGCTTAGCTCAACTCCCAGCTTCTTTAAAAAGAAAGGAAATGCATTCTTAAACTTCCCCAGTTTAACATATCTCCACACTGAATGCAGTGACATCAAAAAGACCAAACTATAGTTTAAAATGATTCCTTATTTTTGCTCCTTCAAGAATCCCCTGGAGGTCCCACAATGAATCCCTAAAGACAACCCTGGTTAAAAGAATCTTGATTCATATTCGATCAGAGCTGCCTAGTTTGACAGTTTGATCTGACTTTTGTGAGCTGCACTGTACTGCGAATGCCAGTTACCTTGGGTAGCTACATTCAAACATTATGCTCCTCTGTCAGTCATTATCTTAAACCTGGCTCACATGATATATAAACTGTGATTGGTCCGTGCAAAGGCCAGGTCGGCTGGAGATCTGTCTGAATGGGATAGGGTCCAGAGCAAATGAAACATGAGTGTAGCAGATTTATCTGGTTCCCAGGTTTCGTCACCTGACAAATGTAAGTCCAATATTAATATGCTCTGTTTTAGCTCTTATTTTAGTCTCCACCAGCTCCTGAGAAGAATAGCCGACTCTTTCTCTGAAAGCTTAACACGCACTTAGTGTGTCTGTCTTTGTTAGTGCTCAGCAGGTAGTGTACAGAGGGTTTTATCAACTACTAGCCACAATATGGCTACAAAAGGCAGTAGAGGTGATGTCCTGCATGTTTTAGGTTTCTCCCTGCTCCAACACACCTGATTCTAATGATATGTTCGTTATCAAGCAGCTGAAGCTTGTCACAGGTGTAAAATCATTAGGATCAGGTGTGTAAGAGCAGGGAGAAATTAAAAAATGCAGGACAGTGGCCATCCAGGACCGGAATTGGGTTCCCCTGTTCTAGAGTCTGTTGGGGCCCTATAGGCAAAAATTCACATGGGTCCCTTAGAACCATTTCATCAGTAGACTTTGTTTCAACTGAATCATTCACGTCACTTGCAATGGGAGTAAAAAAAGAGCCAGGTGGGCCCCCCTTAGCGAGGTCAGGTCTCCTACTGTAATTGCAAACTTTGCACATTGTCACTACTGTAGTTAAAAGCCTGTCAGCTCTCGGGGCGCTGCTGTGAACCGAACCATAAATTTGCAGGCCATAAAACTAAAACCAGTGAGCTGAAAGACATTAAGAGGAAGAGCGGGGATGGCTGGCAATTCTCTGTGGGTTGAAACACCTTATCAATTTATCTGTTGTTACTAATGTTGATAAGATCAGCTTTAATATTGTTTCTTTAAGCTGCACATTATGACTACAGATCCAAACTGAACTTCAGCCAGCTCATTTCGAACATTGCACCGCCAACACCGATTGTGAGACCACTGCTCTCTCAGGTCCCACCGCCCACATTTAAAACTTCAGATGATAAAAATGAAAGCAAATTCAACTGGTCAAGCGGTGCCTCTCTGGCTGTTTCACTGAATCGCTTTCACTAGCCACTGAGGCTAAAATGTGACTTTTTAGCACACCGATACACAGGCTGATGGGATCCTTAGCCCAGGTGGATGAAGGCCTGTGTGGGCTGCAACAGGGAGGTCATTTACCTCAATAAATGACTGATTTATCTGCAAGCTGAAGAGCGATAGAATCATACTCTTTAAACTCATTCCCTTTGTGTCAAGAAACTGACCCCTAATTCATAATATTTTTAGTGAGAGTTGCGGTAAAGAGAGTTTAAGGAGTGTTAAGGAGAACTTCGGATAAAGGAAAACATTGGTGGTAAAAGCTCTGGAGTGATGACAGTGAAAACTGACATCCCATTAGCACTGAAGTCGCTCATAATTAATTAGACTATTTGTGTCTAGCTCTAAATACCAGGTTGAAGTGGAGCAGCTGTTTATACCTGAATCCATCTATTATGGCAACACAAACACATCCATCCTACACACACACACACACACACACACACACACACACACACACACACACACACACACACACACACACACACACACACACACACACAAACACACACACACACACACACTGCCAGTGGAGCACAGAATGATGCTGAACTGTGCTGATAGAAGCCTAATGTTTGCAGTACAATGCCCATTATACAAGACAGTGGACTATTATGGTTTGGCAAATTCTACAATGTGCATGGATGTATGTGTGTGTATTTGTGTGTGCACCTGCTCAAACTAGCCCCTCAATTGAAAATGCAAGCCTCAAACCACACACACACATACTGTATTTAAAGGTACACGCAGCACTAAAAAATTATACCCAAATGATTGGAGAAATTATGTAATCACAGTAAATAAATGAGTCAAACACACACACACACACACACACACACACACTCTCATATCGAGAAACATAAAGTGACGTGAGCTTGTTTATAATCATTGCTTGAGACATCCTGCAAAGTGACTTGTTTCAATTACATTTGATTACAAAAATCAATTTTCTGCATCAATAATTCCTTTTTCTACCAACCCAAATGCTTAATAGATCTGAACATGAAATGTAACGGCAGAGAACAAAACCCTTGTATGTGTCCCTCAAGAGGAATGAGCAACATGTTCCTTTTTATTACACCGTTCAGCACTCAACGATCGCTTCTGCATGCTCACTGGCACTCTCTAAAAATTGTGATTCATGTCACTTTCAAGACTGGAGAAAGCACCCTGTGATTACGCAATAACAAATAAAGGATAATTCTGCTTAATAAAAGCTTGGGTATTGTTTTCATCATTTCTGTTGTTTATCGCAGATAAGTCTTTTCTCGGATCCAGACACAAAGCAAAATCACAAGTTTGGCTAAAAAAAGGTTTTAGGCTGGCCAAACTATACATTTTTGTCAACATAATTATTTTACAGCTCACCTCCATTTTCTCTTCTAAATAAATTGACTACCCTGGAGGTCTGGTGGTCTCACTCTAGCATGGATGCCGCTGGGTTTGTGCAATTTTACAGTCGCTGACAGTAATAATGATGACCGTGAACTGTGAAAATAAAACCCAAGCAATGTTTTTGGAGAGTCAACACGGATGAGTAAAATGTAGGGACAGTGATACCCGTTCATGAAAGAGAAAAACACAACAAGACTGTCATGTCAGCAGTTAATACTCTGACTGCATGGCCCAGACAGATGGTCAGAGCGGGTCTCAGCATTGGGACCGGCTGTCAGAAGTGAGGCCCCTAAGGCTCGGGGTAAGCAAGAGAGAAACCGACAAGACTGCTGCTGCCTCTCAGGGACCCAGAGAAAAGGCCTGCAGCCCGTCTGGTGGCAGCTCCCCAGTGCACGAGAGGATGGTGTTGACAGAAAAATGCATGTTTACAGTGAAATACACACTATAACAGGTTTGACAGTGGAATACTTTGGTTGGATAGAATTGACAGACAAGCAAAAGATGCTGTCCTCACCCAAAAGCTTGTTACAATAAGACGCATTGGAGGGAATTTTTTTGACACCTCATCACGGTAGCATGTGTTAAAACTAAGATGTTTTCTCAAAGCTACAGTCTTCTGCACACGGAGTGATGTGTTTTGTTGTTACAATAACAACATGGACTAAAATGGAGTTAGTTTTGAAGTGGAAGAAATAATAAACTCTTTTTTTTCCAGAGCATAGTGGGCCTGTGCATCCTGTGTGACCAAGTAAGCAAAAGTTTTCATTAAGAAAAACAGGAATGCCTCATTTGCATATTTAAACATAACATTATAGAAAACTTGCGATACAAAAAAAAATACTTTTCTTACTTTAAATCCTATATCTTTCAAGGCTGTGTTGAAATCGCCACTTCAGTAGCACTTACTTAAACCTAATTTTCATTTTGATGACTATATTCTGAAGGTTTTTACAGATGGATTTGTTCATCTTCATTCATAGCCCTCTTATATATCATTTTTTATTTTTTATTCTTAAAAAAATGGTGAACGTTGGTGTTTTGATTATAAAATGGCTTTTGACAGAATTTCATGATTTATGGATTGAGGAAAAGAGATATCCAATTTCCCCTCAGTAAAACAAAATGACCCAGTGTTCACATTTCTGTTCTGCAAATTGATGCTAATTAGCATACTCAATAGTATATTTAAACATAAAATTGCAGAAATTGCGATACAAAAATAATAGTCTTAATGTAAGTAATAGGCAGGAAAGGTTTCATGGTGATATCTGTTGTTTGATCCCCCCCCCCCCCCCCCCCTTAACACGTTCAATGTTATGGAGAAATGCTTAAATATCAAAAATGACATTCCCAGAATCTTAGCCACTACTACTGTGGCACTTGTTTTTGGTTGACACAGAAGATCATTACCATTTTCCCAACATTTTATTCTTCCTCCTTTACTTTGTCCTTTCCACCTACTTCCCTCATGCTTCCCTTTCTACGTTTAGTATTTCCTCCTCCCTCCGCTGTCCTACTTTCCCTGGCTCCTTCCTTTTCGTCCTTTGCTAATGCACCCCGCTTCTTGCCTCCCCCACTGCCATCTAATATCTCTACCTTTGCACCCTTCTTTCCTTCCCTTCCCTTATTCCCCTTTTCTCTCAATCACTCCCACTGTCATTTTCTCCATCTCCTTCGCATCCCTGCCTCACCTATCAACCTTCGCTCCTTCCCTTCCAGCTGTTCTTTATGTCCCTCCTACCATTTTGGATCTCTCCACCTAATTACTCTTCATCTCCTCCCTACCATTGGAATTCCACCAGAATATCCCTCTCTTCCCCCCATCCATTTATTTCCTTCACTCTTTGCCCACGTTCACCCTCTTCCTCACCTCTACGGGAGCATCATCTGTCTACCTTTACTATCTTTCCTCTGCAGCTGAAACTCTGCTGAAGGAAAAGTCTTCATCAACTCTCCTTCTGTCCTTTTCAGATTTCATCTCAGTAGCTACAACTCCACCACCTTTCCTTTGTCCCGCTCTTTTGTTCATTTGGATCTTCTCTCCTCTGCCCCAACCTCCCATTTCTGATGTGTGTGTGTGTGTGTGTGTGTGTGTGTGTGTCTCTCTCTCTCTCTCTCTCTCTCTCTCTCTCTCTCTCTCTCTCTCTCTCTCTCTCTCTCTCTCTCTCTCTCTCTCCATTCGGAATTTCTTCTGGCTAATTGCTCTGGTGTGGAAGCCCATAGATCACCTCCCCTCATGCTCACACTATTTCATGACAGCTGCTGGAGAAACCCCCCACAGGGACACAAAAGAAGCGGAGAAGAAACTACAGAGACAAAAAAAAGAGAAAGAGAGGGCAGGAGGAGAAGAAAGCGAGCAAGCAGGAAGAAGAAGAAAAAGAGAAGAGATGGTTACGGAGCCGTCTTATGCAATAATAGTAAACTGAAGTGATACGTAATTGTTTTTGAATGAACAGTTTGTAAAGCATGTGCGTATTTATAAAAGATCATTTCAAGTGTAATTATTGCATCCAAACACCAGACAACTGTTCCTCCTCTTTCCTCCTTTAAGTGGTTTGGTGATTTGCTTGTTCGAACAGCATTAGTTGTTTGGTCAGACACTTAAATAAAATGACAAATGATAAGTGAACCCATGTGATCAAATAATGATTTTCACTGAGAAGCAAAGGCAGACGTAGTTTAGTTTAGGTTAGTTTAGTTTTATTAGTTTATTTTTTTTAAATTTCAAACATGTGGAATGAATAACAACATAAATAGAAATAATGTAAAGAAAAGGAAAAAACAAAAACAACCTAAAAACAAACAAATAATAATAACAATAATAATAATTATAATAATAATAATAATAATAATAATAACAAAATCAGAATAACATTATTCTTTTTTTTCAGTAATAAAACAACAACAAAATAACCAAGAAAATATTCAAGCAGTTTAACCTGTCCCGAAAAGGAGTAGTAAGAATAACTTATTCAATACTACCTCTTCTCCATTTTCAAACTTTATCACATATTGAAAATTATTGAAATAATTTTTAAATCTATTTCATAATATATAGTTTAGACATTTTGCCTAGACAATTTCTTAATTATTCTTCTTATTATTATTATTATTATTATTATTATTATTATTATTATTATTATTATTATTATTTTAGTATATCTTTATAGTCTGTGACTATGGCTTCCTTCTTCCTCTCTGTACGACCACTGACTCGTCTGTATCATATTGCACATGACGTTTTATGTCATTGTTTTATCCTGTGTGGGTCTGGTGTCTTCCTGAGTATGTAATGTATTGTGCGGTGTGTCTTGTCCCTTCTATTTGTATTTTATTTATTTATTTAGTAGTATTTGTATTTCTTCTATTTTTTTGAGCAGGGACTACGGATGCAAATGATCATCTTTGCTATAATCCGGCACTTTTACAGTGATATGTTGTTATCGTTGTTCATTAATGTGCACTGTCCCTAACAAATAAAGGATTGATATTGATGTTGATACTTTAGGAAAATTCCTTTTTTACACATCTTTTTGGACTGAATCAGACTTGTTCATTACCTCAACTCCACACTCATACTGTTCCACAGTCTGACCCCCAGATTGAAATACAGAAACTTTTTGTTGTCGTATGCACAATGACAGTTTTCAAATCTTTTCCCCCCTCAGATTATAACCCCCTTCTCTACTGAAGAATAGTTTTTGTAAATCAGCAGGTAATAAATTATTTTTTGCTTCGAATTTCTTTTTGTTGCTGTTTTCAATTCTGTAATATCAATGAATTTTATTGTTTTTGACTTTTTAAAAAATGAATTTGTGTGGTCTCTATATTCAGCTTTGTGAACTATGCTTATAGCTCTTTTTTGAAGTTAGTGATTGCAATGTAGATTTATATGTGTTTCCCCAGACTTCTGCATGGTAAATGAAATATGGCAAAACCAGGGAACAGTATAGGAGATGTAGTGGCTCCCTTGCAGTCTTAAAGCAATCACCACTGTTGAAAATGTATTTTAAAATTGCAAAAAACTGAATTTAGTCTTGGAAAAATTAAGTGACACTTTATTTTTGTCAAACCAGCCTTTTATCTTACCATTGTAGCATTGTAGCATTGTTTTAGCATCACAGTTGGCATCCTGCCTTCTACAAACAGTCAGCATCAGTATTTTTTATGACCACAGTGTTTTCATTAGTCATGTTTCACATTCACATTTCATGTTTTTTAGTCAAGCTGGCCGAATTACTCTAGGGATGGAAACAGGTGCCTAAAATAAAGGTGAAGGACTCAGAAAATGCATAAGAATGGTTCTTAACTTTTACACAATACACATTTAAAGTCCTGTTGCGTTATTAACCATCCTAAGCTGATTGATGACTAGAATGACTTACAACTGTGTCTGACCTGGTGTGGCAGCATTTAGAATAGAAAATAACAGCAATAAAAACAGCCAATCATCTCACTGATTTATTTAGTTAACACCCAACTGCAATCCATTAGTCACTGTTTCTTTGTCACTGTAGGGTCATTAGATATCCAGGTTCAACATTTTTTTTAAATTTCAGATTAACAATAAACATTACATTTATAACAAATGACTGTAAGTTTATATTGCTTTTCAAGATAAGACACATTTTGACTATTTTGACTGCATTACATTTAGATAAACAAAAAAATAACGATCATAATAATTAACAGAAACCAGACTCCATTACACTGTAATCTGGAGGTCAGGCACTGATTGAAAACCCCTTTTCACAGAGCATAGCACACACAACAACACACAACACTGAGCCAGTGTTGTGTGTTGTCTCATTGGCTACACACCAACGTGGCAGGTAGATTGACAGTTTCACCCGCCAATCACAAACGATACCCGCATTTGGCGTGTGGGCTAGTGCCAATTTCATGTCCTGGATGGAAATGTCAACTATTGTGCTGCTTGGCATTAAATTTGGTACCAACATTCACAGCCAGAAGATGAATCTCTTATGTTGACTTTGTTGATTTTGACTGAATAATTATAACTATGATGGACTGTCCTAATTTTTAGTACAGACATTCATGACCCCAGTGGATAAAATCAAATCAATTGCTACCACCAGGTCAAATATATCACTTATTGAGTGAAATCTACATGTGATATCTGCATCCGCTATAGATTGGCTCAAATTTGTGTATGGACATGCATACGTTCCCAGAGGATGAATCCCCTGCCTTTTCTTCTACCATCGTCAGGTCAAAATCTCACTTGCTCCAATAATTTGGTTTATGACCAAATACCTGCAAAAAAACAACCCTTTCTCATCCCAACTGCCAACAAACAGATGTTTGTTCAAGACCCCTTGGCTTTCAGGGCTGTCCTGGACTGAAGAAATTAATCAACATTAAAGTTGTACTTGAGAATTGGGATACGTCTTTTCTAGTGGCCTCTTTGGTAGTAAGATTGAATTGCAGGTGAGCCTGTTCTTTCAGAGCCCTCCATCTTGTCACGTGCAGTCACTTTGTGTGTTGACTTTTATAAACTTTATTGGAATACATTTATCTCTCTACTTTCAGTCCGTCCCCTATATGTTACCCTCATAATTCATACACACTCACATGTTCCTATTACACTTCTGCCTTTACTACAAGCCTGACTGAGAAATCGGAAGTTCCCGATTTTCAAAATAAACGTGAACCCAGCATAATCATTAGTGACGATCTGGGCCGACAGACCAACTGCTGTCAGCAGCATCACTAACATGGCAGCTTATTTACATCTAGCCCTCGAAGGTCGCCAGACACTCCGATAGGAATACTCAACAAAAAAAGTAGAAGTGCATTAGTGGGTGATATGTTCGGTCACCATTGTTTTAACTCACTCTTTGATAGATAGTAACATAAAAGGCAATTAAATAGGTGAAAATCTTACGGAGTACATCTTTAATCTAACACTTTTTTGTTGACTAATCGATTAGTTGATTAATAGATCTGTAAAATGTTTTTTTCATAAAGAGTCAGAAGCATCACTTTAAATCTTGTGTTTCCCAGAGATCGGCTCTTGAAAATCAGTCATTCAGCAAGAAAAAAAGGATAAAAAATGACTTACTGATGAAATAAATCTTAGTCAACTAATCAGCTATGAGGGGGCAGCTCTATTGGCTTTACTGTTCCACACACTGGAAAGCCCTGTGCATTAAGTCATGACACTCCACTAGGATCACTGTTTTAAACTCATGGAACAAATGGTTATCATCAACAAAACTATGTGGTTATGTTCGGGCAACAATACCACTTGGTTAGGATCAGGAAAATATTTTAGTTGGGGTTAAAATAAGTATGTTTGTTACATAACTTAAGTTACCTTCATCACTTTTACTTCTGGAGCACTTGCATCTAATATTGCCGCAGATGGGTTTACAGTTGAAAGTCTGCACGCTAAAGGCTGCCATGTGTGTCCGTATCAGATTCTGACGATGATCAGGCAAAACAGATGTTGTTCTCGTCAGCTTCAAATGTACTTAGTGTTTAGTACTAATTGGCAAATAACACGCTAAACTAAGTTGAGGGATGTTAGCATTTTACTCAAAGCACCACTGTCCAGCTTCACAGAGCTGACAGAATGGCTGTAGATTCTGTCAACACACAATGGCAAACAACTTATGTGGTATAGGTTGGAGGACTTGTTTACTTTCTCAGCAGGTCATTTCTGCACTAAATAGGTGGGTCAGAGGAAAATCTTAGGCACAAATTGCACCATCAGGTACGCTCTCCTAAACAGACAGAATAGCAGGGAAGATGTGAAAGTGTGTTGCCTTGCCTTGCTACTTTGTCCCAGATTTGTGGTTTTAAACCCTCACAAATGCTCCGTATGCACTTTCACCAGCCCCTGACACCACCTAGAGTAACCCATGAGCTATTTACAGCAAAATTCACATTATGGGTGAACAAGGAAGCAATGGAGACATGGAAAGAGGGAGAGAGAGGCAATCAGAACCCGACAGGTAGGCATGGATGGCATAGCAGATGAGAAAGTGAAAGATGGGAGGGTGCGAGCATGTAAGGGGAAGGGAATGGGAGACTGAGAAATATTGAGGCAGACAGATTAGGGTGGATGCGAAAAGTTGAAGGTAAGAGAGTTGGAGCTATGAGAGGTGGAATGAGGAAAGATGGAGATGGAGTGTGGTAAAAATTGTCAGGGAAGTGGAGAAATGGATGGAAAGACCTCCTCACCTCTTTGCCAGAATTCATGCCAGCCCATCAGAAATCACTACAAAGCAGTCACATAACCACAAAAAAGTCACTCTAGAGTTGCCATAGTAACCACTGACACACACCATAGCAACCAAGGTTACAACTCTACAGTTTGTCTTGTATACTGAATCTAATCGACACATGGGATTACATACCAAAGTCCCTGTTCTGTATCAACAAATTAAATGTATACAGTTATAAATTTGCACACACATGCATGTACACACTCACACAGCCATTTATACAGTGGTATTCATATAACACCATATAACTGCAGAGAGGAAAATGATTAGACAAATCCACAGCATTAATCACTTCTGTGGCATTTTATCATACAGTCCCCCAGGCTCCCTCTGATTGAAACATTACACCACTCATTGCATTGCTGTAATTTGAAATCTCGCCTTCCTGCTTTAAAAAAATAATATTTAATAATTTACCTTTCTTTGTGAGTATATTTTTCACCCTTTATTGTCTGATACCTTCTCTGCTTCCTCACAATTTATATCATAACCTCTCTCTATTTTTCCCACAAAACCCATTCCCGTCATTTGAAAAATTAATTAAGTCTAAAATTGGCCAACTTGGCCAAGACTTCCGCAGATGAAACCTGTTTGTCAATCATTTTGGACAGTCCATTAGAGATTGTGATTAAGAGAAGAATCTCGCTAATTGGGCAATTTAACAAGGTAGAACATCCAGCGGGGAGGCACTCATACAGAAGTCCCAGAAGTTTGGTGGAACAGACGACGTATACGGCCCCTTTATGTGAACAGTAATAATGACCATGTCTAGTGACCTTACAGTGAGGACAACGATTGCCTGCTGAGTCTGTACTGATGACGGTGGCTGTATTCTCTTAACAGAATACTTTGTCAAAGCCTTGTTAAATCCAGTGGATACTGCTGGTTTGCTTTTAATTCAAAACCCAAATTTATATTTTCTACACTAAGCTGATGCTTTTTGTTATGTTGGTTTACAGTGAGTGATCTTGTTCCTTTAACTGATGAAACTGATGATGTTGAAGGAAACAATCTCATTCTTATTAATACAGTACAAATCGAAACGTGTTGTCTTGAGGCACATAATTGTTCAAATTGTTGCCTATCAAAATATGCCTATAAATAACCGGATAAGTTTCCCTTACTTTCGGATTACCTCAAAACTGGGCATAGTGTTGTAGCTAATGTGCATGGTAGTAGGCTATATACTTCTTTATTTTAAAATCACTCACTCATCACTCACTCATCTTCAACCGCTTATCCGGGGTCGGGTCGCGGGGGCAGCAGCTTTAGCAGGGGACCTCAAACTTCCCTTTTCCGGGCCACATTAACAGCTCTAACTGGGGAATCCTGAGGCATTCCCAGGCCAGTTTGGAGATATAATCTCTCCACCTAGTCCTGGGTCTTCCTCCGAGTTCCTCACGGGTGGCTGAACTTCTCACCCTATCTCAGGGGAGACTCCAGCCACCCTCCTGAGAAAACCCATTTCGGCCGCTTGTACCCACGACCTTGTTCTTTCGGTCATAACCCAGCTTTCATGACCATAGGTGAGGATAGGAACGAAGATTGACCAGTAGATCGAGAGCTTTGCCTTCCGGCTCAGCTCTCTATTCGTCACAACGGTGCAGTAGAGCGACTGCCATACCGCCCCCGCTGCTTTGATTCTCTGGCCAAACTCAGGCTCCATCGTCCCCTCACATGTGAACAAGATCCCGAGGTACTTGAACTCCCTCACTTGGGGTAAGGACTCATTCCCTACCTGGAGTAAGCAATCCACCGGTTTCCAGCTGAGAGCCATGGCCTCAGATTTAGAAGTGCTGATCCTCATCCCAGCCGTTTCTCACTCTGCTTCAAACTGATCCAATGAGTGCTGAAGGTCACTGACCGACGATGCCATCAGTACCACATCATCTGCAAAAAGCAGAGACGAGATCCTCAGCCCAGCCAACTGCAACCCCTCCCCACCACGACTACGCCTCGATATCCTTTCCATGAAAATCCCAAACAGGATTGGTGACAAAGCGCACCCCTGGCGGAGGCCAACCCCCACTGAGAACGAATCCGACTTACTGCCAAGGATCCGGACACAGCTCTTGCTTTGGGTGTACAGAGATTGAATAGCCCACAGGAGTGACCCCCTCACCCCATAGTCCCGCAGCACCTCCCACAGTATCTCCCGAGGGACCCAGTCATATGCCTTCTCCAGATCCAGAACGCACGCACATGAAGATTGGATGGGCATACTCCCAGGCCCCCTCCAGGATCCTTACGAGAGTGAAGAGCTGGTCCGTTGTTCCACGTCCAGGAGGGAATCCGCATTGTTCCTCTTCAATCTGAGATTCGACTATAGGACGAACCCTCCTTTCCAGCACCTTGGAGTAGACTTTACCAGGGAGCCTGAGTCGTGTGATACCCCTGTAATTGGCACACACCCTCTTTTTAAATAGGGGAACCACCACCTCTGTCTGCCACTCCCTTGGCACTGTCCAAGACTGCCCAGCAATGTTCAAGAGACATGTCAATTAAGACAGCCCCTCCTAACCCAAAGCTTTCAGCATTTCTGGACGAATCTCATCTCACCCCTGGGTCTTTGCCACTGTAGAGTTGTTTGACTACCTCAGTGACTTCCGCAGGAGACACTGACAATGATTCCCCATCAGCCTCCAGCTCTGCCTCTACAAAAGAGGGCGTGTTAGTAGGATTAAGGAGTTCCTCAAAGTGCTTCTTCCACCGCCCGATTACCTCATCGGCTGAGATCACCAGCGTCCCGTCCTTACTGTAAACAGCTTGAACCGTTCCCCGTTTCCCCCTCCTGAGGTGTCGAATGGTTTTCCAGAAACACCTTCTCGATGACTTCTCCGAACTTCTCACACACCCGCTGCTTTGCCTCTGACACAGCAGAGGCTGCAGCCCTTCTGGCCCGTCGGTACCTTGCAACTGCCTCCGGAGTCTTCTGGGATAACATATCCTGGAAGGCCTCCTTCTTCAATCGGACAGCTTCCCTGACCACCGGTGTCCACCACGGTGTTAAAATGTATTTTAAAATTGTAATCCTGCTAATAATCTCCTTGCTTAAAGAAAAAATCTCTATTTTGCTTAAAGCATCAGTTATCTTATTATGTCTTTTTTCTGTAACTTTAACAGAATACAGTTATCTTTTTTGGTATCCTAATTACGTAACACCGTTCCATATCTTACGTTACTCCCGATGCTTGCCCTGTATATGCTAGCTACATTCGCAGGGACAGCAGACAGACAAAGTTAGCAATAAACATTGAGCTAAAGCACCAGATATTTTTCTCCAAAAACTCAAAAGTTGAGTATGGAGTGGGGTGCGGAGTGTGGAGTCTAAAACAGAGGGGTTTTTTCTCAAGATATTTGCACAGCCTCAAATAATTGCTAATCTGTGTCTGCTTGATGCGTCAATAGACAACCATGTGCTAACAAGTTCATGTGATTTGAAACACAACATGATATTTCAATGTTGTGTTGTGTTAAAATAAATAATAATTCATCATACAAATACAGCAGCTCTTTCAAATAAACAGTGTTGACTTTTTGTCCGGTTAAAATATGAGCTAGCTTGCCAACTGCTCAGCTAGCTAGTGGTAAACCAGCTAGCTTGGGGAGGGATTTTGGCTGTGGCTAGCAGGAAAACTAACTGTTACAGATTAGTTTCTAGTTTAAGAAGTCTCGCTAACATTAACGAGACCATCAAGCTTCCAGCACCACTTATTTCACGACGCTGTGAATGCAATGCATGAATGAATTTCCTGGTGCTACTTTCTGGTGCAACTGGGCATTAGGGCAATAATTTGACGTTTTCATGGCAAGGGGGTCCTCTTTATTCTACATTCTTCCATACTCCATCATTTTTGCTTCTTTTTACTCTGAAATAAAACAGTCTCGATATTAAGTGGGCTTTGGAGAAAATGGGAACAGCAGTGCCAATCCACTGCCAGTAAGTGAGAGTCCCTCTGCACCCTGCAGCACTACAGTCAATGATGATTGATTACTCCCTCACAGTCTCATAACTGCACTCATTACTTCTTTCACAGTCATTCTCTAGCTGAAGACAACATTAGACTTAGTTTTCACAAGTTTACATCATAAGATTGTCGGATAACAATGTACTAAGCGTCTGTTAAGATAAATTAAAGTGTTGCTGATGTTTTTGACATTATATGACACATGTACTCCTGGCTATTCCCAACAAATTTTTTGTCTCTACCTTAACAAACCTCACTGAAGCATATGTGCGTCAGCATGTGGTCTGTGGTCTTTCATACTCAGTAATTAGCTCCATGGGTCTTCCTGCAGGTCATAAGGTTGCTGGAGAGACTGAGCCATAGGGACAGCAACAATATACCCTCCGTTTTCTCTGAGCCAGCAGCATCTGATGGTGACGGCTTTCTTTATTATATACGATACCCGGGTGAGTTTTTAAACACTCACCTGGTAGTAAATGGTAATCACAATGTTGGATACCACAGCCACCGTTTAACAGCTTAATTAGACATGCAGCATTTAAAGAATGTTAATCAGTGGAGAAGAAACTTCTGCTTTACTTCCCTTATGTTCATAGACAGAGACACACAGAGAGATACACACTTACACACTCTCACACACACTTAAAGCTCTGGGACAAACTAGCAAAGTGCTGAAATAGTGCACACTTTACTTTTTCTTCCTGCTCTTCCTCCTCTGCGTCTTCCTATTTCTTATACACAAATACAGATCCTCTGTCTCTTTCATTCACACACACTTAAACATATAGACTCAACACGCAGATGTTCCAAGTCTTGGCATCAGTGATTGTGACAGTAATTACCTGCCTAGTGGAGGTGGAACTAGTGTGTGCTGAGAACTATAAAATAGCAATCTGGAAGAATGGTGCATTATGGGGAGCACACAGCACACACTGGGAGACTTTACACAGCCCTCTACTACAACTCAACCACCCTCTGCTTAATTTGTCAGAAGGACGGTCCAATACTGTCTCCATCGCCCCGGCGAAGACCATCATTGGTTGAAAGAAAGTCAAGTCAGCAATTCTGAACTGCATGGTGACAAGACTGCAGTGACTTCAGTTCAGAGATATTAACAGTTTGCTATCCAGAGAAATGTATGGATGCATTGTTGCAGTGGTGTATATACGAAGTACATTTACTCAAGTATTGTGCTTAAGTACAATTTTGACAGACATCACTTGAGTATAACCATTTTGTGATACTTTACAGTATTTCTACTGCATACCATGTCAGGGGGAAATATTTTACTTTTAACTTCACTACATTTATTAGACACTTTTACTTTTTACATAAAAAAAAACACATGATGTGATGCAGTACTGTAGGGTAACATGTTGAAATATTGAGCCTTTATCTACTCTCTGATCTATATAAATAAGCAGTTATGTATTTGGAGTGAGCAGTTAATTGAATGTATCCTGAAACAGTCTCTGCGGCCACTATAGGTTATGTTTGAGAAATGCATTTATTTAAATAAACTTGGAACATGAAAGAAATGCTCTCTTTGTGAGCAGAAATAATTTAATCCATTTCAGTGACCACTTGTAAACATCTTTGAGTACAAATCCAGTTAAAGACTTGCTACTTTCACTTTCACCCATTTATCATACACTGCTCCCAGATCCGACCTGCTTGCTCGGGCTTTGGATGACGTTGAAGGGGATCACATAGTAGTGAACCTCGCACTTCCTTTATATTTGCTCCTGGCAAGGCTATCAGACCTCATTTATCCAGTCAAGCTCTGCTGCCTCCAGTCTACCCCATTTTGCAGTTGAAATCCAATGATAATTCCCTCTATTCTTCGCAGCTCAAGGACATCCATTTGTACTGTACAGCATACCACTCCAATTCCAATGTGTTAGAAGAGAGCTCCTGCCCAGGCAGCTCAATGTTTGTTGCCACTCGACATATACTGTAGCCTGCTCTTACTCACACAGTTGTGCTCAACCTGCAGATACGGGGGACTGAAATAAGGATGGATGTCTGTGGTTATTAAAGTGCCTCTCTGACTGGTGTGAACATGCCAGACAAAATGGAGAATGTCCAAAAGAGTAAAGTGTAAATGGGGGTCAGGTGGTGAACTTGGGTTTGTATGTGCCTCCAGATGCAGGATGTAGTATTATCATTATTGTCTATGATAAGGATTTTAACAGTACATGGCAAAATATCACACAGACAGAAGTGTGTTTAAAGAAGTTGTAGTGGCAATTTTTCTCAGATTTTGAAATCTCAATAATGCCACAAAAGGCAGTGACAATGTAAAGACTAGTAGCATATATGCAATATGATACATTGATACATAAAGCTGCGCAACATTTTGATTATCAATGCAAAAATGACAAAAATCATCTGGTTTCAGCTTTTCAAATGTGAAAATATGTGGCGTTTCCTTGTCTTAACACTATGAACTGAGAATCTTCAGGTTTTAGACTGTGGGTTGGACAAAAGAAGACATTTTGTTACATTACACCAGTCTTCAGGACACTGGGATGGGAATGTTTCACTGTTTCCAGACCAGGCGAATAATCGATGTATTGGGATAATTAAAAAAATCACGAGTTACAAGCCTACTGATACATTACAGTAACTATCTGAGGTAGAATGGAGAGCGAAGACAAACCATTGAACAAATACATGCCCAAGGCTGCTTAAACAAACAAAAGGGAAATGTAACCCTTAAAAGCCTGAACATGAGGTAAAACTGTGCCGAAAGAGAGATTGGCCTGGATGAGACCCGGGCAGCTCAGCCTTAACTAAAAGTCAGCTGAAAAACGTTGCTTATTTCTAAGAATCATCTATGAGAAATGGAGAATGATTATAATACAGAGAGAAGTCTACTGCGATAAAGAGGCGAGAGTTCAGACAAAATTTGAAGTTGAGAAATGCCTCAGTGTCTGTGCCTCGGCCCGGGGAAAGACTTGCTGTAATGCCGCCGCCGACCAATTAATTTTGATAAATGCGACTGCTGGTTTTACACCGGCGGAAGGAAGATCGCACTCGCTGCAGGACTTGCCGGGCCAAAGAGCAGCGATAATAAAGGTGAACTTCACGGGGGAAATAACTCTCAAAGAAAGTTGTATATGTATATGACATAGGCTGCAACTTCTGAACAAGTTACCCAACTGTGTGGTGTGAAGCTTGGAGCCTGCGTGAGCTCCCAGTTAACCCCTTTGTCGCTGTCCGTGGTGCTTAGCTTTCAGAACCGCGGACAGCGACAGCCTCGGCCCCGCTAATTGGGAGCGTCTCCGGCGTTTCTCTGCCTGGTGCTGAGACATGAAACCTTTTTGATTTACCTTGAAGTTAAGTTAGGTCTATCTCTGCAAAAACAAACGGGCGAGATAGATGTGGTGATGATGCTATCCACATTTTATTGAAAGGCCATTTGCATCAAGAGCAAACAAATCAAGAAGCCTCTAATCTTCTAATCATTTTTGCAGGTGCGAGGCTTTTCATCTACTCAAGGATCTCCGGGAAATGGGCTGCTAGACCAGAGGGCAGAAGCTAGCAGAAAACTTGAACCAAAAGCCACAGCTGCTAAAAACATCCGAATGTTTTTAAAAACAAATAATTAAAAGCAAACTTACGAGTGCCATCAAACCGTGTGGCTATAGTGTCCAGAAAGGTGTTCTGCGGCGCTAATAATCCCTTCATCACAGGCATTTTCCCTGCTTAATGTCGAAGTCCCCATCAAAGTTACTGGCGAGAAGGTGCAAGTCGTGCAAATGTGTGAGGTGGTCCCATTTAAGCTGCGGAACCTATATGAATCCGGTCAACTCAGCACAACGCGATCCCCTAGTCAGTGGAGAGGGCACGCGATGCGCGCACCCGCCTGAGTCTGGGGCTTTTGTCGCGTGTGTAAATGACAAGAGGGAGACGGAGCCCACAGGTGCAGTTCAGGTAATAGCCAGGGACGACCGTGAGAGAGGGAGGCTCCCTGTCAGCGATGCCATTATTATGCCGTTGGATTCAATGATCATCTCTCCACAGCGCGCAATGATGGGAGACATCAATCACTCTTAACAACATCTGTGATCAAATGGGGGCGAGTCTCTCAGTGTGAAGACACGGTGACATCACAAGTCAAAAATATAACTTTTACATATTGTTAGCTATGTATTTTTGTCTATATAGCTTCTTGGAGAAGTCAGCTTCCTTTGTGTTATCTCCCCCTCAATATAGTAAGTGTTTGTGCAATTACACAAAAGAACAACAGCAGCCAACTAATATCGCGATCGATTAAAATCCTATTAAAAGCAGTGCATATGAAAACTTGTTTGTATACCATCGTTACCTCTGACCCTGTTTCATGATAGTGCACTCCATAGCATCCCGTCACCCCAAACCAAAAATGATTATTGCCAAAACCTGCAGTAGCACAGCTGTTAATGGCCTAAAAAGAAACAAAACACAGAGGCTGCACAACACATTGTGGAGAAATTGCTTCCGGACATGCATGTCTCATTTACATTGTTTATTGACCGACTGAATGTCAACCTGTCCACGCTGCTCTCCTCGAGCGCACACAGTTACCTGTCAACAGGCGCACGGCTTCCCGCCGTCTTTAGCGCCATCTAATGGTAAGCTTGAGGCATAACCTGCACGGAAGACATGCAGAGACGGGCTAAACACAACGAGCAACACAGAAATGCTCAGCATACCCATCCGTTGCACCACAGCGGCCTCATGTGGACAGTAAAGCGAAATGCTCCAAAACATAAAATAACTGCATTTCAGAAGCAGTAACTTTCATAAATCCTCATTAGATCAACAGGAGATGTGTTAAAACTGACTGTAAAAAATGTTAAATTAGTCAAATGTACAATTAAGTTAACCTAAGGAGTTGGTGACAGTCACTTTTACACCAGAGCAAGCATAAACATTCTTCTATATAATAATACATATATAAATATAATAATATATAATATAAATGTATTCAGACTTTAGGTTTACCTCAAAATTCCTGAAACAAAATTCTTGTTGACAAGTTGTTGTTTTTTTTCTGTTGCAGTAAACATGGAACCAATCTGTTGCCTAGCAATGCAGTTTAAGTAAAACAGTCTTTGCTATTGTGTATAGAAAGTTATACTGTAGTAGTAGTAGTAGTAGTAATAGTATAGTAAGATTAACTACATTGTAGCATAACATACTGTAGCCTACAACAATAATATATTTATAGTACTGCAGGCCCTACAGTATCGTACATAACCTATTATAACATTGTATATATAGTCAAATAGTAAACTTTAATGTATAGTATAACACTTTTTTGTGCTTAACTTAAAGTTTCTTTAATATATACTATATATATAGAAAACATACTTCAAAATAGTAATGTACTAATATAAATAGATTCATTCTGCAACACTACTGTAAAGTGATATTTCATCAAAATTAAAAAGTGAACTTTATTGTAAATGTTGTATTTTAGTGTACTTTTAAAAGGTATACAAAATGAATTCAGTGCACTTATGTAAAGTATATGTATTTTCAAGTCTTTTGTAATACTGTTCATTTTAATATATTACTAATAGTATTATTAGTTAGCAGTAGTCGTCTGTATTATTTGTTAAAGTGTACTTTACTTTCACTTCATTAAAAGTGTATTTGAGTGTATTTACAATGTGTATGAGGGTGACGGGTATGATAGATTAGTACAGAACAGTAATACATCTAATGCAAATGAAATCTGTGAGCAGAAACTACTCACTTACAACAGCCTGATAACAAATAACTCCTTCCCCCCCAAAAATGTGAAACAACCGAACTTTGACACGCACACAGGTAAGTTGGACAATAAGATGGGGTTCCCCAAAGGTTTACGTCTCATTTAGTTCATAAGGACTAGAATATTGATATGCTGACTGACTGTGAGATGCACAAACTGGTTCACGAGTTAGCCTCACTGGAATGGTGTCAGTTCTGATATAATGATGGAAATAATTTTGAAAAAGCTACCCCAAGTACTCAGTAAAATCTGTAAATCCACAAATGGGACTGCGCCCAAAGTTTCTTAATTACACGCATAAGTACAAGACACCTCTAGCAAATAGCAACACACACACAAACAAATATATGCAGGCAAAACTAAACCGACATAACCAAATCCAATCTAGGTCAATCCCTTTACCAGTGCCACAGCATAAGACTGATCACCAAAAGTCAAGCACTGTGCCTCCTACTCAGATCCCCCACAACAGTTAAGCAGCTGTTACAGCCATCATTTACACAAAGTGAGGTCATCGAGTGCTCTTAGGCTGACTGCTGTGAATCATATATCACCTCGGAGGCTTCAAACTTATACAAAACACATACATGATACATGTAAAGAACCATGTGAGTCATGTCCCTGAGGTGAGGCAGCGTGAAACACAGAGATATATACTTCCATAAATGTGCCAGCTAATACAATTAAAACAGGCAGCCAACGCACAGTGATGCTTCACCTGAGTAATTAAGTGCTTAATGCACCATTTAAGCCTGATCACGGCACTACAACACACATTTTGAGTGTACGTTTATGTGTGTGTGTGTGTGTGTGTGTGTGTGTGTGTGTGTGTAGATGTGTGTGTGTGTGTGTGTGTTTGTGTGTGTGTGTGTGTGTGCGTGCGTGTGTATGTGTGTGTGTTTGTGTCAAAGTTTAGTTTGTAGTGAAGTGACAGTTGAGTCAAAGTGAGTCATTGTTGCTCACAGTGTTACCTCACCATAAGCTTTAATAAACCAACAACATCAGACTTTAGCACAAAATAGCATTTTTTAAAACCAAAGGTACAAACACAACACAATTAAGACCAAAATGCAATAAAAACAATGAGAAACCAAAGCACTATAATTGAAACAAAAACAACCTATTTTCTTGCACTAAACAAAATGGATTACAAAGTCAAACTCAAGACTACACTAAATCTTTGGTACCATATTCAAATTTTTAAGTTCATACTTGCATTTTGTGTTTCCTCTAGAACATGTTTACATACCTTAATATAAAGGGGAAAAAGCCTGTCTCCTTAAGCCCCCCTCCTGAAAAAGCCCAGTCTGCACTGATTGGTCAATGTATCCGGGTCTTCCGCATCCACCCTTGGCGTCTCTGCACCAATATAGTAGCCGGAGAATGATTGTAATGGCACTGTAGCTACACTTTCTATCTATAGCTGTGTTCGAAATCATTCCCTCATTCACTCACTATTCCCTATATAGTGTTTATTAAATAGTGCACTATGTAGGGAATGATCAAACGAGATTTCAGACACGACACAAGAATTCTCTAACAAATCGTTGCGTCAGTACATGCGCCGGATATATGTGTGACGGAAACGGGTTCGTACAGCACTATGTCCATGGTCCAGCAAAATGTAAACAGAAAGAGCTGTAAACTCATTTTATAGGCTGTTTATGATACAAACCTGCACTCAGGAGGACGGTAAAAGGTTGTATTGATGTTGCTTGTTTAGTTCAATGTTAAATCCCGAATAAATTGTTGAAATTTTGATGGTGTTAAAGTGTGGTTTTGTTAACAATGTTTGTGTGTCCTGTGTGCGAGCTGTAAAAGCCCACGGTTCATTTATTTCACAAGCTAGTAACAGCAGTAAGCTCGTGAGGAACTAGTAAGCTTGTGACTGCACTTAGCTCTCTGGCTACCGTTATGACCTCTTCTGCTTCTTCTTCTCCTCTGGTAAAACATGACCGCATTGCAGTGTGGTATGCAGGAGTACAATGTAGTGTACATCGTATGTACGCTAAAATTACCTGTGCATTGTGGGTATTTTATAGTGGACTATATAGTGAATGAAATTAACCACGGAGAATCCGAACACCACTACAAAATGGCGTACACAGTAAATAGTGCACTACATCTATGATAGGGAACGGTTTTGAACACAGCTTATATATAGTTGTGACATCACAACCTTACAGAATCGCTGAGGGCTTGCTTTAAGACACAGTTTATGAATACAGACTGTGTGCATTTCTCTGTGGATTGAGTGTTTTAATGCTTTGACAGTATTTATATTGCACCTCAAGCTGCTTTATAATTAAGAAAGGACATGAAAATATCACTTTTTACAATATGGGACCTTTAAGTCAGTACAAACTCAAAGTGTATTATTGCGCCGACATGCAACCAGTTAAGAGGTTATAAGAGGGCAATGTGTTTCATCTTCTGGAGTGCTTCTTCTGCATTTTGGATTAACTGGCTGAAGACGGTGGCTTAATGGCACGAGATAAAAGCATGAATGACTCTTTCAAGAAAAGTGTAAGTTGGAAAGTGTTTCCACTACCCTGTTTAATCAACAGTTATACTATAATTGCTTTCTAATTTATTTATTTTTAGATTAAAGACAGATTATTGCATAATTTAACAGTCATATTTTCAGTGATGGAAACCTTAAAAGCACAAGAGACAATAAATTCTGTGACAAGCAGCGGTTACGGCCCCTGTGTGTGAAATT